>NC_049901.1:12634989-12955142 GCF_001411555.2 Juglans regia | reverse complement strand
TTCAAACCGTCACCAAATATGTTTAGTGACGGTTTGCCATTTTTTTGTGACAGTTTCCTTTGTCACAAAATACACATTCTGTTGTAGTGCGTCGATCTCATTTATTATCTACAACCAACGTCACAAATTAAGCCACTTAATCAAGAGTCAATATCATGAATCATGTTCATGCACTAATTTAGAGTATGGATACATCAATTAGCTTATCTAACACATAAGGATTTCATGAGCATTAATTGTTTTATATATCACTATTTCACGAAAACCTAAGAATCTTCCCTAGCATAAAGCAAAATCTCTCTTTCATGCTTCATGGCCTGCATTCAATTTAACCCTTTTTTATGCTCATGGACTCTCAAATTTAGTTGCATGCTTTATAGTCAAAGACGGCTTAATCTCCGGTACTCTTATTTCACTAATATATAATATGTATTAATTGGTTCTGTATTTTAATTTTGCCTAAAGTGAACTAGCCATAAAGAAATCATATAAAAATAAATTTATAAATTGATATGATTTCATATAATACGTTAGATAATTTATTTTATAAAAAAAATAATTTTACAATTTAATGTACCACATTAATACACGTCATTTATAAATTTATTTTTATAGAATTTCTACGTGGCTAAAGAATTTATCTTACCTAAAAGCCAGGATACCATACAATTGAGTAATCCTCTAGTCACCACCTATACATGAATGCTAACTTAGTAACGTACATGAAGCTGGTTGGATTAATTAATTGTATATTTAGGTTAATCCTCTGAGTAACGTTAATGTTTCACGCTTTGTATCTTTCGAAGCAACGTCACATTAATTTTTGAGTATTTAGATTTAGTTCTTCTTTCTCGTAATCTTACACTACATATATGTTGATGTTAGTCTTTATTTTTAATATAAAAATTATATTCAACAGTACTGCACTATACACTTATTAGAGAAAAAAATAAAAGAGTTCTTCTACTCGTTATGCGTATTGTGTAATGCTACTGAATATAATACTCATTTTTAATATTTTTATTTATTTTCTTTGTGGTGTATGATTTCTTAATATAATTTCATTTAAAATATTAAATGAAAAATTTTAGATATAAATTTTACACCTTATACATTATTTAAAATATATAATTTTATTTTTAAATAATGCGTAAAAGTATGAGTTGCACAACTCATATTAAAATCATATCTTAGGCAGGCCATGCCACAGATACGGTCCATGCGTCTTCTTTCAAGTGGCCCACTCAACTGTGATGGCGGCTCTATCACTTCCTTCTAACCTAAATTGGGTCCGGACTCCCAACCATTAAGAATAATTAAATGTACAGTGCTAGTGGGACGATATTTAATCGAAGTGTACTGAAAAGTGTAAATGTATTTTTTTATTTTAATATTTTTTATAAAGTTTTAAATATTTTTAAAAAATAAAAAAATATCAATTCATTAATATCTACTTTCTTAATCATTAAATAAAAAAATAAAATAAAAATTCAATCGATCACTTTTATAAGATAGATGGTTGATCCGAGAATATGTGTTACAAAATATAATAGGTACATGAGTGAAGATAATATTAGTGGGGTTTGAGAAATTATTAAATATTTTCAATGTCAAATTATTAAAATTAGTTAAAGCATTTATGTTGGTATATGTATATGCATGTGTAAAGTTATATTTGTATAATATGAATCTAAATTTATCTATATTAACTTATGCATATCTATATATTTAATTAGTTATAAACATTACTTATATAAATTTGAAGAGCTATTATTCACTCTACAAAATATATTTTAATTATTATTTCTCTATCTTCTCACTCTCTCTCTCACAATCATTTCCTCTTCTCACTCCTTCAACAATACAACAAACCTTCACTTACAAGTACATTTTATTATTATAATATATTATATATTTTTTTTCATTTTATTATATTTTTAATATAATATAAGCCTAAATTATATTTTTTATTATTGCATTTATATTATTAATGTCAAATGTATGTATTGGATGCTAATTGCAAAATATATATATAAAAATTGATTTCAGAAAAAAAATTAATAATAATATTAAAATATTATTTTAAATATGTATAAATCAATGTGAAAATTTTGCTTAAATAGCAAAATGGATATGCAAAAAAAAGTGATTTTGTATATGCATATGCATAGACAAATGTTAATGCTCTTATATGAGTGTTAATTTTTAATTACGTATAATACCTTCTAATAAATTTTATTTTAAAATAAGAAATGATATTTGCAGTCATGTAATGTGCAAACGTCGCACAATTCTTTTTAAAAAAGTAAATAAATACAAGATCTACATAAAAAAAATTATTTTTTTAATAATAGATCTTACTTTTTTTTAAAAAAAAATTACGTAGTACTTACACACTCTACAACTGTATGTAATTTTATTCTTTTAAAACTATCTAGTAATCATTGATTTATATCTTCATTTGTTATTTTTACTCATTGGTTCTATTCTCCTCATCTCTTATGTTATTCAGTCTAGACGAGTGCAAATTTCGCAATTCTATGATTTGAAATTTGTAAAGAAAAGGAAAAGGAAAAGTGGTTCCCAAATATTTGCACAAGAAAGGAATGCTATTCTTCCCTGTTTTCCATGACATTTTCTAGAACTGTTTTTGGTTAAGTGTTTTTCAGGAAGCAACTATGGGGATCAGTCGAGAAGTTTGTAATTTCACGCTCAATTCATTTTATGAAAATCCTGCACCCATGATTCTAGATGTCTAACAGCTACTCACCTTTCTGACTCAGAGGGTATGTAAAATGAAAAATTCAAAATTTAAAATTAATATAAAAAAAAATATTTTAACTATGAAAAGATTTTATAAAAATAAATTTATAAACTAATATAATTTGATGTGTTACGTTAGATAATAAAATTATTTTTATTATAAATTAAATTTAATGTATCATATGAAATGATATAATTTTATAAATTTATTTTTATAAAACTTATTCATGAATATAGTACTTCAGCCTCGTTCCCCCTGCTGCTTGCCTTGCTCTCAAGTCTCAAGTTGGCCTTCTACTTTTCTAAGTAATATTCCACAAATAGATTTGATGGATGTACGATGAAAGGATAAAAATGATTGAAGATATTGATGAAAAATCCCAAAAGTTATAACAACCAAACCACAATGTCTATTTTAATATTTAAATCCACTAACAAATTAATTATAGTTTTTCCCCTTGTAATCTATCTTGTGGAGAATGGTTTCTAGATTGAGAAATTTTTTTATTTTTAAAATTTTCATCTCTAATCATATTTATTAACATGATACATTTTAAGCGATAAAATTTAATCTAATTTAAGATAAATAATGATAAAATTTAAGATAAAGATAATAATCTAATTTTTAAGATTTATAGATAATAAAAATGTTAATTGATTTATACTTATCAAGAAATATTAGTCCTAATCGTTTTAATCATCATCAATTTATCATAAGTGGGGACTAATTCAAAATTTACTTGTTATTTCTCAAGTATATATCAACCATAGGAGGAGGATTAGATTACAAAATAACCATAACTAACAACTCAGAAGTATTATTTTTAATCATAGTGGTATCCATTAAAATCTTAAATAAAAAGCTTCATATATAGGTAAGAATAATACTAGACTTCTTTTTAATTTTTTTTTTTTATGAAGTGTTTTTTTAATGATGTTATATATATAAAAATACATAAAATACGCTTGTGGTGGCTCCCAGCAATGGCTCATGGCTCTAGTATTATTCTATAGGTAATTTCCGATGAAATATAGGTAATTAATTTGAGTTAAAGTAAGAACAGCTTAATGCTTATCGAAACACACTGGATATGACTCGCTAAAAACATATGAGTATAGTGGACGATTGGAGAAACAGAAAAATCTTGCCTGGATATTGGGCACTGCAAAGCTGCAAACCCACAAGTCCACGTTCATTTAATATTCCATTCCACCAATAATGCAAGCCGTAATCTAAAGTTACCCCATTGGCATTTTTACTCTCTCTCTCCCTCCATCACCCAACCCACAACAAACCCAACCCCAGTTTCTGAGAAAGACACAGAACCCATGACTACTTTGTAGGTCAACATGAACTAAACTATTTCATAAAACAAATAAAGAACATAACTTGATTGCAATTTTTCATGGAATATACCCTCACAGTTTAATCCCCAAAGGTAACGAAAAACAGGAGGGAAGAATAGGAACAAAGATCACCACGGTTCTGTTCTGCCCCCACTACCCCCAGAATCCAGTTCAGTTTTTTCATTGTTCTCAGATCTTTGCCTTTATTCTTTTGTTTTGCCCAAACGGGTTTACGATGATTGGTCATAGACTCGTATGTATATGTTGTTTGGATGCATGATTTTCTAACGTAACTCGTCTCACAAAGGTTCATTGATTTCATTGTACATCTGGTCTTAGTTAAGATCCGATGATGTCCAATCTTCTGATTTCAATCTCCGAAAGCGCTCGGAAAATACGATAGAAAAAAAAAACCCATTTCAAGCTGTCCTTTTTTCTGTTCTTAACGAATTGAATTTATCGGAACAGCAACGGCGATGATGGATTTAGATGATTTCCGGGCCGTTCTGGACAGTTGTGGGGTTGACGTGTGGACTTTCATTGACACGGCCATAGCGGTCGCCTCTTTGGACTACGGCGGCGAGCTCAAGCACCGGAGGGACGGGATCGTGGAAAGGCTCTATGCGGCGACCTCGCCGGCGCAGCCTCGGTGCCGAAACTGCGACGACCTCGATAATCGGAGGCCTAATAATCGATACGAAGTGAAGGTTCCGGCGGGGAAGAATAGCAGCGGCCAGGAAGGGAAAGAAGGGTCACCGGTGACACCGGAGTCGGTGGAGAGAGATGACGACGAAGATTTGGATCCCTACGCTGGTTTGTTCGATGACGAGCAGAAGAAGATTCTTGAAATTAAGGAGCACCTTGAAGATCCTGACCAGGTTTCTTTCGTTACTTTATACATATTGTTTAATTTATATTCCAGTTTTATCTTTCTGGGTATGATTTTTCTCTTTGGTTTTTTTGTTTCTGTGTGTCAGTCTGAGGATTCTTTGGTTGAATTGCTTCAAACTCTAGCAGACATGGATATAACATTTCAAGCACTCAAGGTAAACTATGTTGCAAATTTTCTTCTCTTGTTCTTTCTGACTTATTGTTTCTAATAATTATAGTTTTCGTTTTTCTGTTGTAATTGTTAATTGTAGGAGACTGATATAGGAAGGCATGTGAATCGATTGCGAAAGCATTCATCGAATGACGTCCGGAGATTGGTGAAGCTACTAGTCAGGTTTTGAAGAAACAAAAATCTTGGATAATATGTGCCAAATGTTTTTATATTTTCTTTCTAATCGTCTTAATGTTTTTGCACATGGTAGTGTTTAAGTGTTGGAGAAGGCTGTTCAACATTTATTGCTTTGGTTTTCTTTTGTTTTGGTCAGGAAGTGGAAAGACATTGTGGATGAGTGGGTGAAGTTGAATCAACCTGGAGAACAGACTTCTGCTGCTCTAATGGGTAAACATTATACTCATAAACTAAAATGATCTCAGTTTCCCTTGTGGCAAAGATTTGAAGATTCTTGAAGCACAAAATGGGGTTAAGAAATTAAGCTAAAAGTTGTAATTGTTGCTGTTGGCAGCTTATGGAGACTCACCCCAGCAGAAAATTCCCCAAAATGGTCATCACCAGGTGAAAGAAATCAGTTTTTTCCCCCCAATTCCAGATAATTTGCGTTGTCTGCGGAAAAAAAGGTTGCAAAATTCTGTCTTTTGTTTAACTTTCTAATATTCTCTTTTTTTGTAGGTTCCTGATTTTGGATACTCTCCAAATCCACACAGTGAGTAGTAGAATCAGATTCAAAGTAAAGCTTTTGATCTTTGTTTGCGTTCTTGTTTGGATTTGTTGATCTATCTTGCCTGCACAGATGGGAGTTCCGGGTCAGACAAGAATAATTCAGAATCAGAGCCAAAGCCAAAAGCGATTCCCCGAAAAGAAGCTCCTCCTAGACCAGCCCAATTAGCACCTGTATCTGCCTCTGCACATCAAAATGTATGCATGCCAACTTAAGAGTTTCCAGCTCTAGCTCTATAAACCAAGTTTTTTAAGCATTATGCTTCTAGAGAATATAAGAAACCAAACTCAATTGCATCAAATGGTTTAATTTGGCTCATTGAGAAGGAGGTGCAACTTTTATCAATATGGACTTTCAGAGATTTTCCTGCTCTTTACTTCTTTTTCCTAACATACCAAATGGATTGTAAGTGGCTTCTACTCAATTTGAATCACTTCTTTGGGATTTATGCAGAGACAAAAAGAGCAAAAGGATTTTGACTCTGACAAACTGGCTTCAGCGAGAAAACGGCTTCACGAGAATTACAAAGAAGCTGAAAATGGTTTAGTCATGTGGCTTTTATTCCTATTATTTTGCTGCAATTCAATGTAGTAGTGCATATTTTGAGCTTATGCTGATGGGTTTTGTGCTTTGTGTGTTCTACTGATTGTGAAGCCAAAAAGCAAAGAACGATTCAAGTGATGGACATCCATGATATACCAAAACCCAAGAATGCATTCTTTACAAAGAACAAAGGTGGTGGTGGTGGTGGTGGTGGTGGTTCTCACGGGAGGCACTGGTGACAGAATACTGCAAAATCAAATGTAGAAAGAAAGGGTACATGACATGGGACAGAAGGGAAGAGTTCCATAACCGGTTTTTGCCTCTTTTACTTTTCTTTTGCTCTTTTTTTTTATTTTTTTGAAGTTAAGAAAACAAAAGCAAGAACAGTTTCTTTAATTACTTAATCCATGATGACAAAAATTAAAATTGCATATTTTGGGAAGGAGTAGAAAATACAAAGCTCTAGGTTATCATAGGCGGGTCCATGTACAGATGTTGGTAGGGACCATTGAAATGGATATTGCTTTCTCTCTTGTTTATTTTTTCCATTGGTTTGGGTTGGGGAATATGGTGTGAACAGAGTGAAAATGAAGCTTTGTTTTGGTAGTGTTCATGTGACGCAATGATGCCAACCTGTGAGCCAATGCTCTCTTAAAGTGAGTGGAGGGTCAAAAAGGATTTGGATGGTGGTGGGGGCAGCTTGGTGATGGGTTTTGGTTGGAGCTGCTCTGGCCTCAATTATCTTCGTTAGTATCTAAGTTGTTTATTAAAAGAAAATAATAAAAATTATATTATTGGGGATGGAGCTTCCGAGAAATTGAAAATTGACAGTGTCAGTCATAAAGAGGGGTTGGTTTAGAAAGATGGAAATATCATTTGTTTACAGGCTTTTCCCATGTTAGTAGTGTTTTTGTGGATTCCTTTTTTAAGCAGAAACGCTCACTTATGTTGGGCTTAAAAAATACGAGCACATCTCTTCATTTTATATTTTATCAATGACACATTTTAAATGATGTTATTTGAATACACTGTCACTTAAGATATATCATATCTTCACAGACTATAGAGGATAAAAAAAAAATATATATATTTTTTCAAAGTAATATTTAGAAATTTAAGATGAAGAATACTATTTTTGAAAAATATATTAAAAAATGCTTCAAAAACTTTAAAATGAAGAAAGTTAATTTTCAGAAAATATTTATGACCTCTCTCTCTACCTTTTGAGTGTAATGGCAGGGCTCGATGAAAGTGATAATATATGCTTTTGCGATTTAAGGTGTAATTAGGCCTTTGTACTTTTTGAATCGGAGGCCTTTGTACCTCTTTATTTTTTGAAGGAAATTTCAATTCATTGAACTCAAACAATACATGATTTGTCAATAAAGATGATAGGAAGAACCTCAACAAGTCCCTCCATCCATACATGCTCTTTGTCTAAAGATAATGCCTCATTCAGCTTGATTTCCTTCTCTGCCAATGAATGAGAACAGCCAACTTGAGTGTCGTGACAAAACTATCTTGATGTCTTCAATTACTTACTTTGTCCAAGATGAATCTACTCTGGTATAATTAATAGAATCCACCACAGCCTTAGCATCCCCTTCCAATACCACCTGCCTAAATCCCAACTTATGACATAAATTAATAGCTTTCAGCAAAACGTAATTCTTAGCAATTTAAGCAGATTTGACAAACTTCTTTGGAGCAGCAAGCACAACCTCCACATCTCCCCTGTAATCTCTAATCACAATACCAATCCTCATCCTCTCACCCACTTTGTCAAAGGCAGTATCAACATTCACCTTAAACCAAGATATAGTCTCCAAACCTATCTTTCTGCAAATACCACCACCTTTTCAGGTGTATTACAACTCTTAAAGTGGGTTAGTTTATAAGTTTCAAGATCCAGTATTGTCAAATTGAACACAATAGTAGGACCTTTAAACTTATTTTCAAAAACTAACTCGTTTCTCCTACTCCACAATCAATGGAAAACTACTGCAATCAAGTCCAAGCTATCAAAATCGAGTCTAGTAATGAGATCAAACCACAAAGTTGAAAAATCGTCATAATTCCTTCTGCACTTCTTAACTGGACTTCCTTCCTGCCCCCATACAGTAGTTGCTGCTGGACACCCCCATAAAACATGAATGATTGATTTCTCCTCTTTGTTGCAGATTGGACAAATTGAGTTCTCCACTATCTGTTTCTTAAACAGATTACCTTTGGTAGGTAAGATGCCATTAAGAGCTTTCCACACTAGTTGTTTGGCCTTACCTATGCCTACTAAGTTTCACAATTTCCTCCATTGTTCCTCATCCTGGACACCTCTTGAAGACTCTCCACCCATTTGTTTTTTCTTCACCAAATCAGCATAATAAGCACTTTTCACAGAGAAAACCCCCTTCTCTGATAAACCCCATATAATTTTATCTTCAAATCCCCTTACATTGATAGGAATGCTGCAAATACTATAAGCCTCTTCTGGACTAAAAACTACATCAATCACCTCTTTTTTCAAAGTCTTGTTCTCCTCATCAATTAAAGCATCCACTGTGACATTAGACTCAAACTTGTTAATTGGAGTCTGGATCTGGTAAGTAGAGGCACTAGGCACCCATTTGTCCCTCCAAACTCTAATACTCTTGCCATTGCCAACCCTCAAAACATATCCATCCTTAACCAAATCCATGACTGACCATATGCTCCTTTAGATATGAGATGGACAATAGCCTAACTTGGCATCTACTAGCTGACCATCTTTAAATATTTTTCTTTATATATATGCACCACCAAAGTAGAGTGTCGTCAAAGCAGAGCGTCGTGCTCGCACCTAATACAGTCAAGTATATATATTGCCAAAGCATAGCTCGGTGTGAGCACCTAATGCGGTTGAGTACATCTCCCGTCTATCTCTCCATGCTGAGCTGTTCACCGCTCAGCACAAAACAAATAAAAAACCCGAGACCAAACAGGAAACCAGAGACCAATTTTCAATTCTACAGATTATTGACTTGAAGATTTTCAAGACTTTTTTGTTGAGAGAATCGACTTTAAGAATTGCGAACATTTGTAAGGGTCAAATCAGCAGCCTAAAAGTTAGCCTCGAGATTAAGTTAAAAGTCAAGCTAAGAGATAAAGAAAGAGACTTTAGACTCTTAAAAGGAAAATGTTTCACAAGAGAATTGGATTCAATCACTCTAAGGAAATAGACCTCTATATAAGGAGCATATCTCCCACAAATCTAACAAGAACTCTCCACAGACTCTACACAGGCTCTTGACAGAAGCTCCCTATATGCCCAGACTCACCATAACTTCTTTACGTTTAGATGAAATTCCTCTATTGTATTGTGAGATATGTGAGGCCATGAAAGATTATAAAATCACATATCATAGTGGATTTTCCCCCCAAACAATCCGTAAATGTCGACATTATGACAAACAACGTAAATCTCTGTCTCTTTTTATTTATTTTATTTGTTTATTTGTTATTTATTTTAAGGATGAACCGAAGATCATTGTATCGACACCCAAATCACCATTATGAGTCAGTGATCATTCTTTCCTCTTTTCTGGTCTATTGTGCGAATTTAAGTATTAACACTCACATTTTGGGACTTCTTCTCGAAGCGTCTCCCCGAGGGTGCGGAATGGGAAGAGGTTGAGAAATGAGAGTTTTTAAGAATCATTGAAGAAGAAGAAGAAGAAGAAAGACAAGGATTGTTGGGGAGAGTAGTGTCTCCTTATAAAAACTAGTTCTAGAGTAAGGATTTATGAAATGGGGCTTTTAGTTTGGTATTGGACATTCCTAAATGGGGTTTGTAATTGCACGGTACTGGTTTCGGAGATTCGAAGTAGAATTTTCAGGTGGATCAGTATTCAGTAGTCAGTACGTCTGTGAGGGTTTAGAATTAGGGGTAATAAGAAGACGTAGGTAACCTAAAGCCCAGGCCGCGGTCTCTATGAATTCTAGGTCCTAATTGGGCTCATGCAAGAAATATTATAGAACTTGATTGACCCAATCTTAAAAAAAAGTCTTGTGCAGGTTCTTTGGAAAAAAAAAGGGGTTTATATGAAAGTTCACTTTTTTTTTTTTTTTTTTTTTCTAGGGGTCTTAATTTTTTCAATGGACTACACAAGGCTTGCATGTCCTAATCTTGTATATATCTAGTTTTAATATTTTTCAATGCTACATTTTCCAATCTTCACCAGCATGACCTTAATATATAATTAGTTGCCTAGAACTGAGACATCATCCAGCTCGTGACTAATTTACTTCGTATTCTTCCGTGTAAAAATATTTTAACACACTATCAGAAATATTTTTTGGCAAAGAATTCAATGTTGTCTGCACCCAGATGGCCTAATAGAAGAATGAATACATGAAAAACGAGTACTTCTTCGATCGTTAAAGTTACATGATGTTGTGGACCTTCAAATTCGCTTTTCATAGATTTGGGAAAGGTGGTTTTGCTTTAATTGGGAAGTGACATTCATGATCAGATTGAGCATGCATGTGCGACAAGTAAGAAAAAGGGAATCTGTTTCATTGTGATCATGATCTGCAACCTAGCTAGCTATGTATATATAAAACTGAGGAATTATTTTATTAACACACAAATAAAAAAATGAAATATGAGCTTTTTTCTTTATTTTGATCGAAATAAAAAAAAAATAAAGAAAAAATTTCAAATGTTAAAAGTAATTCATATTTTGAGGGGAAAAAAAAAAAAAAACTAAGTGTAAGGGGATTTCCTCCTCACTCATAAGCCCACTAGGCATTCGACTGAAAGTAATGGGTTTCGCCCCGATACCCGACCCTAGGGCCAAAACTTGCCCTCGTAGCAACTCGCCTGTAAGGGAAAGTACTAAGCAATGATGCCTGATGAGACGGACTGGTCTGACGCTGCTCGGCCGCATCTCGCTCATGGGGACTCGTACATGACAGAACGGTAAAGACAAAAAGCTTTCGATCTTCTAACAAGTGAACATTAATGGATGGCTAACAAGGTCTACAGAATCAAGTGATCAGGAAGGCATGCCACATTAATGGCACCATTACCTAAGCAACACGCCACAATAATGACGTCATCGCAGAGGCACGCTGCATTAAAGGATCCTGACAAAAGGAACAGCAGTGTGAACATAGGTCCCATGGGGGTAGGCACGATCTGTCTCCCCAGACTCCAGATATAAATATCAATTTTCATGTACGAAAAAGCTCTTTTGCTCTAGACTTTTTCATTATTTATAAACTTCCAAAATACTCTACTGACTTTGGCATCGGAGAGTACTCCCCGGCTCCAAGACCGCCCTCTCCCATTTTTTTTTTCTTCATTTTTGCAGGCCCAACTTTAAAGATTTTAGTTGTTGGAACCTGGTTCAAAGTTGTACGAAATACGACGTTAACACTAAGGTAGTTTTACATATTATTTTTATAAAAATAAATCTTATAAGCTAGCTAGCTCTAGGATAAAAACATAAGGATATTTTTAGAAAAAATAGTTAACTCTTGCGAAATGGCTATGAATAGACCAAACATGAGAAACTGATCATCATATTCGATCTTAAAATCCTTCCCGAAAATTCAGATTTCAAATCAGACATGTCCCATGCATGCACGCGGTAAAATCACTATCAAAATTATTAATGGGTCTCATAATTAATTTCAATGTTCTGATCATAGCTAGATAGCTAGCTCTCTACCTTAATTATGATGATTGGATTGGGACTTGGCTCCTTAATTATTCCCCAATCGTTGTTTCTCACCACAATATTGACTAAAACCACTCTACATTATATTAGTTTGAAATAATTGCATGCACACGAGAAATCATGATGCGATTTTGCTTCTTATTTGATCAAATTCCACAATAAATATTACACCAATAATCTTGGATATATATATGTGTGTGTGTAGTCATCAGCTGGTTAGCAAGCCAGACCTATCTTTTTTTGTATAATTAGAGTCATGCAGGACTCGTGATCTCATCATGTGTTTGTTAATTTGTTTATTAATCCTAACTAGGAGTACTACTGCATGATATGGATAATTATTTTGCTTGCCTTTATGATATATATGGTGGCATTAACGATACTTTCACGAGCAGATCAACATGGGATCCCGGCCCTACACGGACTGAGTACGTACTGTCAGTGCTATATATGTGGTGACTCTTATGCAGAATAATTATAAAGTGATCATCTTCGTGTGGGAGGCAATGCCAGGAAAGGTGACCTGCAGCAGTCCTACTCTGAGATATAGTAGGACTTGGATCGATATCCTTTGCTTCTTGGCAAAATCATACTGCCAGCTTCCACGCGTCTTTCCATCTAATACGTATGTATGCATGCATGCATGTATGTCTACATGCTTCTTTGTTTCATTTCCTAGATCTGTTTCACTTTTCGTAAACACCAAAAACGCAAATGTCTCGGAGAAATCTGAAGAAATTAGTGATCACAAGCACCCCTAAAAGTAAAACCATGCGTAAGATCATTCCTTGCATGGTATATATATTTGAAACGATCAAGTTCATAAATATATAGCCGTCTGTCCTTTAACTCAAATAATATTAGATACAAACTATTAATTAGCAGCCAGGACGGACATCATTTTCTGAGTTTCTTTGTCGATTTGTTAGTAAAATGTACGTACATCCATCGCACTTTCAAATTGTCTATGAACGGCCTGTTGATAGACAACAACGATTTCCCATGCATGTTTCTCTTGATCTTAGCCAAAAGGCTGAGACAGACATTGCATGTTAAGTTGTCTGTCCCATGATTTAAAAGCTGATCCGATCCACGAAACGTACATTTTGTTTCGAATCCTTCCTATAGGCACGTTTTCATGTTTCTTTTCTCTAAAAAGTTGCAACAATCCTCAGGTATCGAACAAGGCTAGTTGCGAGTTGAGTCAGCATCATTTCTTTGCCTTGCTTTTGCAGTTTAAAGCTGCAGTACGTACGACACTTCTGCAACCATCAAAACAAAAAGCATCCAATTACAAAAAACTACTTGAAGGTGGAAAAGCATGCATGCATGAAAGCTTCTTTATTAGATGCATATCAATCACGTGCTTATTATTAAGGACTTAGTTTTTTTTTTTTTTTTTTCCAAGTTACTAAAGATATATTAAAATATAAAGAGTCTGATACATAATTGGAGTTCCAGAAACTAAAGAAACTACATAGCTACATGTGGGAATGTGGTTCCTTTCCACTGTGGAATTGCAATAAGGATGTTGGAATTTGGATTGAGGTGATGTTTTCGAAAGCTTTGGTTGTCGCTGCCCATTGCACTAGGTTATGCGCGCATCAATTTTTTGATCGATGAATTTTCCTCATTATCCATTCTTTGAATGAGTTTAAATGGTGTCTAATTTCATTTATGATGGAGCTCAAAATCCATTCTTGAACAGAAAAAGAATTTGAAATTGCTTGGATGGTCACTTGTAAATCTTCTTCCAACACTATCTTTTATAACTTTAGTCTTTAAGCTTCTTTGATGCCATAAGGGCTGCACTTGCTTCTCCTTGATTTGGATTGACATTATTAATAAAGTCTGATTTGACAAATAATACTTCTCCATTAGTTACTTAGTTCTCTCTGTTTTAAGTGTGCACGTGTAATGTTTTTCTTCTGTTTTCAATAGTTTTTGTTAATGTATATAAACATAACAGTGTAACTCTACTTTACCTTTCTAGAAGAAATAGAATCATTTTTCCTCTTGCAACCCCAGTCTTTGAACATTACATGGTATCATCTTTGGATTATTATTATTATTATTATTATTATTATTATTATTATTATTATTATTATTATTTTCCGACGATGGCGTCTTCCTCTGATGTTTCCTCTCTTATTTCTGTGGATTCTTTGAATCCATATTTCCTTCACAATGGAGATCATCGAGGTTCCATCCTGGTTACTCAACCTCTCACAAGAGAGAACTACTCTACTTAGTCGCGATTGACGGTGATGGCGTTGCAAGCAAAGAATAAAGTTGGGTTTGTTGATGGTTCGTTTCGACAACCTATTTCCACTGATCCTCTGTTTCCTGCTTGGGAACGATGCAATAACATGATTTTATCATGGATCCTTAATTTTGTTGCTAAGGAAATTTTCGTGAGTGTGATCTATGTAGAAACTACTCATTAGGTATGGTCTGATCTTAAAAAACACTTTGATCAAGGTAATGATCCTCGTATCTTTCAATTAGAGAAGGATATTTGTTCTTTATCTCAAGATAAATTGTCTGTTAGTTCTTACTCTACATGGAAGAAAGGGCTATGGGATGAATTACAAAATTATTTTCCCATGCCACATTGTTCTTGTGGATCTTTGAAGGTTTTAACTGATTATCAGCAGCGTCAATGAGAGTTTTTATATGGGGCTTAATGAGAGTTTTTGCCTCCCATCAATAAGGTTTTTATTCTTGTTTTACAAGAAGGAATACAATGACAAGTGAGTCATATGACCATTCTCTCTTTGGAATCCTCTATTTTGTTTTCCAAGTTAGTGACTAACAATTGAGCCCCTTCTGGAAATTCATTAACTCGTAAGGATCGACCAACTTGTTCTCACTGTCATATGACTGGCCATGTTGTAGATAAGTGTTACAAGCTCCATCGTTACCCACCTGATTTTTGCACTAAGTAGACATTTTTAGCCAATCAGGTTTCAGTTCAAGACCCATATCCTACACCTTCTATGGCTCTAATTCCTTAGTTGCCTATCTCTGCATAACAATGTCAACAACTGCTGGCATTTATCAATTCTCAATCTCAGCATAGCGTTGAATCTAATTCTGGTCATATGACTGCTATTGTGGCCTCTAATAACACCTTACCTAATGCCACTCAACATCTTTCAGGTAATCAAATTTTGTCCCTTGACATTACACATTTTGTATTTTCTAGTAATTTTCAGTTGTCTCATTTGTCCTTTAACGCCTGGATAATTGATACAGGCGCCACTAATCATATAGTGTCTTCCACCATTTTGTTTTCACTTCCACTAATCATTGGATCACCTTCTGCTGTTGATTTTACTGTCAAGTTACCAAATGGCTTTTCTGTTCCAATTTCTCATATTGGAACTAAATAATTCTCTGATTCATTTGTTCTTACAAATGTTCTTTGTGTGCCATCATTCTCTTTCAATCTCATTTCTATCAGTAAACTGACTAGTTCTTTACATTGTTGTTTTTTTTTTCCTGTCTCAACATTGTTTCATTTAGGACCTTACTCAATGGAGGACGATTGGACTGGGTAGCAGACATGACAATCTCTACATTCTGCAGCAGCCATTGTATCAAAAGTCTTTCATTTCTATTTTCCCTATTTTTTACAATTATGTAGATATTTGGCATCATCTTTTAGGTCACTCTTCATTTTCTAAATTAATTGTTCTTCATGATGTTGTATCTGAAATTCCTTCTAGTAATAAGCAACATTGCTCAATTTGTCGTCTTGCTAAACAAAAGAAACTATCATTTCCTACTAGTACTCGAGTTACTAATTCAATCTTTGATTTAGTTCATTGTGATATTTGGGGTCCTATGTCTACTCCTACAATTGATGGATATCAATATTTATTGATAATTGTTGATGACTATATATATTTGAAGTACGCCCATTGATTCATTTCCTTTTTTCTTTGGTTGAAACTCAATTTCAAACTAGAATTAAAACCATTCAGACAGACAATGGTGCAGAATTTTCTATGCATGATTTCTTTGCTCTTAAGGGTGTTGTTCATCAACGTAGCTATATGCAAACACCCCAACAAAATTCCATCGTTGAACGTAAACATCAACACAATCTAAACGTTGCTCGTTCTCTCCAGTTCCAAGCTAATCTTCCTATTTGCTTATGGGGAGATTGTATACTCACTACTGTTCATCTCATTAACAGGCTTCCTACACTTGTTTTGTCCAATAAAACTCCTTTCGAAATGCTCTTTCATGCTGTCATTTCTTATACTCATTTTAGTGTTTTCGATTGTCTTTGCTATGCTGCAACCCTTTCTCATAATCGAGCTAAATTTGATCCTAGATCTTGTCAATGTATTCTCATTGGTTATCTTTATGGTGTCAAGGGTTACAAGCTTTCAGATCTTGATACTAATTCCATCTTTGTCTCACGAGATGTTTAGTTTCATGAATCTATTTTACCATTCCATTATTTTAACAATCATACTTCTCAGCATTCTCCTGTTGTTGATTCACAATTTTCCTCTTCTATTTTACCTTTCCCAATTTTTGATTCTACCACTTCTAATTCTTCATAGTTTCCTTCAGATTTTAATTCAACTCATCTTCCTTCTTGTCCTTTGATAAGATCCACTCGTGTTTCTCAATTACCTGGCTATTTGCATGATTATAATTGTAGTTCTGTTTCAACTCCTAGAGTCCTATCTCCTCCTGCAGGTAAGCCTTATGACCTTTCTCATACACTTTCATATTCTAAACTTTCTTCTGCCCATCGAGCTTTTTCCTTATATGTTTCTGATCAATTTGAGCCCACATCTTTTAAACAAGCTATGCATTATAGTCATTGAAGAGATGCAATGGCAACTAAAATTGTAACTTTAGAAGAGAATAAAACCTGGTCTCTTACTGAGTTACCTGCTGGGAAGCAGCCTATTGGTTGTAAGTGAGTTTAAAAAATTAAACTTAAAGCTGATGATTCAGTTGAAAGGTATAAAGCCCGCTTGGTTGCAAAGGGTTATACATAGTGTGAAGGTTTGGATTACTTGGAGACTTTTTCTCATGTGGCTAAAATGGTGACTATTCGATGTTTACTTGCTTTGGCTGCTATCAAGGGTTGGTTTTTGAACCAATTAGATGTTAATAATGCTTTTCCTAATGGTAATCTTGATGAAGAGGTTTGTATGACTCTTCCACCTGGTTTTGGCAATAAGGGGGAGTCTCGAGTTTGTCAGTTACACAAATCTCTTTATGGACTAAAGCAAGCCTCTTGCCAATGGTTTGCTAAATTTTCCTCCACCATGGTTCAGCATGGTTTTGTTCAATCTAAGAATGACTATTCTTTGTTTAATCAGGTTCAAGGTTCTTCTTTCATTGCTCTACTTGTTTATGTTGACGATATTGTTATTTGCAGTAATGATGCGCATGTAGTTTCTATTTTGAAAGAGTTTCTCAATAGTTATTTTAAACTGAAGGATTTGGGGCCTTTAAAATTTTTTTTTAGGATTTGAAGTTGCTCACTCAGCTAAAGGAGTTTTTGTTTTACAAAGAAAATATGCCCTTGACATTCTTAAAGATATCAGTTTTCTTGGAGCTAAACTTGTCAATTTTCCTATGGAACAACACTTGAAACTGAATAATTCTGAGGGTGAATTATTATCTCATCTTGGTGCTTATCGACATTTGATTGGTCGTCTATTATACTTGTTTGACTCGACCAGATCTCACTTTTCAGTTCATACCTTAACTTAGTTCATGGCACATTCACGTGATTTCATATTGCAGCAAACCCTATTTTCCATGAGCGCATGAAATACATAGAAATTGATTGTCATCTTATTTGTGAGAAGCTTTAGGCTAGATTAATTCAATCATTACATGTTGCTTCTACTTCTTAGTTGGCTGACATTCTCACCAAGCCACTTGGTTTTCAATCATTTTTTGTTTTGTTACGCAAGATGAGAATCTTAAACATTTATTCTTCATCTTTAGAGGGAGTCTTAGATGTATATCAATCACATGCTTATAATTAAGGACTTTGTTATTTAGTTCTCTCTGTTTTAAGTTGCACGTGTAATGTTTGTGCTTCTGTTTTCAATAGCTTTTATTATAATGCATATAAACAGAACAATGTAACTTTACCTTTTTGGAAGAAATAGAATCATTTTTCCTCGTGCAACCCGAGTCTCTGAACTTTACACACTGAACCTTTGAATGCATTAATCATCTATATCATCTTAAACGTAGCTAAAGAGAAGCTCTCTGCAGTGTAAATTAGCTAAATCTCCAAGCACTAGAAACCGCAACCCTTTCGATAATTCGATGATTAATCATGGGAGCATAGGAAATTGAGTATATATAAAATCCCTCCGGACTGTTTCAATGTTTTGTAAGTTAGAGAACTAAGAAAATAACAAAAGATAACAATAAATTTGGTATTTACTCATGAGTTTTTTTTTTTTTTTTTTTTTTCCAAAAGCTACTATCGTGGCAAATACTAAGCTGATGACGTAAAAACTGTATGTGAAAAAAAAGCCTTTTGCAATGAGATCACATATGGCGAGCAAAACTTCGTGGGAAAACGACAATTTGCCGCGACCTTTTATCGCCACAAATAGCTTCACCATATAAGACACCAAAATCACTTATTAGCTTTAAATCACTTATTAGCTTTTGCGGCGACAATGAACCGTAGCAAATATTTTTTAAGATTAAAATTGCATTTTCCCCTTTTTTATTTCTTCCGTTCCCTTTCTTCTCTTCTTTCTTTTCTGCCTCCTCCCACTGCGCCGTCCTCTCTAGCCTGTGCTTTGCACCCTTACCTCCCTTCTCTCACACCGACCACCTCCAACAGCCACAGAGCCACCATGAACAGCAACCACCACAAGGCTCACGCATGGCCAACCACCCTCCACGTAGTCACCATTGAACATCGTCCAACCCCTCTTTCTCTCCTTCTCCATTTTCTCCCTCGACTGTCATCCTGACACTGTGTGCCACCAAGCCACCACCAACCACGACCGCCTCACTCTTAGAACCCTTATCTCTAGATTTCTACCTTTCCCTCGCGATCTTGCCAGCCACAAAGTGTCATCGTGAGCCATTTCTTCACACCCGACGCCACCGCTGCCCAGATCTAGTATCAACGCCTCAAGCCTTCAACCCCCCCCCCCCAACACCATCTCCTTCACCGATGGCTTAAGCACTGCACCCAGTGGAGAACTCTGTAACCCTCCTCCAAACAGCCCCTGCTCAACCGTGAACCACCGTCGAAAACTACCCAGCCCCACTGTCAGTGCCTCCATCCATGGCAGTCCGAGACCTCCACCACCACATCCTCTATTTTAAACACCACCGTCAACCACCAAGTCCCAACATTGTCGTGCACCAAACATGTCCTTTGTCTCAGTTGTGCAAGTCCACTGAGAACCCACACACAACACCCATTCAATTTATGGTATATTGTCTATCCCCTTACATTTACAAAATGTTATGTTGTGAAGCTAAAATGGTGTTATGTTGAAATATACAGATTTTCTATATATACTGACTGTGTAATTATTTGGGTAGACTTAGAATAAGTGAAGTGTGGTTGAGATTGTATTGGAGTTGTAAGTGAAGCATGGAGGTTGTAAAATATGGGGTTGTGTTGGTTTGTTTTATGTGGAGTTTAAATGGACTACGGATTTAGTATGTGTATTATGTGTTGGTTGTGTATATTGAGTTTAAATGGATGATGAGTCGAATATACATGGGCATCAAGTATGTTAGTAGTATATTTTATAAACTGAGTCGTGTATATGGAAGCGTGGAATGGAATAATGAAAATTGATACTAGATGTTGAAGTGATATGTTGACTAGGATTGTTGGTGGTGTGTGCATGAAGCTAGAAAGACCAGTCGTGTATTGGTTTAAATGGCCATACAAACTGTGTTTAAATTGGTATTCTTGTAGTTTATGTATGTGTGGAGTATATATGAGTATAGTTGTAAGATGGTAAAATTTTGGAGATGTATGAATGCTATTAAGTAGCATAACATTGTATAAGGATACTCTTGAAAGAATTGGACAGATTTTTTGTATTGAATATGTTGGTTATGATTAACTATGACGAAATGATATATTGATTAGGAGCTTGTTATGAAGTATGTGTGTTTGTGTTGTATGGTAATTTGGAAACATGTATGTATTATCAAGAGGCTTATAAATTGAGTGGAATATTTGTAAATGTTGGTTGGACAAATTTTATGCATATTGAATGTAATGGGAAGTTTTATGGTTATATTATTGTGTAATGGGTTTGTGTTGAACTCAAGTGCTAGATGGATGGAGAATGTGTAATTTTGCTAGATTAAATTACATGTGTAGCAAGCATGTTGTATGTTTTATGTATTGAATTATGTATATAGAAGTGTGTAGAGGAATTTGTGAATTTGGTGCTAAGTAGTCGACTAGTGAATATGGGAAACCATGTATATGTTGATGATTCTATTGGTTTGAGATTTGTGAAGCTATGTAATTATTTGGCTTTGTTGGATATTAAGTTTAAATGGATAATGGATTTAATTTATATTGTATATTGATTCAGTTGAAGAGTTGGTTAGATTTTACTTAACTACAATGGTTTATAGATTGGAACTTATATGAGGACCATGAGGTCCAAGAATTATCTTTTACTACAACAAATACTTTATATTGGAGGCTTTTTCTTGAGTAAGATTATTAACTTATTATACAAAACACCAATTCCCATTGTAAGGGGTTCCCCCTGTCATAGTGAGCTTGAGAATGACAATTAAGGGAATAAGAAATGAAGGCTTAGCCTAGAACAAATAAACTCTTCAGCCCGGCCCATGGGTAGACCCCCTTGGACGCAACCTTCATGAGGAAGTATACTGCAGGGGGATGAGACTTGCCTTCCTGGAGGTCCTTCGAACAACGTTCTACCCTTGAGTACCTATCCACATAAACAAATGGGAAGTAAGGATGACCCTCGATCCTTTGACAATGAGACATCGATGGATTACCAAGAAAACCAGAGGAGTAAGGCTAATCGGGGAACCACACTGCATTAATGGCAACACTACCCGAGCTAAACACCACATTAATGACGCCGTCGCAGAGGCACGTTGCATTAAATGACTCCGACAAAAATGAATAGTAAAAAGTACATGGACTCCACGGGGGCAGGCACGATCTGTCCCCCCCCCCCCTCCCCCAGACTCCTAGTATAAATAGCAACTTCCAGGTACGAAAACAACTCTCTGATCCCTAGACTATTTCATTATTTAAAAACTTTCAAAATACTCTACTAACTTTGGCATCAGAGACTCCCCATCCCTAAGGCCACCCTCTCCCAGTTCCTCTCTTCTCTATTTTCGTCGGCTCAGTTCTGAAGACTTGAGTTGTTGGAACCTGGCCCAAAGGCGTACGAAATATGAAACAGTGTTTATGGGACCTGGTAGGTAAAGCGTACGAAACACGACTTTAACAGTGTTTATGAGTTGTTGGAACCTTGCCCAAAGAGTGATCATCAGCGTCGAAAGCAGCCTCGTATGGACCAAGGACCTCAAAGATCACTGTTTATGGGACATGGTAGGTAAGGGTCAGAGATGCCAGTGTCGCCGCTTGACGTTTGAACGCTAAGTGCTGCCCAAGAAAGACGGTCCGGCGTTGCCAACTTCTGACGAGTCTCCCCCACTGGAAGCTGTGGGTTGGGTGGATTTCTCAAGGGCCATTGATGAAGACGAAGAATGTAGCAGATAAAGGAGTATAAGGGAAAAGAACGGGGAGTTAGAAGAAAAGAAAGGCAAGAAGAATACAAAAATACGCATCACGAAGCGACAAGGAACTACCTCAAAGTTCGGAGCCAAGCACATGTCAGCAGGGGCACCTTGGCCTCGACATCAAGGCGGGTTTAACATTAAAAAAAAATCTCATCGTACGAGTCTGATGAGAATTGGCGGGGTAACTGTAAGAGATTTCTTCCCCCCATTAGTGAGCCTGGGAATGGCAACTAAAGGATTGAGAAATGAAAGCCTAGCCTAGAATAAATAAACTCTTTTGTTCGGCCCACTGGTAGACCCCCTGGACGTAACCACCATGATGGAGCATATTGCAGGGGTATAGGACTTGCCGTCCTAGAAGTGCCTCGAAAAGCGTCTAGCCCTTGAATACCTATCCACATAAAAGGCAGAAAATAAGGGGGACCCTCGATCCTCTGACAATGAGACATCGAAGGACCACCAAAAAACCAGCGGGGTAAGGCAAATTGGGAAACCATGTCATATTAATGACACCACTACCCGAGCTACACGCCACATTAATGACACCATCGCAGAGGCATGCCACATTAAATTACTCTGACAAAAAGAACAATAAAAATGACATGAACTCCACGGGAGTAGGCACAATCTCTTCCCCCTCCCTCCCCCCGCCTAGACTCCCAGTATAAATAGCAACTTTCAGGTATGAGAAAAGTTATATGATCCCTAGACTCTTTCATTATTTACAAACTTCTAAAATACTCTACTAACTTTAGCATCGGAGACTCCCTAGCCCCAAGGCCACCCTCTCCCAGTTCCTCTCTTTTCTATTTTTGCAAGCCCAGTTCTAAAAACCTGAGTCGCTGGAACCTGGTCCAAAAGCGTACGAAACGCGACGTTAACACCAATAGTGCTTTAATGAAGTGTCGAAACGAGCCATGTAGTTTTAAGAGGATGCAAAATGTCAAGTTTTTATAATTTTTTATCTGTTGATGTTTATAGTTTAAGAGGGCAGTGCGTTAGTTTTGATAGTTTGTGTTGCAAAGTGCAAAACTCGTGGTAGTTTGAGAGTGAAAAAAGCATTCATCCCTCTCACTACAAGGTTCAACACTTTTACCAGCGATTATGTATCGCTGGATATACACCTAAAATCGCTGGCATACATCTACCCTAGCGATTTTTAAGTTGCTGCAAGATCGCCGGTATTAACGCCCCACTTTAGATCTAGTCCAACAGAACCCAAAACTCGCTGCCATATATTAATATCCTGGCGAATTTTTCTTCGCTGCTTATTACAACTTAATTACCGCAAATTCAATATAGGATTCTGTTGTTAAACGCTGGGATAGATTAGTTGCAGCGATTAATTTTTGCCGCTAAAAATGAAAGTATTGTTGCCAAATATATTTGCCTGCGACTCACCAAAATCGCCGTATAGTTGCATATGGCAGTGATTAATTATCGCCGGTCTTTATTAATACGCGGCGATTTTTTTATCCCCCAATATTATTAATAGTATTTCCCAGCGAATATTAGATCGCTGCCAAATAATATTTTGCGGCGAGTTTTTACTCACTGCTAATTGACTTTTCAATTCGATAAGTATATAGCGGCGATATTTAAATCGTCGCTATATACTTATAGACAGCGAGTTTTAGTATCGCCGTAATTTACGTTCTGCTATTTAAATTTATTTGCGGCGAATTTTTAATCGCCGGTATTGATGTTTTAGTAGCGATTTGTACATCGCTGGTTTAGGAGAATTTAAGTTTTAGTTTTTTAGCGGCGATAAATTAGTGACAACCAACCTAAAATAATAGTGTTAAAACATCCCTCCACAAGGTAGACATCCCACAGTGTTAAAAACTACTAGCTCTTCATATTTTAGTGATACCCAACAACACTCCACAAATAGGTCCGAAGCCTCAAGGTGGTATAGCACTCCAAAAACCTAATTTATAGTTTATTTATTTGCTTATTTATATTTTTGAAATAATATCATTTGATACTATTTCTTCATTCTAATGATACCCATGCAACAACACTTCACATGCAGTTCCCATGCCTAAAGGTGGTATATTCCAAAGTCCTAATTTATATATAGTTTATTTATTTTCTTATTTATGTATCTAGCTAATATTTTATTCATTTGATATTATGTCTTCATTCTAGGGACACCCAACATCACTCCACAAACAGTTCCGAAGCCTCAAGATGGTATATTCCAAAGATAGTATTATCTAATTTTTTAAATTTTTGTTAGATTGTGCATTCACTAAAACAAAATTCTGATTATGGGCACAGAATGATACTGCCAGCGTTGCCAAAAGCTCTGGTCCATTTTGTAAATAAAAATATGAAGAGCTAGTAGTGGTGGATCATGTTATGCAGCTATTGAAGGAGACAATTGTTGTATAAGGTGTGATATAAAGTGAACAGAGGCTTGTGAAAATATCAGTGCAGATTCAGAATGACTGTAAAACGTCCTTGATTCAGTTTGCTCGATCTTCATATATCATGATAGTTTGAATGGGGATGATATTGTTTCTTGGCTATGAAGTTTAGGGGTGCTTCATGTTTTTTATATTCATCTCACTACAAGGTTCAACACTTTTGAATATACCATTTTGAATATATTCATCTCACTACAAGGTTCAACATCTTGAAATATTTTCGTTGAATAGTACTACTGCCAGCTTATTGTAGCTTGTCCCAATATCTTTGAGGTTTTCGAAATTATTCTATCAAGTGTACCATCATATATTTGTACTGCATGCATTGGTATAATTAGTCCTACATTTTGAACTTTTCAAAATTGTCCTAGTTGAACAAACCATGAAACAATCCTAGCTAGCTGCTTTGGTTTAAATGGCGGGACATGACTAGCAATTGCATAAAACAAGACTGACTTAATTTGTGCATATATATATATATATATATATGTATATAGTTGGTCCAAAAAAATTGTCTTCATTGGGTTTAATTTGTTCTGCCCATAACCCAGGCACTCAAAATGAAGTTTGCCAGAGTCGAAGTTTGACAAACACTTGCTCTCGCTCGTGATTGTCAAATGTGTGTGCAAAAGGAAAACCTAAGCATAAATATTATAGCAAAACAACCCCATTTCTAATTTACCCAAACAATTTCGTTAAGAACGATGAAGAGCTAGAACAGAGTAAATTACCTTGGGAAATCGACTCCAACCCACTTTGCCTCGGAAAAGGGTCGACAATGATGAAGAACAAAGCCTTAGAGTGAAAGAAATGAGACTTTTTTCACTGGTGTCGACTTTGCATAGTCTGACGAAGATGCCGATTAGTGGGTTTTCGATGGGGCGGAGTCGCGGGCTTAGCTTACGCGAGAATCACTGGACTGGAGTGGTTCGTGACTTAGTGGTTTCATTCGGTGGAAGTTTAAACGCTGGAAATTTTGTGTGGGTGGTGAGTAATGGAGAAGATGAAATGGAGACGACGAATGGGGACGACGAATGTGAAATCGGGATTTGGGGGGAAATGTTACTTTTTCTGGGGTGTTGGCGCCCAGGACCTAAAATCATGGTATTGCGGCAAAATTGTGCGACGCCATAAGCTTTTACCCTTTTGCGGCGGTTCAATTCGCCACAACTAACTTAAAAATCGCGGCGAAAAAGCAAATCACTTTGCGGCGAATAAATTTCGCCGCAAAACACTTTAAATTCGCTGCAAAAGATAAAATTAAAACCGAACCCCTTTGAAGCAGCGTCGAAGCAAAAAATCACCGTGAAATGTTGGATATTGTGGCGATATTATTTCCAGCGTCAAAAAAATCGCCGCAATAGCCCAGATTTCTTGTAGTGTCTATTATTTACACGTGTGTGTAATATTCCCAATAAATAGTGAAGTCCAAGAAAATCTTTACTTCCTTGTGTAAATATCGACACACCATTTTCATATTTCTAAAAAGAATCCATTTTTATTGGGAGAGTTCTATAATTTAAAGAACCTGGCAGAATTTTCTAGCAAAAGAGATGAACATTTAATAACTTATGCTACGAGGTTCCGCTCATACGAGTCATCCATGTGGGGGATTAACCTGTATACTTGGTCCAATAATTGATAAAATTCGTGATAACTTATAAAAAGAAAATCGATGTGGGGGATTGAAGTGTTTGTCATCCTGATGTTATATAGTCGAGATATCATGCATTCTACTCGCTTTATGACTCATAGTTTCCGTATAACGATCTCGAACATTTTTTTACAAATTTTACACTTGCTAATAGTAAATCGTTTCTAGTCATTGTTTTACAAAAGGTTGTTATCTGTATTTGTTGTTTGTCCTTCATCCAAAGTTTCTATTTTTATCTTTGGTGGAAGTGTTTTATATGTTAGTATATAGCACTGTAAGTTGTGCTAATTTCTTTTATATAATTTTGTTATTGATCAGATGAACACTGGAATTAAGTGTCTTATTTGCTTTTTTTTTTTTTAATTTTTTTTGTCAGATGAACACTACCATTTCCATTGAGGATGTGAGAAGGGAGGTGAAAATATTGAGAGCATTGACTGGGCATAACAATCTCGTACAGTTCTATGATGCGTATGAAGACCATGACAATGTGTATATAGTAATGGAGTAATCTCTGACTGCAAGCTTTTCATTGAATTTGATGCTGCTATTAATGTTATATTTTGTTATGTTTTTCAAAATGTCTTCTGAGCATTTGCTTTCTATTGGGAGGACTTGTCAACAATTGCTTATCTGAAGTTTTATTTTAATGAGCCCTGATGGATTGATTAGATTGCTCTCTATTGGGTTCTCGTTAGAAAATTTTCTTGTGAACATGTTAGCACAATTTTATATATTTTTTTGAAATTGTTATGAGTGTGAATTTGGATCTCCAGGGTTCATATATATTTTTTTAACATTTATTAGACCATTTCTTTTAATTTTGTTTGCTCTCAGTATCACTAAGCAATACAAGTGTGCCTATGTGTATATACCTTCAGTCCGCCAGTTGCTGACATTGTCATATCTTTCAACTTCCATCCAACTTCAATAGATGACTAAAGTAAGCTGTATATGTAAAAGAAAAAGTTTAAAACAAAAGATATTCAAAAGATGTTAGCCGCCACAACCAAGTAAATATAAAAACACCTCCCCCACACAAATATGATCAATAAAATCACTGTCAAGTGTATTTGATATTTGTTCAGCATATAGATTATATATCGAGTATGCAATATACCTGCAATTGAATCAGCAAAGGTGTAACCCACTCAAAACCAATATATATTAAAAAAAATAGGAAAAATGCAAAAAATTAAGCATTAAAGCCCCATCAAGAAATTAAAATTGATATATATAAGACAAATAGGTGGGAAACAACCAATATGTCACTGCTAACCGAAAAAGAATTAATGGTAACATGATGCGTCCACCAAAACAATGAGATAAGGACATAAAAACAATGGCTAGAAAGTAATCCACTTTCAAAACCAAAGTCGTGAAATAGGATTAAGGACTGATTTATAAAGATAAAGATAACTTGAATAAGTATGTTCTCCTACAGAAAAAAAGAAAAGTGGCAAGGTTAAGCATGTTTTCAAGTAATAAAAACGAAGGAAACCATTCAAAATTTAGAAAACCCTATCTTGTACATATGTGTGCGTATGTGTGTATGCATACATAGATAAAAAAAAAAAAAATAGATAGATAAAGGGAGATAGATAGATGGATGGATGGATGGATGGATCAAGAAAGAAAAATATTTTTCCAAAGCAATATATAAAGACAGAATATTAATAAATTGCTAGTTTCAATATCTCGAATATCCACAAGATAACCATAAAAACATGATAGGACTACCTTTGCAATATATAATTACAAGAAGGCTAACTTACATAAACATTGGAAGATTATACATAATTGGGTGAAAACCAATTATTCAACTATGAAACATTAAAGAATTACTCACTCCAAATAGAAATTAAAAAAAAAAAAAAAACCCCTTTAGTCACTCACTTCATCGGGTGGAAGACGAAACAAGTATCGATATTGATCTTCACTCCCCAATAGTGCTAGAGACTGTAACAGAAAAGCACAATTGAATCATTGGATCATTTATGAGAATCATATGGTGGGAAGAGGAATCATAGATGGCATTCGGTATCACTTGAAACCGTTCATCATCCCTAGCTACAATATTAGGTCTTTGTGATTTGAGAGATGATAAAGAGAGAGACGGGAAAAAACTAGGCATAAATGAGCTTAGATTGATGGGTGAGAGAATCCCGATTGGAAAGTAAAATAGAACATGAAATCATAATTAGCTCCAAACATTGGAAGGAGATTAGGTTGATGGGAGGGAGGGAGGGAGGGAGGGAGGGAGGGAGAGAGAGAGAGAGAGTATTGGGGCAAAGGGACTCGAAGTAATGCTGCCGAGAGAAAGGATTGGGATTTATGCCCTCGAGTCAATAATTTGTGATTAATATAGCAATAAACATGTCGCTCCAAAATAGATAATATGTGATTTATGTCCTTTTTCCAGTGAAATTATTTGCGGCAATAAAAGTCGTCGCAAATGATATGATTTCCTTCTTTTTTCCAGCAAAGTAATTTGCAGCAACAAAAATTTGCCACAAATAATACTTTTTACGGCAAATTTCTTATATCACCAGAATCAAAATGCGGCTACAGTAATTCTTCACTTTTTGTAACCAAATATGTGTCGCCAGAAAGTTTTTTAGCCACAAAAATGGCTTTTTCTTGTAGTGATACTTTATATCACCAATTTTATTCCACAAGCATCCCATGACTAAAATTTGTGGGAAAAGAGTTTTTCCCAAGAAATTAATGCTCTTTGCCACCATAAGCCCTCGAGGGAAAATAGATATTTGTTGTACTGTTAGAAAGAGAGAATCCGGTGTTGAAGCACGTTTTGATGGATGCTTTCTTTAGAGTAGAGCTTCTTGACAGTTTACTCCTAACATACAACGTACAACGTCGATTCCTATTAATCTCTTTTTTAATACACACAAAAGGAAATCTTCGAACCCAATGTAAAATAACTAAAACCAAAAGAGAGAAAATCACAAAATGGATGAGGAAATGTTTATCTAATTTTTTAGAATAATTTCGAGTGTGTAAATTCATGTATGGAGTCCCTTACAATTTATAGAACATGAAGTGACACTTGTGAAAAGTAATTAACAATTTTTCAATTCGCAAATTAAAACACATTTAAAACGTTTCTAATTCACCAAAGGTTGCAATGCTTTGTGCAAATTAATGGTCCAACGATTAAGCTGGCTTCCTCTCCCAAGTCGTGTGCAATGGTTTAATTCATCATGGTGCCACTTATACTTGGGACCACAAGAGAGATCATTTGTAAGGCCTAGCCACTAAATTATCAACACACGGCCAGTTCGGGACATTGTGCACATGATATTATATAAATTATACCAAATATGGTTAAAATATTTATTAATCAACTTACTAAAGTATTAATCAACTAAGGTGGGAGAGATAGAGATATAAATTGTCTTTGACAATTTTTATTGAGTATATATATAAATATATATTTGTATATATATATATATATATAGATATATATAAAGATTAACATGATGAACAACAAGGAATAATATTGTAGGATACACTTCATGTACCATCTCCATCATTTTATATCTTATAATTCAAATAAGAATCTCAGTAGATCTTAATCTTACAAGCACTAGTGTCATTATCCATGCCAAATTAATTACTACAATCTTCGATCGAGTGCATGTTTCATGTTGTGGTTTGAATGATCAACCGATTTGAACCTTGTGCAATGTTTAATGGCCCCGATTATTATTTATGGGAAATATATGATCTGTTTTAATTATCTGTTCGAATCATACAATCAAATTGAAAAAGAAATTAAAGAACATATATATATATATATATATATATGCGCTATCCGTGTGAATTAAGTGCTCTAGCTTAAACAGTTTAGGCCTCATGTGAACTACGGTACATGTTAGTGTGATCTAATTTCTCTAAACTTTTAGTCACTCAAATATATAGAAGATCGGATAATATAAGGGATGAGAGATTAAACCTATCATAATCGTAAAAAGTAAAACACACGGCAGACGCAGCAATCATGAAGAAATATTAGGCTGCATTTGGATGTTGAGAGGATTTCAGATAATCTGTAAAAGTAGTGAAAAATTAATGAATAATTTGGTTAGTAAGATCACCTCACTAACTAAACATGTATTTGAAAATCTTAGATAGCTAGCCGGAGCTAGCTAGATCATGAGTTGGGCTGCATGCCCTTGGCCCCTCCGATCCGCGTAGTTAGTCGATCCCTTGGGTGAAGACCTGTGTTGCGCACAACAATGTTCGGACCACATTGGTCTGGGAGCGAGTATCTTAATTATATATTAGTCTTAGTTTCATATATATTCATTCCTTAGAACTATTTTTCTTTAAAACTCTTTCACAATGAGCATTGATCGATCTCAACTCTCAAGGACTAATTGATACAGAACTAGTAGTTAGTACTTTGATAAAGGATAAGTAGTCAATTTATTCTTTTTTTAATCCCTCAAAAGAAGTTATCTACAAAGTGATGATAGATTCATTTATATCTTGCAAAAATTTGACGAACGTGCTGGTTTTGTGAACCTGGGTTTTGCGATCAAGCACCAATTTACAGAAACATATATAAAGATGCATGCATGGCTATATATGTGCATGATCTTTTTTCAATCTTGCCTGTGGCTTTAATATTTAATGGCGTATCATGTCACAAGCTCACAATATTATGGCTAGCTAGAGAAAGGATTAACGCAATCTTGGCAAGAGATTCTAACCAATAAATGCACTATACATATATAGTTCACGTGAAATGTAAGGCATGCAGCGAACTAATTCAGCTAGCTAATTAATTATGGACCCAGCTATCAAACTTGGACTTCATACAATAAAGTGAAGGCATGCATTTATTTCCCACTACATCTCTAAGTTTCTTACATCTCTAAGTTTGTCCATTGCTTGGTGTTGTTCCGTTGATTCTCTTCTACTTCATTATTAATTCTTGTGAGCTTGAATTCAATTGCTTGATTTTTAGAATTGAGAGTTGTTGTTTGTGATTTAATTAGAGAGAATAAGAGAATAGACAAGAAAAGATAGGAAAGGAAAATAAAATAAAATAAAATAAAATAAAAAAATAAAAAATAAAAAAATAAAAAATAAAAAGAAAAGGTAGCACATTCAAATGTTGCTACATAGTTACAAAAAAAAAAAAAAAATTTGTTGATTGAACCTTATCATCAAAGGAGTTGCATACATCATTAAAGTTGGTATCTTGTCTTATAGTTATTAATTCTTTCATTCGTATAACTTCCTTGATTCTCGGGTCATTTTTATTCCTTCCGTATTTCTCATATTATTATTTCTTAAACCTAATTACTAGTTGGGATAAAACAAAGTTTCTTTATTTTGATTGAGTTCAATTAGTTCTTTCAGAACTTTGAATGAAAAAACTCTTAAAAATATATGTATCTTACGCGCGTAAACTGCTTTTGTAATTAGGGTCAAGACTTTAGATATTTTTTTTTTTTAGTACAAAAAAGGCGCATATATAGATCAATTGGGATAGGAAAATACTACTTTTGGCTGTGCAGCCATGCGCATTAGGTGTACTTGGCTCCTAATGGATGGAAGATAATATTCTTTTATTCCCCTTTAAAAAAAGAATGCACTAGCTAGAAGCTAGCTATAAGACAAAGGCCGGGAAAGGGGCCGGGAGTGGGCGGCGGAGGCGGTAAACGTCGAAGTCTGCTAATTATACACTTGAAGTTTGGAAAACTTGAATATCGTGTGTAGACATGACATTAATGGCATGTCCAGATCAGAGAGTGGTTAGACATAATTATTTAATTTAGCACATTTATATATATATATATATATATTCAAATGCAAAACACGTTTAATTAACTTTAGGATTGATCAATAACGTACTAGTATTATTATATAGTCTCGTGGTTCTTTATATATAACTTGTTACATGCAAATAAATAAGGTCCTAATGTGAATTAAAATTACTTTTCTTCAGATCGATGCTGAGATAACTTTTCAATACTTTTCAATGCTTTTGGTATCCAAGCGACTTCATCAGTACCCCATCATGTTTGCATGGAAAATAATATATAGGCAAGTCATTGACGTCTCTAACTTGCTTCGCTTTTGCATTATAAATTAACCAATACTACTTAAAGCTAGCTAGCTGGCTGTTTTGTAGCCATCAAACAACAGCTTTATAGTACTAGAAATAAAGCATCTGGTCCCTGCATAGCGTCACTCTCAGTTTTAATCACTGAGAAAGACCTCAACAAAAATGAAAAAGGCGGAAAAGGAAAAGGATCAACTGGGAGGGGCGAGAAGGATACGATTCTGAGTTGAAAAAGAATTATTAGGTATATCCCATATATATAAATATTATATATATATATATATATATATTGTTTGGTCCAACGCAATCCAGCTATCTAGCTGTTGCTATACCATCATTAATATCGATCGTGTTCAGTAGTAGTCGAATATTAACCCTACAAAAAGAAAAATATCTTTTGGCCTGGCAAATTAACACATGCATGACCCTGCATGCAAATATTTGGTATGAATTATTGAAGCAAGAAAGCTATAGCTAGTTATAATGTTTTGACCCTGCATGCAAATAAGTATTGTTGCAAAAGATCTTTCAGTCCATGCATGCATGCATGTGGAATCATTTGTCATAGAGATCAAAACGTGGCAAATGATTTTTCATAGAGAAAAAACAATATTGCAAAATGGAATCATGTGATTTATTGATCAATCATGTACGCATAATTCCCACGTTATATATATATATATATATATATATGTATGTTTGTGTGTATGAATGCATGACTAAAACGGCCGTAAAGTATTATATATAATCACATAAAATATAATAAATGATATTAAAAAATAATATTATAATAATATTTTATTTAACTTTCAACTTTTAACTTTTATTTCAACTCATATCATCTCATATCATTTCAATTCAATTCAAGTCAACTCGCTATTCAAAAGTCACCTAAATCGCTTTTGGGACCAATGCTTGTCCAATTCAAGTTTGGCACTTCTTTCTGCATATAATATTCATTTCACTATCTCTTTTTAATTCACTGCTTTTGCATCCAAAGCTCACCATGTCCTGTAACCATCAGAGTCAATATTGAATAGCTAGAAAGCAATTTACTTTCGCTATTTTTCTTGGAATTAATGACGAACCGTCCATATTGCATATATATTGATTGGATGCAACAGTACGTCGATCGTTATTTCGTATTCAGGTGTTTTCTTTTTAAAAAGGCGTCTCGGACTTAGTTAGGCGGCATTTAAAGCTAGCTGGTCATCATTTTTTGTGTAGTACTGTTTTTTTTTAGAAAAGTTGCCTTCATTGATAGAAAGATGTATGAAAGATGTGATGAAACAATGGAGTTTCCTCCATGTTAACAAGATAATCAGATACATATAAAGCAGTCTTAGCTAGATTATGGACAACATAATTGCCTTTCCTGTGCCATGACTAACTGATCTACATGCTTGCATCTATTTTTGCAAGAATATACTTAATTCTAAAAAAATTAACTGACCTGTAATTATATAAATCCCCAAGAGTACTGTATATAAATAAGTTATGCAGCTATATTTACAAGTTTGGTTTGACACTAGCACACGCCGGCCACTTATTATGTGGACACCTTTTAGTTATAAAGAAAAAACAAATCAAAATGCTATATATATAAATATATATATATATCTATCTATACTTAAAAGCGGCTATACATGTACTATTTGTGTAGAGGTTTTTTTCTTTTCTTTTTTTTTTTTTTTTGCATATTTTTTTCCGCAAGTGTTTATATTACCTCTTTCTCTTTAAATAGACTTTTTTTTGTATTCATCTAAAGAGTAAAATAAATTATTACTTCTGTCAAATGCTTGCTTTATAGTCGGATTGTTATGTAATTCTTATTTATAATTCTTGAATTTTTAGTGATTGTATTAGAATTTGTAAAAGCAAGTATATATAATTGAATTTATTGGATCAAATTTGTGTGGTAAGTATTTTTTAGATTTTTATTTAAGTTATTTAGACTTCTATAGAGTAATACTAAAAGTGATATATCATCTTTAATCTTCAGATTTAATCTAACGATAAAAGTTTAAATATTGATTTAAACTAACATAAAATAGATAATTAAAATATAAATATTCTATCATACACTTAAAATTAACTTCAATTTATATATATATATATCTGCCTATATCTTAAAAGAGGCTATCCTATTACTGTTCATCAACAGTAATGAACAGTAAAGAGGCTTTGTGGTTTTTTTTTCGCATATCCCTATACTGTTCATCAACAGTATTGAACAGTAAAGAGGTTTTCTTTTTTTTTTCAAGTTTGTTTTGTTTTTCTGTTTCTTTTTGGGTTCGTCTGTGTGAATGTCAATGTGCGACGTAATACCACAATCGTGCATGGGGAATGAGAGAGAGGGAGAAACGAAAGGTGGGGAAAAATATTGGTTTATAGGTTTTAAATTACAACTCTTCATCTTTAATTTTCAGATTTAATCTAACGATAGAAGTTTAAATATTGATTTAAACTAACCTAAAATAGATAATTAAAATACTAATTTTTTATCGTTAAATAAATAATAAAATTTTACTGTATATTTTTAAGAAAAAAAATTATCTAATTAATTTGAATTTTTAATATAATTTAAATTTTATAATAAATGATGAACATAAATAAATAATAATTTTATTTTTATACATTAGATTATTTTAATATTTAAAGTTATATTTTATTTTTTTCTTCAATTTGATAGATGTGGTACCACCGCTAGTATATATATATATATATATATATATATATATATATATATATATATATATTTAGATGATATGAGACATCGATCGAAAGATGATCTATTCCACAAGCCTATTTTTGATATATCAAGACATACCGATGACGTGGAGGATCATGAAAAGATCTATTCCTCAAGCCTATATATATATATATGATCATGCATGCATGCAGGTTGGAGCCAGCAACTCAGATGATGATTCTTTTGTGGTCGAGTCACTATCAGGCATGGAGACAAATTAAATGCATATGCACATGACTGATTAGTGGCATTTTAGGTTTATCCTAATTTGTCTGCTCACGCGTGCTGCAGCCGCTGAAATTGGCGTAAACCTAACAGTAGTATACTACTACGTACTTCTTTCCTTGGAATTCTTTGAAACCAAAATTTTATAAACAAAAAATGTTTTTCGGTGCTATATAAGCATATATTAATCTTAGACGTACGTTAATAATCATGTGGGTTGGACGGGGTACTCTGGCTAATTAAATTAATGCACTGGCAACCAGATGCAGGTTATATATATATATATATATATATATTTATATATAGGGCATGCATGATCAGAAATTACAAAAATACTAGAAATCTAGATCGACGTGATGATTTATATATCTACATGTGCATGCATACAATCAAAAAATCTATATAGAAAATATATATATGCATGTTGGAAGTTGGGACAACTTCATGGAGGCATCGATTTATAATAATCTAAGTAGAGAAATGATAGTTACAGTTGTAAATGTGTAAGTGTCGCACAATCACTTTGAAAAAAGTGAATAAATACGAGATTTACATGAAAAAAAAAAAATTATTTTTTAATAGTAGTGAATCGATCTAACTTTTTTTTTAAAACGACTGTACGGTACTTATGCATTATTCCACGATTATATGTAGCATTACTCATTCAAATATTCTATGAAATTATGTCAAGGCAGCTGTCATGTATAGAGGAAAGAATCAAAGTGACCATGAATGGGTGCCCCATGATTAGCTAACCGACACACCGGCCATCAACTAGCTAGTCTGTTACCCTCTCTCATATTGTAGCTAGACATATATGCTCCATATGGATCAATGAAACTAATATAAGAGCATAGCTGGGTGCAGAATGAAATCATCAATCCCTTATATATATAGATCCCAATATCTCCAAGGTGTTTGGTCTCTCTTTTCATATTCCAGTTGACAATAGTTAATGAATCAGACTCCGAGAGTTCTACATGATATTCCACTATATCTATAAAGTAGTCCAAATTAAACAACAGTTTAATTATAAAAGTATTCCACTATGACAATAGTTTTGGGGATTGAATGGTACTACTTTAGAGCTCCTCGCCTCCTCCCATTCAAAGAAGTTTAATAAAGAGGGGATTTTTTTTTAAGAAAATAAAAAAGCAAAGATAAAGCTTAATTTAATTAGCTTTATAAATTATAACGTACGGACCATGCACTAATTGACCCATATAGTTGAGCGTGCATAACTTGACACAACACAAACATAGTATTTGAACATTGAATTGTCACCTGGCCTTAAGTACTAGCAAATTAATATTGGACCTACTTTCTTAAAAAAATGGACTTATCTTCTTCTCAAAAGCCTCTAAAATCGCTCTTGAATAGCCTAAAGGGTAATGCTTGATTGACCATTTAGAATAATTAACAAGTCTCCAAGCATTTTAAAGTAATCTTGAGTGCTTCACCTGCATGTAAAGAAGGGTTAAATGGGTGGGAAAGGGGAATCAAGAACTTATCTTTACTTTTAAGAGATCATGCCCCATAAAAAGTATATAGATTGATGGATTTAAAAGAAGCATCAATAAATTATAACACATAGATAAAGATAAAGTAGCGACGATAATATAAATTAACAAAGAGATCAAAAAAGGAAAGATTTGAATGAGTGGCAGCTGGAAGCATGAGTTCCTAACCTTCGTTTTTTATTTAAATTGATTGATCATTCAATTAACAGAGAAATATAAACACATGAATGTGAATTTTATAGGATTTGATTCTATTCATGTACGCGAAGGCTAGGTGTCAGAATAAACATGCATTTAACAATATGTACTACGCATTTAACAATTCCATGAATGTGATCTTTTTGTTTTCTTTTATTTTGTATCATCGAACTCGAACAAGAAATTGAAGCTAGAGGATTTCATGAATTCAATTGAAAGCATGCAGAGAACCTCATGTCAATAAGAAAATAAACTTATGCATGCATGCAATCACTCGTAATTAATAATATATACAGTTTTAAGTGTGCAAGTCCCACGCATTTTATTTGAAAAAAATGATGTCTATCATTAAAAAGTTAATTTTTTAAATAGATATCAGATTTATCCATTTTTTTCAAAACGAGTACACGAGTAGTGACGGATCTACATATAATGGCTTCAGGGGCCCGGGCCATGGCCACCCCAAAAGTTTTTCAAAATTCAAAATAGACCTTAAATTTTATTTGTAATTACATGTATATAGAAATTGTCCCCAAAAAAAAAAAAAAAAAAAATTATAATTTCCTTATTCCCATATGCTTTCTAAAATTTTGTAAAATTTCAATTTCCATAGAAATGTCTTTCTCTAATTGTTTTTCCTATAACCCCTAGATTTTGTATAATTTCTATATATTATCTATTTTAGAAGGATGTGGCCACATGACTAAAATTAAATTAAAACTAAGATTAGGAGAAATAATAAACTATTAACATTGACCCCAAAGTTTTTTATTATACAATATTAAGTTTCTTAATATAGAATTCAAAGTGAAAATGCAAGAAAAACTATTTAAAATTGATGATTTATATGAAAAATAGTAGAGATGATTTATCCTCTAAACTTCATTGAGTAAGGAAGAGTTTATTTAAGGTCTCACTTGTAGTATTCGATGCTTAATGTGACACCAAAATAGATATATTTTACATGAAATTTGATAAAGTATTAGCTTAGATATTAGAATGAAAGATGACATTTTAAAAGATTACTTGATAGTTTGTATCAAGAAAACAATTTTAAATTGTTCATATTTACAAAAATAATAATTGATGAATATTATTCTATGAAATATTGTTATAAAAAATCTGAAATAGACATTAAGTTGGGTTTTTAAAATTTTATTTCTACGTTATTTAGCAAGTAATCGAGATTTAATTTTCTATATGTTTTATGATTTTGTAATATTTTTTCATTTTACCTAAACATCTCATGCGATAGAAAAGTTGGCCCTCTCTAAGAAAAATTGTTGGTTACGCCACTGTACACAAGATTTACACTTTAAAATTATAAATATCATCTTGTATCATTAAAAAATAGATTTGTTGGAGTGAGCCTCATATTTACACACTTCTTTTAAATGAAATATACGAAATTTACGTATTTTAAAAGTGTATAAATCGAATTTCCTTATAATGAAGTTGAAAGTTGGAGCTTTTTAAATATTGGTGGTTCAAAATTAAGCACATATCACGAAATGATTTTGATGTTGTTTTACCTTTATTATTATTATTTTTTAAAATTACCCGGTCTCGTTTTTCTTTTTATGTTATTAATTATTTGGCTAGCTATTTAATTAGAGAAAATGTGGACACCGGAAGAGCCAGCGACGTACGTAGATGATGTACGTAAAGCGCGCATTGAAAGAAGAAATACGCATGGTTGTTCTTAAGCGCGACAACTAGTTTTTTGGAACTTCTGCACGGGTACTGGTGATCAATAGACACCACTAACAGAAACTTTTGGTGGCCCCCATCGTATTAAAGCTACTTGATATCTTCACCACACAAGTCCCGGTGGGAGAACCCATTTTCTTTTTGTTAACCATTCTGATCGATCTTAATTAATCATGTGCAATAATGGTATCTCGCTGCTCTTCCATCTGTATATATAGACTCCATCTCGTATTTGCTTTGCCCAGCCAGTCCTTGCTACTCCAACAAGCTAAGAGTCGTACTAGCCTAGCAGCTAGCTAGGTTTCAGCCCCAAGATCGAAATGGATGAGAAGAAGCCTTATTTGGCCGTGATTCTCATACAAGCAATATATGCAGGCATGTTCTTGCTTTCCAAGGCCGCATTCAATGGTGGTATGAATAATTTCGTGTTTGTTTTCTATAGACAAGCTGCGGCAACCATTTTCATAGCTCCTCTCGCCTTGTTCTTTGAGTGGTAAGTATAACAACATATATTAATATTAGTACTGATTCGATTTCAATAAGATTCTTCTTCTTCTTCTTCTTCTTCTTCTTCTTCTTTTCTTTTGTAAAATTATTTGAGATCAAATGGTGAATGACCTTAGTTTATTTTTTATTGCGAACTCCAGGAAAAAGGTGGTTCCCTTGTCATTTGTGACCTTCTGCAAGATTTTTCTTCTCTCTCTATTTGGGTATGCCTCCCTCGTTAATTGTTTCCTTAATTTTGCCTCGAAATGTTGTTAATCTTCATGAGTTTTGCAATCTCAGGATCACTTTAAGCCTAGATATCCACGGTATGGCACTTGTTTATACGTCAGCAACTTTGGCTGCTGCAACTACAAACTGCCTTCCTGTCATAACTTTCTTCTTGGCTGTATTACTCAGGTAGATCAGTTGATCTCTCTCTCTCTATACACACACACACACACACATTCAAATTACTTTGCAATCTATACTTGTCTACTTTAACGTCTAGACCCAAGCCTTATTTGATAGGAAAATTAAGAAAAAGTATTAAACCATCAAGTGTTTGTAAGACAAACCTCATGATATTACGAAACTAAAACAACTAAAGTACTGTATTAGCTCGATCGGGAGTCTGCGTACGTAGTGGTTCTCTGACTAATATATATGCAAGCTTTAGTCTTAATTTGGAGATCAGAGCTGCTTTGAGGGAAGGTCATGATCTGCAGGAATTAATATGGCATATATAGCTATATACAAACTGCATGTAGTACTTGTTGGGAGATAAAAAATTGTAGTCTCATGAGAAAAATGGGATTAAATATCAATCGATCGGCTTAATTAAGGCCGGATTCTGGGTGCGGTACCCAATATTAGATTTTTTTTTTTTTAAAAAAAAAAAAGAGGACGGCACTTTCAGAACTTTATTAAAAATTCTCACTTATGGTTGAAGAAAAACCCCAAACAAATAAAACACTGAACAACATAAAAAAATGAAAACAAAACACAAAAGCAATCTATAGCCTAATACTAGGCAAATCAAGAAAATCCAACGGGAGCAAACCCTGAACATGGCGAGGCAAATCATCAGAGCCAATGTATGTACAATTTTTCCCCTCTTCTTCCTGTCATGCCAGAGAATCCACTACCATATTACCCTCTCTAAACTGATGTGAAACCGTGTAATGCATACCATGAATCCAATATTATATCTTATAGCTAGTTAGCTTAGGAGATTTTTGTCTAATTTCAAGCAATGAATTATTTGTGAATTAGGTATATGTAAGTTTAACCAGCTTAATTACTAATTAATCAAACTAAAATCTTGGGGTTTAAAGCGGACTCTGACAAAGATATATATGATCTGCATGCTTCTCTGTTCGTCACGACTCACAACGATGGATGGATGGTAGCCTAGCTTGCTATCTAGCTTTGTCGCCAATGGAGTACTGAGATGATGATCATGTTGTCTCCTGATCTTTTGACATATCATGAGTACGTACTTAAACATCTTAATTAAGATATATATATATATATATATATATTTATATATATAAATATATATAAGAAAAAGAAGGAAAAAAATATTGGCTCTAGTGATATATATCTTAATTAATTCTTTTGTTGCTAAGATTCGGTTCTCTAGAATATTCTCCGGCGCCGCCATTAATTAGGATCACATTATTGACAGAATAATTAATACTTAATTATGTTCTGTCCAACAATTCGATTCCAAATTAACTTCTTGATTCCAAATTAATTTCAAATTAAGGAGAATATAATATATATATATATATATATACTTATATATCATGAACTAGTACTAGCTAGGTGCATAAAATAATTATATATGTCATGTACTAATTGTCACGAATGTTTGTTAACAAGTACTTAAATATTATATGGAAGTAGATGTAATTAATTTGTGACATGCAGGAAGGAGGTGTTGAAGTTGAGGACAGCCGCGGGGGTTGCAAAGCTTTCAGGCATACTGGTTTGCATGGCCGGTGCAGCCATCCTTGCCTTATACAGGGGGCCGCAGTTCAACCTCTTGGGCCATCATCATCACCTCTTCGGTCTCCCTAAAACCCAAGAATCTTATGCCCATGATCTTTCTTCCAGCAAAACGTGGTTAAAGGGTTGCTTCCTCTTCCTTGTTTCCACCACCTTGTGGGGTTTGTGGCTTGTTTTGCAGGTATATATATTATATATTTGATATATATATATATATATATATATGAATATCTTTCTATTGTGGGTGAGGCCATATATATATAGGAATATTGTGGAGGGTGTCGAAGATACTTGGCATGCAATGCCAATATTGCACATGGAATATTGGCAATGGCCCCCGATTTGGTGGAGACTTTCTTTTTAATAAGTATAGATTACGTTTAGGTGTGTGAGTGCTTAAATAATAGTGGAATTTATGTACATTTTCTGATCTGGGATGTATATTGCATGCAGGCGCCGGTTATGAAAAGCTACCCTCCAAAGCTTCTCTTCACGACTCTTCAGTGTCTTTTCAGCTCCATTCAGTCATTTGCCATTGCCATTGCTTTCGAAAGAGACCCTGATCAATGGAAGCTGGGCTGGAATGTTAGGCTTGTAGCCGTCGCCTACTGCGTAACTTTCCACTGCCACTACTTAATTTGTTCAATAATATTGATTGCGATTAAAGAAATCCAACGTCGATAGAATATATATATACCTTTTAGGAATTAAAAACAATGATCCTGGCCGGCAGGATCGAGTTTCATTTTTATTCAAATTAAGACACGACTTCATCTAAACTAGCTAGTGGCCATGCATTTTCTGGCTGCAGGGAATAGTTGTAACTGGCGTTACATACTACTTGCAAGCATGCGTTATTGAGATGAAGGGGCCGGTTTTTCTTGCCATGTCTACTCCTTTGGCCCTGATAATTACAATGCTGTCTTCTGCAATTCTCTTAGGCGAGATCATTGGCCTGGGAAGGTAAATTATTAATTAATTATTCTTCAATTTCCCATTCATTGCATTATTAATTATTATTATTTTATTTAATTTGCAAAATATTAAATGCGCTCTCTTCTTGCCATGTGTATATTTAGTGTTTTAGGTGGGACCTTGTTGGTTGGAGGGCTATACAGTGTTCTGTGGGGGAAGGGTAGAGAACAAAAAATCATGAACGAGGGGAGTACCTTAACGGCTGAAGTTGATCACATTAAGGAATGCTCAGAATTGAAAGAAGCAGCAGCAGCAGCAATATCCAAAAGTCCACCACCCTTATTAATTGTATAACACATAATACAGCAACGACCACGATCGATCATGAATTCTTTTAAAGATAAGTGTTTTAGCTGCAAGTTAAAGATTGTACAAAGTAAATTCATAAATTGGCATAGCTTGTTATACGTACGTTAGATTTGTAAAACTATTTTTATTGTAAAATATATCTAACGTATCATGTAAAGTTATGTCAGTTTATGAATTTACTTTTGTGAATTTTTTTGTATTATGTGTAGCAGTTACTTCTCTTCTTTAGAAAATCTATCTCTTCTTAATTGGCGACAATATTTTTGGCCTAGCTAGTACCTGGCTCGTAGGTTAGATCAAGAATATTGTTTCCACATATCATGTATTATATATTGATAAACGCTTATACATATATATATATATATATATATATATACATACACACATAAGTATATGTTAGTGTGGAATTGTACAAAGGATAAACGCGTCAATCCCCTTTTTATAATCTGTAATATACGAGGAAATTAGAATTAGAAAGTACTCTTTCCTCTTTAGGAACTTTATATATGAAATTAGCAGAATAATAAAGAAAATATGACCCTTTTTTTTTTTAATAAATAATGATAAGATGATCACACCCTAAACCGAGATCAGAACAACAATGAAAGTGGCTGCAAATAATGATGCATTACTACACACATGCATGCATGACTAGTTCAAGACACCCCTCCAAAACTTTTCATGTCCATGATCGAGAAGGGTGGTTAAAAACTGGTGTGTCTAGTTGGTTTGGAAGGTGAGACGAAATAAAAATTTTGAGATTTTTATGAATAATGTGAAGATGATATGAGTTGAAATTTTGGGTTGTTTCAAAAAAATTTTGTGGGTCCCATAGTAAAATGTGTTTGGAAGTAAAGTTGAGATGAGATTTTTCGCTTTTTGGAAGAAGAAAACTTGGTGGGTCTGACCGTCTGTGCATATATGGCCTGTCGTGGAAAACTAGCCTTTTCTACTCCCAATTCGTCTATTTCCCCTCAAAACTCTTCAGTTCCGAATTACTCCACATGCCCTGCATTTCAAGATTTCAAGAGCCGCGAGATCACCTGCATTTCAATACCCGCATCTGCTGTGTTTCAAGATTTCAGCCACCGCATCTCCTACATTTCAAGAGCTGCATATCCCCACCCCCTCCCTCTCCAACTGTATCCAAGGACTTTTGCACGGGTTTGATCTTCCCTTTTCGATTTTCATCTTTGCAGCACAACTGCCATGTCGACAACCAAGTAAGTTCCCATATTTATGTTGTCTACTAAACGAAAAAAAAAAGACCCTCGAGATTAGGGTTTCCTTGATGGGTTTTGCATCACCATTTAATTTTGTGATTGAGTTCGATTTACACTGACAATGATTGGGATTTGAGTTTCTGTTGAAAGTTGAAGATGCTATTGTTGTACATTTTTTTATTCATGTGTTCATACTTTGCCATTTTCTACTTTCTGTGTTTCCAACCGCAACCATCCGAAGCTCAACTTTTTGGTAATGAAATGTGCGCACTCGTAATTTTCTGGATTGAAAATGCTGCATCCTGGTGATTCATCTCACTCTGTGTTGGGTTTCGGTTGCTATGGTGGATGACAAATTACTTGAAGGTTATCTACCACCATTTTTCAAATTTTAGGCTCACATCATTTTTTTGGGCCATTTGCCACTTTTTGAAATATCGTTTTACATGACACTTCATTACAGTTCATCAATTTTTATTTTCTGATGTATATTTATTTTGGGGGTTTATTGGATTTTCGCACGAGGTCTTCATCTTGCGTGTCTGTTGTTTTTGTCAAAACATTCCAGTTAAAATGAGATGAATAATACTGGTGGATTAATGCTAAATTATGCGTGTCGTGTGTTTTGATCATTACTTATGTGACTGCTTCAACTTTACGTAACCACATATATATACTTTTTCCTGCCCATTATAACTGATCCATATATGAAGTGAATCAGTTTACTTGGCCTTCTGTCAGTGCATTCTCATATCAGTACTCTCATACCCTTGGGTCAAAACAATTGTTGCTGCAAGACCAACGTGCATTAGATATAACCATAGATTTACTGCATATCCAAGACCTTAATTATATTGAAGTATCCAAAACCATTACTATATTGGAGTCTGTAATTCATTTTAGTTCCATTACTGTGTTTATTTCCAATACTGACCATGTTGCCGAGATGTTATTACAAATTACTCTGTTTCATTACTGACTATGTTGTTTGGTTGGGAAAGGGGGCAGGGAGGTTTATGGTAGTATGAGAATATAGTAGCAACTGATGAAAATGAACTAAACAGTGGCTAACAAAGCCAGGGGTCAAGGCTGTTTTGTGATAAGAAGTGTGGGTGGAATTGCTGCAGTGTTTGTTATTCAAGTGATATTGTTTTAGTTTGGAATGTATATGTTGCTGTTATAATCTTCTGAACTCCAGTCACTCAAACCAATCTATATGATGTTGTTATATTTTGTGATATGCATTTCCCTTTATAACATCAATATTATAAATTCCCTATTCATAATTAATTCTGGACACATTGTGAGCTTCTGCATAACCATATACTCATATTGTGATCTGTTTCCTGAAGAATTGTTGACATCTCAAACAGATCATGTTGCCACAACTTTTATGATTACTGTAATGCAACAAATGTGAGCAGTGCACATGCCAGCTTCTTGTGAGCTGTCTGCCTTTATTCTTTTTGGAAGAAATGTGAGAAACTTTACCCTAGCAGTTTGTTTACTTTGTGGTTTTTACTTTCTGTACAAGAATTATGGAAACTAGAAGCAGTGTGTCCATAAATTGCCCTCATCCTATGAGGGCAAAAGATGAACTGGTGTTGGGACGAAGACCTCTATGTTATTGTGGCATTCCCTTCAAACTACGGACGTCGACCAAGCCCAACAGTTTTGGAAGGCATTTTTTGAATTGTCGATATTATAAGGGTCAAAACCAGTGTGGATTTTTCCAATGGGTTGATCTTGCAATGTCGCTACCAGTTTGTTGTAAGCGCACCTTAGAATTAGCAAAATGAAGTAATGAAAGGATAGCAGTTGAACGTGCAAGAATAGAAGATGCCAAGTTCCAATCAATGAAGATGAAGTACAAGTGTGCCATGATCACATCTTGGGTTTTATTTATTACATTATTATGTAGTCTTAAAATTTCTAAACTTAATAATAATGTAAATCATTTAATGCTATCTTAATCTGTCACCAAAGTTTCCTGTTGTATTTATATATCAATTTCTGTCAAGTGCCTGGGCTGTTCATTGTTGTTACCAACCGAAACCATGTACAAGTTTTTAATTGCACCTGGGTTGTTCACTGTTGTTTCCAAACAAACCGTGAAAAGAAATATTTTGATGCTTGACCTTAATTATATGTGTTTCATTTTTTATTGTAATTTTTCTGAGATGCTATTGTACGATTTGATGCTATCTAATATGCTTGACCTTATTCTTGTATGATTTGTACTTGTGGCCTTGCGGGTGGAACTGATGCATTTTTTCAATTTTATGGTATTTTACTAATTTTATTTACAAAAAATTAAAAACACAATATAAAAAAATTATACAAACACAAATCCTTAAAAAAAGCAAAAAACAACATCGATACTATGATTTGTACATGTTGTCATTTTCCTTTAATAAAATGTTATTTCGAACGGCCTCAACAACGACATGATTTTCTAATTTCATTTTTTTCCTAACGGCATTACTCTACGCGTAACTTCATGACCCGGGATTACCTTCTTTTTCATCATTAACAATTGACATTGATTGCCATGTACGAGGTGGTGGGTTATTTTTCCTTGGTTGAAAAGTTACTTAAAAACGGGAATTTCAACTATTAATTTAAAATTAATTTCTTTCAACACGTGTCCGTTGAGTAAAAACCAAGTAATTTCTTTAATAAATGAGAACTCATACATAATGTAAAGATCACCGTACATATACCATATTTAATGCAATCTTTACAAAACATGCATACCAAACAATATTAATTATTTAAATATTACATAATGATCCCCTCTATCGTCTTGAGATCCGCTTGCATAGGAGGTGGAGAAGGGTCTCGATGGTTGCTGGGGATCGCCCGAGGGCATGATCAGTAACTGGTCAGCCACAATTTTGCATCTCCTCATCAAGCAAGTGCTCATCGTCATTGTCTGGGGCTGAATCTGTTGAAACTTGATGCATTGTCCTAGTCGCAACTGAACAACCAAATATTGCGCAAATTTGTTCATACTTTGGGCATCTCATTGTCTTGAAATACTTCCATGATGATCTCACCTAACAGCAGAAGAGAGTGATTAGATACAATCATGGAATGCTGACTAAAAACCTCTAGGAGAAATAGTAGACGCAAGATTTTATATCATACCCGAAGGGCATTTGCCCAGTGTTCCTCACTAGCAACTGGTGCCTTCCTCTCTGGGTCTCATCCTAAACCGGTTTGCTTCATAAGATCGGTAAATCTGCATTGTCTTTGCTTGAGACGAGCAAGTTTGTCTTTAACTTGATTAGAATTAAATTTTTTTGGGCCAACAGCAAACAACTTTTCAGCAAGCCTCACATGATCACCGTTTGTGATCCTCCCTCCCTTCAATCTACCCATGAGGGGGTCTTCATATAGATTGTCTATAAGCATATCCTTGAACCCATCATTCCATAAGCTTCTATCACGGGTCGAATCGATCGTATCATTCTAATATATGGTTTCATGAGACCGATGATTGAACATGCAGTGAGATGATATAACCGATTGGGTTTGTTCCAAACCAGCATTATATTTTGATGACATAATGACATGATATAGAATAAAGTTGGTAAATAATGACAACAATTGTGAATACTATAATTTATAGAATGAAGTAACTTGGTAAAAAAGTTAGATGGAAAAATGTAAAAATTTGAAAACCAGTATATTAGAAAATGAACTAACTCACTTAATTCTAGAATGAACTAACTAGGAAAAAAAGTTCGATGGAAGAATGAAACAAGTAGATTCCCAGTATATTAAAAAATGAACCAACTCACTTATAACTCTAGAATGAACTAACTAGGTAAAAAGGTTAGATGGAAGAATATAAAGTGGGAAAATGAGTATATTAAAAAATGTACTTATACACACTCTAATTTGTATCATATTCATTATTAGGATGTTTCCATTGAACACATATGATGTTTTAGGATAACATATAGCCAACATGAGAAGAGTAATGACTTGTGTAAGTTCTATAGTTCTAGAAAGAACCTAACAAAATTAGAATCTATTGTGGGCTGAGAATCTAACAAAGTTTACCATAAAAAGAATAAATAAAACAACTTGTAGAAACATGGGAATATAAATATAAAAGTGGGAAAGTTAACTAAAGAACTTACTCCCTCTTACATGTGAGCTAGACAGTTACTTAATAAGGGGTTCAATAAGGAGAATATTTAACTAATGAGGTGAAGTGTAAAGTGAGGCGAAGTGTAAAGTGAGGTTCGAACTCATGATGTTTAATATTTACTCACTTTAATTCTATCCATGAACTAACTAGGTAAAAAGTTTAGACATTCATACCTTTTGAGATGATGACCTGGATGTTGAGTGTAAGTAGTAATGCTACAACAAGAAATGATATAAGTTAGGCCTCCAGCAAAGCAAAAAATAGTACAATTTTTTCTCTCCAACAATGTGCATGATATAAGTTTTTGGTATTATAAATATATTATAAACATTTCCCTTTATAACATTAGAGATTTTATAAAGATTGGTTATTTTCATTTCCTTACCAAAGCATACCATGGTTGGAATAAAACTCTAGCTTTCTTATAGTCAATACCAACCTAATGTTGAGGTGGTAAGAACTAAAGGCTAGCATTCATCAATCCACCATATTTATAGAAAATTAATACACCACAACATTTCCTAACAAAAAAGTATACATGAAGAAAACCAGAGGTAAAGTTCCTGTGTACCTGGGCTTGGTTCAATTCTATAAATATAATATCTATGATTACCTATAAAAAAAAAAAAAAAAAAGGCATTTCCAAACAAAAAAGATCTATAAACAAGATCAAAAGAAAATGAGAGTTACACTGCTGTTATATAACATTTTGATAAGTACTTCACCTTCACAGGCTACAAATAAATAAACTTACTAGAGCATATTAGAAATGAAAAAACCCATTTTCGAATATACAAAAAATATAATAAATAAATCAGATATGTTAATATGCTCATGATTCCCTCCAAAAAGGAATTTTGACATTCATTGTAAAGATTTTGTAGATAATTTGAGAAAGCTTTGTCATCATTTTTGGTCATTGGTTAGAGAATCAAGTTCTAGTTTCCGACCACTCAAGGAGTCAAACAAAACGAAAGGTATTACTATTACAGTAATATAAACTTGACTCTGAAGACAGTAATTTGTCATTGGTTTTACAAAACTGTTTTAGTTTGTTGTACTAATGTTATAACCTGGTGTCGCAAGAGTGTGTTATTGTTCACATGAGTGCTATACTTCATACACTAAATACCCTAGCAGCTTATTATTCACGAGCTTCTTAACTATGTTTCATTAGTAAAGGTGACAAGCACATTTCAGTTTGCCTTATTACAATTTCCCATAAATAGTTGGGATTAATGGTAGTCAATTTTGTAAGTGACAGGAGGCTTGTAATATAAGTTCTTCATCTTTTTTTAATGAATGGAGATGGAGATTGCATCTAAGTTTTGTTTGAAGGGACATGTTTGCCAAGGGATATTAACCTTCTACTTTGCCATTGTTTCTGTTCTAGTTGTTATTGTTTTCATCTTTTTTTAATGAATTTCTATGATTACCATTCAAACAAAAAAGGGCCAAACCATTTCAAGGCCTAAAAACATTTTAAGAAATTCATGAAACTCTCTGACTTCGTCTCTGAAGGGCATATCTACCAAGCCCTGATCATTTTCCAAACATTTCTAACAATAAAAAAACTAGCAATGCAAATTCTAGGGCTATAACTTGTAGAACTCAAGCCTAATCATGTGAAAAGAAGACAAATACATTAATCAAGGAACTACCAACTAGTAGCACAAAGTTTTTCCAGACACAGCATGCATGGATAATAATCAATATTTATGAAAATATAAATTCCCTGACTCCAGTGACTCTAAATTGAAATAATCTGCAAATATACCTGGTAGGAGAGTGTCTTAGGATCCGTGGTGGTCTAGTTATGAAGGGCCTATCGTCTATTGCGATATTTGGGGATGGCGTTGCAAGACTTGCAGTGTTTCATTGGGGTGCCTTCTGTCGAGTTGGGCAATGCGCCTTTATAGACCATTTTGTAGGGCAATGAGACACCCGAGCTCAATACACGAGACTGCCTTGGTACTATTTCAAACCACGCGAACCCAGTTGTCTTTGTGGGGGTCACTATTGTTTTCGACTGAAGGCTACCCAACACAAGCTATGCTTTAGGGCCAGAGATTAGGCTAGGTGGGGGTCAACATTACACTGGCAATGCACAGGTTAGGGCCAGAGATTCGCAGGGTACCTTTGATTTGAAGTTGGCAAGGCTTCAAGCACAGTGCCTTCAAAGGAACGAGAACACAAATGGCGTCAATACAAGGGGCAGAGATGCGATTTGCAAGTGAGATGAGCCAAAAACAACATTTAGGGCAGAAGGGATTATTAGTATGGGGGTTCGAGGCAAAAGAAATTCCACCAGAATACTGTGTCTTCAAAGAACCATAAAAAAGGACATCAATATGAGATTATGAAGGGTTGTTAGCATGAAGGGATCGGGAGCTTCATTACAGACATAGGAGGGTGGTTGAAAAAGGGAAGAAAAGTAATGGCTTAGGTGAAAGTACAATCAGAGGAGGGACAACAGCATTCTGTGTATTGTCATCTCGATAAACAGTATAATAAAATTTCAAAATACAATTATCTAGGTTGGGTTTTTGCTTGAGTGGCCATTTGGATATTTGATCTCATCTCATGGATAAAAAGGGATGAAAATTTCATGTCTGGTCTTAGCCCCCAAACCAGACCTAGTCTTCAAATGCAGCTCAGAAATTGCACATGATTAGTATAATATTGTACAACACATGCGCTATTTCTCTACTTATTGTTAACTTCGACCAGCTAACTTTTAGCTACAAAAGCACGCTATCGTGTAAACTTAAGTGTTTTTTATCGCCTACAATAATAGTACACACATTCATCACGTGGTTAGTGAATAATGCATTAGGAATGTTTGGCTGGAAGGAACACAAAGTATCCAGAAAACAAGCAAGCAGTAAATCAAGTACAAATTTTGCACTTACTACTCTCGAGACCCCAAGCACAACTTAAAGCGCCCTACATAAGAATATCAACATTACACCCTAGCCAAGTCCAAATCGCTTTGTACAAGATAAAGCATTAATTATTTAGAGCTTAATAGGCAATCAATATAATTTGACAGTAATGGCCATAATAAACTACAAGAAATTAATGCTTGTATTTACCTTTTATCCATTCACAGTAGGTGGTCTATTCTGACACTGAATCTTCGTCTATGGAGAAATCTTCCTCATCTGAATATTCCCCATCGCCATAACCATCTTCTGAAACTGAAGAAACCACCTCATCGTTGATGAAATCTGTGGTATTCTCACTGTGACGCCCCGTACGCATACCTTCTGGTGCATCAATACTTATAGGTTCTATATTAGTCCTACTTAGTGGAGTTGAGAATGGATCATCATCACAATGTAATTGAGCATACTCATATGATGGCCCATCTTCTTGATAGGCATCATCATCACTTAATTCGCAATGTCATCTAATGCCCTCGGCCTTGGTGGAATGTCGTACACTTTCATATTTGTGAACTTCTGAACAACATACCAATTACCTTTCAACCGTAAATCTTTTACGTAAAAACATTGGATTTTGTATCCGTCGCCATGGTGTATGCTACTTTGTACGGAACCTTTTCCCATTTATAATGCAAGTAGAATATGTTGCAACCCAACGGTCAGGACCGCAAGCTAATGCATATAGATCTGCAGACACATCAAGTGGGTTGATTGTACGCTGGTCTTGAACCTGCCAGAATATGGTTATTGCCTCAACGTGTTAGAGATTCGCTATTAGTAGGGAAAACTTTCTAAGTAGACTGAGATTATGCAGTTACACATTTCTTGAACAAAGTAGGAAACTCATTTTTGTGTGTGCAATCAAATGAATTTGGCGTATGCAACTTACACTTCTCGTAGTGCTCGCTGCACACAAAACACAAAAGTCGAAGCCATGTATGTAAAAACGACGGGGACATAACACATGATAGGTATAGCCCGATTGGAAAACATAAGTAAATGTAATTGAGATATCAGGGATGCATACTCTATGTAGGGTTCAATCTCTGTGCAGTTGTTAAGCACGTACCATCGAGCTAAGATAAAGAGTTTATCATCTAATTTGACATTAGATGCTATACCCAAGGGACAAACATGTTGATTGAAAATTGAGAATCCATCTATGGTGTCCTCTTCTCCGCCATCAATGTTGCGATCCACTTTATTCAACTTCGTCTCAACATCCTGGAAGTACATTGAGCAAAATATCAAGCATTCGATGTGAATATATGCTTCTGCTATTGAACCTTCTGGGCATGCTTTATTCTTGATATACCGCTAGAATTTGCCGAGATATCTCTCAAATAGGTACACCCATCTATATTGCACTGTACCCCCAAGTATCGCATCAAGTGGTAAATGAACAAGTGGGTGGACCATAATATCGAAAAAAGATAGAGGGAATATCATCTCCAATTTACATAAAATGATGATGATATCACTTTGAAGCTGGGATAGGCAATTTATATCAAGTGTTCGTGCACACAACTCTTTAAAAAAACTGCTGAGTTCTGTCAACGCCAAGGCAATGTTAGTTCGTAAGAACCCCCCAACTGCGATAAGAAGTAGTCGTTGCAAAAAAACATGACAATCATGAGTTTATAACTTCGATATTTTGCAATCAAGTACGGAAACACAGCATGCAATAGTGGAAGCAAACCCATCGGGGAACTTCACCTCGGTCAACCATTCACAAAATTTATTCTTTTCTTCTCTATGTAATGTGTACATTGCATGTGGCATCGTAAACCGTTCACCTTCACCCCTTAAATGTAATTCCTTCTGCATACTCAAAATCTCCAGGTCATGCCGTGCATTGACCTGGAGATTTTCTTTACCATTGAACAACACTTTTCTCGATCTCCAAATGTGGTCTGGAGTAAGAATCAACGATATCCCATATAATACTGTTTACGGCCAAACTTCAACCAATTTGACTATATACCGACATTACAAGATGGACATGCCAATTTTCTTTTAGTTGACCAGGCAGAGAGATTACCATAGGCAGGAAAGTCATTGATTATCCAGATCAAGGCAGCATGCAACATGAACGTTTCTATTGTAGAGGCATTATATGTAGGCACCCCATGCTACCAAAGTTCAAGTAATTAATCAACTAATGGCTGCAAGTAAACATCAATGTCATTCCCTAATGATTTAGGACCAGGAATAATTACGGATGTCATGAAGAATTAGTCTTTTATGCATGACCAAGCAGGCAAGTTATACAGCACGAGGATCATTGGCCAAATGCTATAAGGTTTTGTCAAATTGTTGAACGGATTGAAATCATCACTTACCAGGCCGAGCCTAACATTGCAAGCGTCACTAGCAAACCAACTATGGTCTTGATCAAATGTCTTCCAAGACTCAGAGTCCGCAGGATGCCTCATAATGGTATCAGATGTGGGTCGTTGGTCTTTATTCCATCGCATATCAGTGGATATCTTTGCAGACATATATAACCGTTGCAGTCTTGGCACCAACGGGAAATGATGCAACACCTTTTGAGGTATAACTTGTCTCCCATTTGTATTTGACATCCACCTCAAAGCATTACAAACAGGACAGTTTATCTTATCAGCATTTTCCTTCCAGAATAATATACAGTCGTTTGGGCATGCATGAATTTTGTGGTACTTGAACCCCAACCCTCGCTCCAATGATCGTGCCTCTTCATATGACTGTGGCAAAGCAGCATCAGGAAAGGCAGCCCAAAACAAATGACTTAATTGACCAACCACCAAGGGATTTAATGTGTAGTAGCTTGACAACGAATGAGAGTTTGCTAAATTTTGTACACCCGATAAAAAGTGGACGTCAAGCATCTTCTAGTAGCTAATCAAAAGAAGGTAAACATGAAGTTTCAGGTACAAAGGGGGCTGAAGGCATCGAAATAGTGTCATCCTGGTTCTGTTGAGGGAGATTATGGAATGTCCCTGCCCATATGTCATCTAACATATTGTCCATGTCATCGATGTATTCATCCTCATCACTGAGATCGAGATTGGAATCGACGTCATTCGCTGGGCGAGTTTCCTCCTCCCCATGAAATATCTATTGAGTGTAAGTAGGATTGAACCCTTTTATGAACAGGTGAGTCTCCACCTCTCTGAAAGACAATAATAGATTATTACAGCATAACTGACAAGGACACCGGATTCGGTCACTTCCCATAGCATGGCTTCATGCTAGTGTGAGGAATTGGTTAACCCCTTCAGCATATGCAGGTTCTCAAAGTCTATGAGGCAAGTTCATCCAACTTTTATCCATCTAAAAAAGGGTTATACGGCATAATTAGTTAATCTAAAACTTTCAACTTAAATAGAGAGGGGAAAGTGCAAAGCTGAGAATGTAGGCCATACATAGACTAAACATAATGGTCGAAGTTAGTTGTAGGAGGATATATAATGAGTGAGTGGAAAGCGCTACAGACCAATGTTGCCATGTTGTTGGTTTTTGTGGTATCTGAAAAAATGTCAATCAAGACTATAGTTCAGACAAGGCACAAAAGCCAAGATTTTAATACCATGATCTCCACTAACATTGTGAAATATAAGATGATCCTTAGTACCCTGAATAAGGGTGTAGTAAATTGATGCAGCATAATACTTAACAAATAGATGTTAGTGTCTAAATTATAGCTCATACGTTATAGTTGAACTAAAATTTTATATAGCTAGCCTGGAGTGCACCAGACCATCTCTTGAGTAAGAGCATCACGTCACCTACAGTCGAAAGTGTATAGTATGCATATAGACTTAAACTTTATCTAAGGGAGAAGGCAATTGGATAACAGGGGTAAGTATTATTTTGTTGTACATAGAATAATTAGAGAGAAATAACACAATATTAGACCATTCAAAGAAAAGAATGACAATGCAACTGCAAGAATAAAGGATTTCTATGGGGTTCTTTCTATCAGACCTAGATTGACAATATACACCAGTTTAAGGTGAACAAAGTGGCTGAGGGGGGCAATATTATGACAAAATCATCCACGTTGATAATGAAGCAACACAAACACGCATGGCATGCACGTGTGCTATTGGGGGATATCATAGGCAGTGATCATTATTGCATCTAAACACATATTGAAATGTGCATTCATCGTGCTCATATATGCCATATTTGCAGACACTCTGTAGTAATGATGATCTATGGCACTTAAATAAACTTCTGATTGCCTTGGTGGCAATGCAGTTTCAACAGGAAAGTTATGGGTATGAAGGTCACGGGCCAACCGTCTTCTAAGAATTGAGGGGGTAAATATTTTCCCCCTGCTGTGCGTGCAGTGAGTGGATGTGTGTTTCTTCACAATCTGTTATAAGTATTTAGATTTTTTTACAAAGCAAACAACAAAGACATGGAATACATATAACCTTGTGCTTGACGGTAGCTAGTCCACGGGCAAATAGCTGGTTCAAGTTCATAAGGCTAGGTACATATTTTGGATTCTCTATGATGGACTAGTAAACAATAAGTAATCTGAAGGGTAATCTATATGCTTATACAACTCAACATCTAATGCGTGTGGACTATATTGTACTGATGCTGAGATACAATATTTTATAATATTGTACTATCCAATTGGTTGCAGTGGGTATTATAAGTAATATACTCATCTAAAGAACACATTAACCTTGGTCGCAAAATACTTTTGTTTAAAAGAATGTGTATCCTGGTTTGTAACAAACCAGTGAACATAAACAAAGGGTTCTTATGGTTAGTTTTTATCACTTAACATATTTTATAAGCATGGCCTTTTAGACTTTTATTCGGCTGATTAAAAGACTATAGCAACCATAATATGGACTTTATCTCGTTCGATTAGTAGCAAAACTTACAAAAACTAAAAACTTAAAATGGGCAATGCTGCCTTGGTGTCACTATGAAAAAAAAAAAAGACCAAATGGAGATATATCAGATTTGCATAAGTCGGATGGATGCTCACAGTGTTCATGCTTCATCCAGAGGTCTGAATTGAAGCTGTGGTGTATGCCTTAAGCATCATCATGCTTGAGATAAAATACCAACATCTTAGATCACCACACAATGGGCATATATATAAACAACAACAATAAATAATTATACAAGTTAAACACAATTTATGCTGCAAACAATCATTAAACTGTCATACTGGCAGGAAAAAGTAAACAAAATATATACCCCTTGGGATATATACCCATAAAGGACATGCCAAAGATTCACGATTCTAATAGACATGTACATTATAAGTCTAACTATTATTGGAAAACAACGGCAAGGGTGAAAGGGGAGATTAGTAACAGAAATGCAGAGGTACCTGTGTGCACGAAAACGAGTCAACATGAGGTCGATTGAGGATTTGATCTGGACTGCCTACTTGAAAATTGGCGTTCGGATTAGGATAGGAAAACCCCACTAGATTTTTTTCGAATCAGGAATAGAGAGTTTCGTAATAAGGGGGAGGAGGCCTGCTATGTAATTATGCAATTTTGGGAACTGCTTGCTCTGTCAATAGAGGAAAACATACTCAACGATGCGTCTATAGTTTTGAAAATGGTAGAAGATGGATAGGAAATTGAATGGAAGATGAGGAGATTGACCTATTTAGAGTCGTGATGGCACATCCAGTGTAGGACTATTCGATTCAGGGAGTTTTGTGGAGGAGGGAACACATAATTATCAAGCTCAAACATATATATATATATATATATATATAATGGCAGGGGTACTTGCGATTATTCGAATGGGGATTTTGTGCTTAAAACAGAAAAATGTGCAGAGGTGATTAATGGCAAATTATATTTTATTTTCTGAGTAGTGTTAATGATTTGTGAAATGTTTTGGGGTGTTTTTGAAATATCGATATAAAAGGCATGTTTTGTTGTAGAGTAACTTGAATAACCTAGATATATTTTGTAATATAAGTAGCTTTATAATCAACAAAATACCACATTAAGGCACCTTAGTTTATGTTACTTTTGTAAAATCTTTTTATAACTAAATCATTTTTCTTTTTTAAATATATTGTGGGCAACATTAAGCCTACCTATACTATTGTAAACTAAACTTGCGTGATGTCTTGTTATTCTAGATGGATCGAAATCTTATGATAAATTTAATATTAAAATGCAAGGAGAAATATGTTATAAATTAAACTAAGAAGAAAAATACAAAGCAATGAAAAGTTATATTATTACTTATAAATTAATTAAAACACGAAATTAAGGTACACTAGGTCTTCCTTTTGTTTTTGTTTGCTTTGCAGTTGCTTTAAATGTTATTCTCAACCATATCGTTTTATTATGGCAGATTGGAACTCACACATGAGTAGTCTTAATTACTTATGAAACTCTATAACATGAATCAACCAATGAGGCATTGGGAAGATCTCCATTTTAGTAAACCCTACAGCTTTTCCCAGATCCTTGAACTAGTTAATGTTGCCATTGTTGTTAATATTACCATTAATTAAGGTTTATTATTATTTGTGAATAGACCGAATAAATTAGGTCATGACGAAAAGTATGATTAGATTATCTGTACCCTTAATAAAGTTTACCAAAATATAAATTGATTTAAGCTGGTAATATTTTGTTCAATCCCTAGTACTTCTTTGAACATATAGCTTCACGATCTCCTAATCTTAAAAATCGTATTCATATTCATAAAATATATTGGTTATGCACATATAAATACGTTTTATGATTAAATTTATATTAGGTTTTTTTAGTAGTATTAATAATTTGTCAAAGTTGAGGGCTAGGGTCGTGTGAATTACTCAATTGTCTATTTTCCCTCTAATTAAGACTAGGTTGCTTTGTTAGACCTTTCTGTTTGTGATATGTTGATCACAAACTCAACTCTACAGCAACCCAACTCTACAAACCCATCCCTTCCTCATTACATCATAAGAATTTCACAACAGGTCTCTAATGACGTTTTAGTATGATGATTAACCCTATGTAGGAAACAATTTGTGGATGCACAAGAGTATCAACAATATATAGGATCTAAATATTCAATGTTGAATTTCGAGAAAAAAATACCTTAATGCAGGATCTAACTGTCATATTCGGCTTTCTTGCTCCTCCCACAAATCGAGTTGTTGGCTAATTGTGGGATCATTCCACCAAGTCATGATTCTCACAATATTTAAAGGATAGTTGTGCCGAATAGAGTGTAATTAAGATAACAACAACAATTTCGAGAAAATAACCCATAAACCTTAAGATTTTTTTACAGATTGAAGACAATGGAAGGAAGGAGATAGGACTCGAGATTTTCTTATGCCTACCTTATGATTCAGGAAACAAACCTTCAAGATCCTGCTTGGTAGTAGGCGTCTTCGATTTAGGAAGGGAGTATCGGAAGGAAAATAACAGAAGGTTGAGGATGATCGTGGGAAGCAATCGGAGAATGAGCAGTACGGGAAACCGCGAGGGAAAAAAATATATGTAAGATTTTTTACAGCATTTCTTTAAAAATCGCCGTAATAAATCCTCCTTCATGAAGAAAATGGCTGACGGTATAGATGTCAATCCCTTGCGACGAAATAATCTCCGTAATAACTACAAATGTCGTCACAACTAATATTCATTGTTCACTCGCACCATGTTCATGTATGCGCACTATTATTCAACAGCGACTTCGAATCTGTTGCAAAAAGAACTTTTTGTGCCTTTTTTTTTTTTTTACAACAAATGTAAAAACACTAGAAAATGCCAGTTTTATTGTACTGTCATTGGAAATCATATCTGAACTAACTATTGAAATACCAGAAACAATACTAGTATGCAGTATTCCAATCCCATCTGGAGGCACCTATAGGGAAATTGTCGAGTTAATTTAACTCAATTCAATTCAAGTCTAATTCAATAAGTAAATTGCAATGTCACACATACAGGTTACTCTCCAAATCTCCATACTAACAGCATAATTTCCAAACCAACATTTTCACACATTGGTTTATTGATACCCCCTTTTTGTACATTATAACTAGAACATCATAACTACATGGGTCATTGATTCAAACAAGTGCAAACAGATGTAGCATATTTTATTAGCTTTTGCGGCGAGATAATATGAGTTGTTCTAATTTGCAAGCCCTTGACTCCATTAATTTCTAGCTAATACTAGATATGCATCATCCAAAGCTAATACCAAAATGTTTCTAGCAGATACCTATAATTTACAGCTAATATACCTAAATCCTAGAAGAAGAAAAAAGACATGGAGTAAACCCTACAAGAAACGATACATTACCCCTCCTGCAGATCTGAGGGATTCACGTCAGTAGACTGAGGGCTTCACATTGGTGGATTGTGTGCTTCACATCTGTGCACTTAATGGTGAGAATCTGAGTGTGTCGAACTCACAGAGAAGAAGAAGAAATCTCAATGCAGAAGAAGAAGAAATCTCATCGCAAAGAAGAAGAAGCGGAAGTCTCACCTATAGAAGAAGTCGAAATTGCATCCCCATTTCGAAATCGCAGTGCATAGGGGATGGGGGCTTCCATGGGCTTCGGGGAAGGGGGTGGGGGGAGGTGGCCAGCGAGGTGGGGTCGTTGGCGATGGGCTGTGTACGGCGGAGGCTTGAGGGAGAAGAGGGATTGGGGAGAGAGAGGGGCGGAAGGGGGAGACAGCTGGAGGGAAATGGGTTTAAATTTTATTAACTTTTGTTGCGAGTTAATATTGCCAGAAAAGTTGAACATATCGCTGCAAGACTGAATAACTAAAAAAAGACCATATTTAATTTTATCAGTTTTGCGGCGATAATGACGAGCCGCCGCAAAAATTGATAACGTCGCTGCAAATACTAATAACCCAAAATTAGAAAAGGTTGGGCACGTAAGTTTATTTGCGACAATAAATAGTCGCTGCAAAAAACTAATAACCTTGTCACAAAAACTAAAAACCCACGAAATAAAAGTATTTTTTGTAAGCTAATTTGCAGCGAAGTTTTATCGCCGTAAAAAGTGTTTATTTCATCGCAAAAAATTATTTTTTCACAAAGTTTTATTTGTAGACTTGATCTCATGACAAAAGGCTTGTTTTTTTTTTTCACAAATAATTTTTGTATCATTAACACTCTATTTATCACGATTGGAAAAAGAATTCGTAAAAATAGTCCATATTTATTGTAGTGTTCGTAATTATAATGATTTATAAAAAAGTGATTTTGTATACTCTAAACCTTTTATTAAGACAAAAGTTGTACCGTACTTATAACATAGGAAGACTGCACCTGCACAAATCATTTTAGTTCCAAATGACAAGAAATTGCAGGTCATAATTTTATATACTCAGAAAGTTTCACACAATCTTATAAGAGGAATGATATTCATAGAAAATATATATTTTTTTATTTTATTAAAAAAAAAAAGCTACCAACAAAGTTTATTGATTTTATTTTTTATTTTTAAATTTTTTTTTATTTAATAGTTAAAGAAATATTTTTTAATAATTTGTAATTTTTATTTTTTAAATATTTAAAAAAAAATACAATTTACAATACGGACGATAATCTTTCCAGGTGAGCCAGCATTGTCCATCTAATAATTGGTGGTCCAAAATAATCTGTAGGCCGAACAGTGAACACCATGTCCAAATATCATGAACTGCATGCTTGCTTGTGTGGAACAAAACATTTCAGGGCTCAGAGGACATTGGCATGAGGGTCTACAGTACTGTCGTTATTGGTGACCCGTGACATAGTTTTGGAAGCTGCCTAGCTACGTGCCAAACGAGGCGTCATGGATTGCAAGCTACCCATCAAATCAACCGGGCCTAACTTACATCAATAAAGTTAATCCAGTTGAAAAACTCATCATTTGTTCTGTTTAATTAGTGACCTTGACATCAAAAGTCAAAAGACCTAGCATTAGCATTCAAATAAGAAAAATGCTAGACTTGAAGAAAAGGAAGACCTAAATCTAAAGTAAAACGGTACCTGCTCTCAGAAAGAGTCGTGTTCGCTTCCTTCACTTTCCCATCTTAACAGTCATTCCAAGTCTTTTCGTTCTAGCCCTTCACCAGAAAATCAAATACAGCAACTTGATCCTTCTCTCAAATGGGTTCTGCCATTTTCTTGCTTGTCTCTCTTCTCTCCCTTGTATTTCCTCACTACATTTTTCACGGCCAACCATATATTTTTGTGACTGGAGACCCCAATCTGATCCAAAAGACTTGCAAAAGTACCAAATATTACGACCTTTGCCTGTCGTCTCTCAAATCAGTTCCCACCAGTGTGAGTGCTGATACCAAGGGATTGGCAGTCATCATGGTTGGGGTAGGAATGGCCAATGCCACCGACACTTCCTCGTACTTGTCCTCTCAGTTGCTTAGCACTACTAACGACACTATCTTGAAGAAGGTCCTCAAGGAGTGCGCAGACAAGTACAGCTATGCCGGGAATGCTCTCCAAGCTTCTGTCCAGGACTTGGCCGCTGAATCTTATGACTATGCTTACATGCACATCACTGCAGCTGCAGACTATCCTAATGCTTGCCACAACCGCTTCAAACGGTATCCGGGACTCATTTATCCCCCAGATCTTGCACGTAGAGAGGATGGTTTGAAGCATATTTGTTTTGTACTTTTGGGAATTATCGATCTTCTTGGCTCGTGATTGCGCCTCCCCGATCTTGTGCTGATTTCTCCCTCACAATCTGTGTTATGTATATGTTGTTTTGTGTGTATGTCCTCAGTGATCTTTGTTTTCTCAGCCTGTATATGACAATGATTACCGGTGTGTATGATGCCTTAATCCTTATAATACAGGACATGATATAGCATTTAGGCATTTTGCTTTAAAGTCTACTATATTCTAAATTTCCTTCGGAGGATATGCCACTAGAAAAATACCCACTTAGGTAGGATCTAGTGCTATAAAAAGTAGATCATGTTCGCCCTTTTTTTTTTAAAATATCAGGATTACGATTATGGTAATTTCCCACTAATGAAAGTGTTCTGGACCCTTTTAAGACCTTGAGCACTAGTGAAAAGACTGCAGAAAATGGCTTCCTCCACTATTTTATTCCGAGAAACAATATAAGATCCCAAGTACAGTTTATAGAATGTATTGACACGATATTCGATGCAAAATTAATTCAAACACACGATCTTGATAAAGGAGATCATCAGCTGGATTATATTTTGATGATCATCAGCTAGACTGTACGCATGACAGACTTGGAATTTTGTAGATCAGATCGATTTTGTCGGTGAACATCATGCTCTGCAGACAGAACAATCTTCTTACCCATGAGCTTCGCTTGGAACAAGTTGCTGCCTCTGCTGATGTCAACATTCCCTCGGCTCACCTCACTACTCGGACTAACAATTTCAGCCATGGTCGTTCCCAAAGCAACCAATCTTCCCGTGGTTCTGGTGTATGTAGTCGTGGCCGTAACAATTCAGCCTCTATTCCTGCCAACTCCTCTGGCTCACCAATCTGTCACATCTGTCTCAAGATGGGTTACACCTGTTGGGATTAGATGGTTATCAAAGGTCAAGTTAAAAATGAAATAACATAAATAAATAAATAAAAAATCAACAATCACATATAAAATATCAAGAAGATTTAAGTGGTTGGATTTAATATGAGTGTATGTCTACTAGAAGGGTTAGTTTTAATGAATTTATTATCAATAAAGATGGAGTACAAGAGATCAATTATAAAAGTTTTCACTCCAAAGTTCAAATAGACCCAATAAACTTTGAGCTTCTCACAAAAGAAAAATTCTCTCTCTCTCTCTACTGTAAGCATATGGCCGCTTCAAATGCCAAAAGTGTTCAATGCGTAGCGAATAATATGTATTTATAGTGAAATGGCGCAGAGCACTAAAGCAAAACATTCTTTCGAGCGAGATGTCGAGCGATGCTCGAGTGAACGTTAGGGTTGGCATCTCGCTCGAGCTGAGTGTCAAGCGGGTGATGAGAGAACTCATGGGTTGGCATCCTGCTCGAGCTGACTGTCGAGTAAGTGTCGAGCGAACTCATGAGTTGTGCCCTCCTCAAGCCAACTGTTGAGCAACTGAGGAGCGAACGCTTGGGTTGAAACTTTGCTCGAGCGACACAGACATCACTCGAGCAAGAAATTTGTAGAGGCGTTTTTTCAACATGATTCAAGCCACCTCTTAACAAATCTCCACATTGATTTGAATTCCATCAAACCTAACAAAATCCATTAATCAAAAAACTGACCCCCTCCATCAAATCCCCTAAGGGAATCACAGACCATGATCACCAATCAAGTCCAAATAGAGTTTGTACTTGTATACTTGAACTGACTTTGTCATCATATCGACTGGATTCCCAGTAGTAGCAATCTCTTGAATTTCTAAGACATCATCTGTAACAACCAACCGAAGAAAATGATAACTCACATCAATGTGTTTTGTTCTCTTATTATATATTTAGTTTTTGGTAAAATGTATTGCACTTTGGCTATCACAAAACACTGAAATTTCATCTTGTTGTAGTCCCAAATCACTTATCAAACTTTTCAACCAAATGACTTCCTTAACAGCCTTTGATGTTGCCATATATTCTTCTTCTGTGGTTAATAAAGCAACAGTAGATTATAGTGTTGCTTTCCAACTAATAGCAAAACCACACAAAGTGAAAACATACCCTGACAATGATCTTCTCTTATCAAAGTCTCCAGTATAATTAGAATCATCATAACTAACAACCTTAGAACTGAAGTCAGTTTCTCTATAAAAAAAATTAAGCCAAAATTTGAATTCTCTCTCAAATACCTGAGTATCCATTTCACAGCCTGCCAATAAGCTTTACACGGATTAGCTATGTACCTGTTAACAACACTCACTGCCTGTGAAATATCTAGATGAGTACAAACCATGGCATGCATAATACGGGCAACTTCATTGGAATAAGGAACACTAGCCATGAATCGTTCCTCTTCGTTTATTTGAGGAGATAGAAATACTAAAAGTTTAAAATGTATAGCAACCGGTGTACTTACTGTCTTGGAATTAGACATTCTAAATCTCTCAAGAACTTTCCAGCTTTCCTATCTATATGGATCTCCATCCCAAAATCTTCTTTGCAGCACATCAATCTTTCATTTCAAACTCATTACTGAGTTGGGTTTTCAACAAGCTAACATCATATATGCCTTTAGTAGCAATAAGCATACCATCAACATAAAGTAGTAAATAAATGAAAAACACATAAGATAGCATGTGATAAACGCAGCTATCATAGCTACTCCTCAAATAATCATGATCAATCATAAAAGAATCAAACATTTATACTATTGTCTTGAAGACTGCTTAAAACCATATAATGATTTATTCAATCTGTACACATGATCTTAATTTCCTTCAACAATGAACCCGTCTGACTGATGCATGTAAATGGTCTCTTCAAGCTCACCATGCAAGAACGTTGTTTTAACATCAAGTTGTTGTAGTTTTAGGTCATACAATGTCACCATAGCAAGTAACACCCTGGCTGAATTATGTTTCACAATTGGAGAGAAAACTTCATTGAAGTTGATGTCTTATCTCTAACTATAGCCCTTTGCAACTAAGCGTGTCTTGTACCTTGCATCTGCAACACACTGGATTCTCTCTTTTCTCTTGAAAACCCATTTGCAACCAACAATCTTCGTCTTCTTCGACAACTTAACCAAATCTCAGGTTTGCTTCTTGTGAAGAGACTCAATCTTCTCAATCATTGATGCACACCACTGTGCAGATTTCTTACTCTTGACAGCTTTTAAATAACTGGAAGGCTCATGACCAACAATTTCCTCTACCATAGTAAGTGCATACATCATCATATCTGCATGAGCATATCTGTGAGGTTGCCTCATCTGCCTACTAGTAGCTATACTGTAATCTTGCAATCCCGGTGCGCCACTATCAAAATCAGAATCATGATCATCAGCATGGCATGATCTTGGGTGTCGCCTGGCACCCTTTGTAAAGCCTCAACCTGCAACTCTACTTTCTTGTCATTACCCTGCTCTTCACATGTAGACATAGTAAACTCTTTTATCAAATTAAGCATGGATTTTTCATCAAATACAACATCCCTGCTAATTACAAACTTTAGTGATTTAGGATCAGCACACCCCGACCTGAATCCTTTCACACCACTAGCATATCCAATAAATATGCATTTATTTGCCTTTGGCTCAAGTTTTCCTTCATTAACATGAAAATATGCAGGACAACAAAACATTTTCAAATTTGAACAATCACCAGGAGTACCAGACCATAGCTCATTTGGAGTTTTCAATTCAATAGATGTGACTAGAGAGTTGTTAACCAAATAACAAGTTGTGTTGACCACTTCAGCCTATAAATCTTTAGACAAGCCGACATTCGAAAGCATACTGCGGGCTCTCTCCAAGAGAGTCCTATTTTGCTATGGAGTATGTTTAACTGTACGGTGCCTGACAATACATTCATCTTTGCAGAATTCATCAAACTCACCTCTACAAAATTTCATATCATTATTAGTTCGAAGTCATTTTACCTTCTTGCATGTCTAATTTTCAGTCAAAGTCTTCCACTATTTAAAGTTAGCAAATACATCGCTCTTTTGTTTTAGAAAATAGATCCAAACATTTCTTAATTAATCATCAATAAACATAATTAGCAAATACTGAGCTCCACTTTTCGATGGAACAGATGATGGATCCCAAAAATCAAAATGAATATAGTCCACAGTATTTTTAGTTCTGTGAACCCCAATAGTAAACTAAGCCATGCACTGTTTTCAAACACACGATATTCACAAAATTCAAGTTTCTCTATCTTCTGATCACATAACAAATCCTACTTACTTAGAATAGGCATTTCCTTTTCACTCATATGACCCAAACGCATATACTATAAACAGGTAATGTCTGAGTCTGGATTATTTGAAACAGACACTGCAGCTGCACCTGTCACTGTACTGTCTTGAAGGAAATAAAGACCATTTTTCTTATATCCTTTCATTACAATCATAGAGCTCTTACTGACTCTAATAGTTCCACCTTCACCAGTGTACCAAAAACCCAAAGAAGCTAGAGTGCCCAAAAAATAAGATTTTTTTTCAAATCTGGGATGTGCCGAAAGTTAGACAATATTTTGACAATCCCATCAAACATCTTAATCCTAACTTTGGCACACTACCTATCATGATCTTCTCCTTCAAAAGTCTACTTCTCATCAACTTTAGACCTTTTCAGACTCCGACAGGGCTGGATGTCTTGACAATCGGCCCTCTACTACCACCTACTATATCTTTTATGGTCCTAACCTCATTTCATGGAGCTCACCTAAACAGAAAATGGTCTCATGGTGTAGCACTAAAGCCGAGTATCGAGTTATTGCCAACACCACTACGGAACTCATTTGGATTCAATCCCTCCTCAGCTAACTTGGTCTCAAGTTATCTCAATCACCATCTCTATTGATTACCATTTCGTTTGTGATCAGGTCTTCTCACAGTCTCTCTTTGTTTGCTTTCTTTCTTCCAAGGACCAACTGGCAAATGCACTCACTAAACCACTACCACCAGCTTGGTTCTCCACGATCATACACAACCTCAATGTTCGCGAATTACCGTTAAGCTCGCAAAGTCTCCTGGAACTCGTTCAAATTCAAAAGCTGCTACACACACAAGGGCTCTTCCAAAACTAACTCCAACAACACATCCTCTACAGAAAGACTGCTATAAATTCAAGTCAAACAACTTTATCTTCATTTTCAAATTCAACAGATAACGATAAACTTATATAGCATTAGTTTTGAATTTCATTTACAGTAAATTCTTGTAACATATTTCTTCGATAAATATAATCCAAAGGCTCCCACAATGATTATGGGAAGCATATTATAAAAATCCTATACTCCTAAACTCTCTTGCCAGTTCTTTCCCAGAAAATATTGTCAAGAAACTAAGGTCCAGGACTAAGCTACTACTATAAAACGAGTAATTAATTATTCGAAGTTCTCAAGGCAGCTCGAAGGTTTCGCATAAATGGTGAACAGTGAAAAGGAAGAGACTTGGACCTGAGTCCTATTTCGTTAGGGTTTTATGGGGTTGGATTTAGAATATTGTGATTCCAGGCCCCATTCCAGAACTTGATCATGCTCTATCCCCTGGATGACAGTACTCTAATGGATTTATTAAAAATTATACCGAATTTCAACGATTGATTTTTTTTATTTCTTCTCCGACTATGAAGATTAATTTTGATGTGATTATGTGTTAACTATATATTGGTTGTTGGACAATGCTAAGGGATCTAAAATAGTGCCCGCATTGTACCGATTAGTGTAATTGCACTTTTTTTTTTAAATATTTTTTAAAAAAATACACACATTTATTAATAGTCATTTTCTTAATCATTAAGAAAAAATACAGAATCGATCAAATTGGAGGCACCCGTTTCGGTCCCTATCATTCTCCATTGATTATTAATCCCTTCACATTCTTATTCGAATTTAGATACTGTAATTAAAATAGAATAATACCTAAAATGGGCCTTGTACGTAGCATCATTTTGCCCAATTCATTTGTGTTTCCAAACATGGCCGTGAGAATTCTTGTACAATTTGTAAATTAAAAAACGGAATACTCTTATGTTTGAGCTTCCTAATTTCTATGGTGGGTTGCTGGTATATAGAGAATATGACATTTTTTTGTAATTTCTAATCAATGTAATTGGCCAAGAGTTATAGTGCATGATGTACACATGAGGTCATTGAAATTGAATCTGTAATTGGGAATTTGATTTAGTATTAATTAATGATAAGTTAGCGAATAATAGAAAAAAAAACTAAATAATTAAATAAGTGGAAATGAAAAACATCTCATTTATGTATACGATTGATAATTTTTAACACGATAATCATATTGAAATAAATCTAATACAAAGAGTCTATATATAATTTCTAAATGGTGATTGCTCACGCAAGCCCATGTAATTATATTTAAAAAAAGTTTTAAAATTACAATAATATCATTTTTAAAATAATATTTTTTTTTTTACGTTCATTTATCAATAGGACTGTACATGCAATCCTCTATTCAAAACTACAAATAGAATTTCTTCAAATTTAATAGGTTAGAGATTAAGAAATTATAATAGATATTTATATATATAACCTGAACTCAACTTGATATAATCTAAACCAAATTTGAAACATACATAACGAAAAAACTTTTATCATAACACACGAATCCTACTCAAAATAATAGGTAATATTTCGTTTATATAATTTTAAATTTTTTACAAATTAATTCATTTTTATATCAATAAGGCCTGTTTGTTTTCTCAAACATTCCTATCCCATTTTATTATTATAAAATTTTTAAATTTTTATACAAAATAAAATAAACAATTCAACTTTTTTAAATATTAAAATAAAAATAATATTAAAAAATATATTTTAATAATATTTTATTTAATTTTAAACTTTCATTTTATTTATAAAAACAAACAATGCCTAATAGTGTGGAAGTATCTCAACGCTTTAAAATTTGAATGGTACTAGAGCCACCGATAATGATACCAAATTAGGTACACAGCATAAATTTTAGATTTTTCTTTATTTTTAAATTATTTGTTTTATTTATAAAAATAAATACACACAAATATTTTAAGAAAAAAAAGTTTTGTATATTAAGATCCCGTTTAAATAATGAGATGGAATAAAATATTTTTATATAAAAATTGAAAGTTGAATAAAATATTATTTTTTAATATTATTATTATTATTAAAATTTTAAAAAAATAAATTATTTATTATAATTTTTTATAAAAATTTAAAATAATTATAATAATAAAATAAAATGAGACCAAGTTTCTATATCATTTCTCATATTATTTTTGTTAAAATTTTCACCAATTGAAAGCGTAATTTGATACGGACACTGTTCCCCGCCAAATAAATGATAGCAGCGCGCAAAAGATATACCCTCTTCTTTTAAATTTATTTTATTCTTTCGCTCTCTTAATTCCCTCACAAGAGAAAAACCCTACGCCGAAGGAGAAGAATGAAGGGTGGGACGGTTCAGATCAACTGGCACGACACGAAGCCAGTCCTAACAGCTGATTTCCACCCTCTCTCCGGTATCCTCGCCACCGGTGGCGCCGATTACGACATCAAGGTACCAGATTTGACTGTAGACACTTTTTGTTTTATTTCTTTCTTTAATTTCTTGAATTTGAAGATTGCTACCAAAAGTTGTGGAACAGGCCCATCTTCGAAAAAATCACCACGATTTGTTTTTTGTTAGAAGAAATGGAAGTTATTGTGTAATGAAACAAATCAGACCCTGAATTGTTGGTTTTATCTTTGACATTTATTGGTTTCCGTGAAATGAGAGACTCCCCTATAATTTAATTCCTGCAGGTCGAGTTCGGTAAGTATTTTTGGGTCATAATACTCTAGAGTTTCCGTCCAAACTCTAGGGTTTAGAGTTCAACAAAGATAGATACAAATTGTGGATCCAACTATACTTGTTGAGCATTTAATGATGATCCTAAAATACACATGATCAACAACAAGTGTTGTAAGACTCAAATACTGTATCTATCTTTCTCCAACTCTAAGCTTTAGAGTAAAACTGCAACCCTAAGGAATTTTAATCCAACATTTCTGTCAAAGTTTTTTCAAAACTCGTTTGTTTTCTGTTTGAAAAAATTTTAATTGGAGGTAATGTGCTCAATATTGAGGCTGAACTTTGGGAGTGCTTTCATCCACTCAGTAAGTTCAAGTCTTCTGTTATAACTAAAGTTTCCTTTGGTTGAGTTGGAAATACATAAAAATAAACAAAACAAAAATTTCTAAAAGTTTTTCATTTCTTTAGTTGATTTATGAATAAATGGACATCTAGGATGCTGTATTCTTTCTTAATTGGTCTAATTCGTGGGGCTACATTGAGTTACCCATTTATTTAGGGAACCAAAATGACAGATTACAATAATCACATTTGGCTGCCTTTTTACCTTTAAAAATGATGTTTCAGTGATGATAGGATCTGAATAGTAATTAATAAGATTGAGTTATTATATATTCTTTTTGGGTCAGACTAACTGTTGAGCTATGCTTAATTGTTTCAGCTCTGGTTAATAAATTCAGGTGCAGCTGAGACGAAAGGCCCTGCAGCTTCCTATCAAAATAGCCTTTCTTACCACAGTTCTGCTGTAAATGTCCTTCGGTTCTCTCCTTCCGGTAATGACATACCTCTGCTTTTCAAAGCTGTATTTTTTTGCTACAAGATAAACATTGTGATTGAAACTGAACCATGACTGTCGAGGGAAAACTATAGAATAATGAAATACTTCATGTGTCAAGTGATTGCGTAAGAACAAAAGTAGAGTAGGAAGAAAAGTGCACGTGATTTCTTTGAGTACAGTAAAGCTTATACGACTCAATTCTTGACTCTTCCTCAACCTCCTAGGATTAGGCCTCTCTCTATGGACGCTACCCAACAAGCAAAATATTCTAACTCAGTACTATGGATCCTCCTAGTGATACTAAAAACCCTAGGACAGCCATAATTAGGAAAGTATTCTTAACATGAAAATTATGCTCGGTATTTGGAGAACATTATGATTCTGTCAAGGAATGCAAGTGTCAATAAAACCATCAACTTAAAGCAGAATACTGTTTCAAAGATGGAATGATTATGATTAACTAGGTGTTAACTCTTGTATACCCCTTGTGTACCTGGGCTAAGCCTATTCTTATTAATAAAATATAATCGTTTACCTATAAAAAAAATGATTATGATTAAAACCACAGGAATCTTGAGCCCCTCAATGTAAATCTTGAAACTGAGGAAACTAGAAAGTAGTTCACATACTAGTAATAAACCGATCTTCAATGGCTGCATCACGTTGTTTCTACTATTTCAATGCTTTTTAATTATTGTAATTTATCTTCTTTTGTTTTACAAAACTAATATTTTGCATTGAGTTTCTATGTGTATATTAACAAGCCTTGTAGAGGCTTATTAGCTGTAAATCTTGATGTTCTTTTTATGCTGGGATTGATATCTCTCCTTTATATAATGCAGGAGAACAACTCGCATCCGGTGCTGATGGTATGATTTCAGTCATTGTGGTTTTTTCTCTTTTATAGCGATGCGTTATGTACTCCAGTTTTATCATTGCTCAGCAATGTGATTTAGCTGGGAAATTCTTAAATTGTGCTGGCCTACTTCAGGAGGTGAACTGGTAATTTGGAAGTTACACCCCACAGACACAGGTCAAACATGGAAGGTTTTCAAGACTTTATCGTAAGACCTTGCATCTGAGTTTTTCTAGTAAGCTTTTACATGGATCACATTTAGTTCTATACAAACACATGCCGGGCTTTTTATCTGGATTAGACTGAATCTTGACATACTAAAGCCAATTCATTTATGATTCTGCCAGGAAGCTTGTCCTTGAATTAATCACTCTCGTTTTCAGGATCCGACTTAAAACCTGTCAGACAATCAGATCATATTTCTGAAAATATATCATTAATAAGATAAAGTAATGTATGTTTAAACATGGATGTTTTCAAAGGTGAAGAAATGTTGTTTAGGTTTGGTAGTCCATGTTGAACATAATCTATCATTGGGCCTGGCTTGTGGTATTGAGTTAAACCATATATATAGACACCAAATAGTAAAGCTTGTTTCTTATATTTCTGAGATGAATAATGTGGTCCAGAATTTTTGTGGAATAGATTTCACAGGAAGGATGTCCTGGACCTGCAGTGGTCTGCCAATGGTGCATTTCTCATTTCTGGGTCTGTTGATAATTCTTGCATCGTGTGGGATATGAGCAAAGGTAAGGACAATTCACTGTGGTCACAATATTTAGACTACCAAATAGTAAAGAAAATCTCAGTTAAAATTCTGTGTTGTATCCTTTTTGTCCATGTTTCTGTTCTTCAGGTTCTGTCCATCAGATCTTGGATTCCCACTCCCATTATGTTCAAGGTGTTGCATGGGATCCACTGGCAAAGTATGTGGCTTCCCTTAGTTCTGATAGAACTTGCCGTATTTACATTAACAAACCTCAAGCAAAAACTAAAGGCATGGAAAAGATTAATTATGTTTGTCAAAATGTCATTACAAAGGCAGAACAGCCATCAGTGGATGATTCTAAGGTAAGGACATATTAGATCATCTTTGTTTTCTATGAATTGTACATCGGATTTTTCGGATGTTATAATTTTTGTGAATGGTTTCTGGTGCAGTCTGTTAAAAACCATCTTTTTCATGATGAAACGTTGCCATCTTTCTTCCGAAGATTAGCCTGGTCACCTGATGGGTCATTTTTACTTGTGCCTGCAGGTATTGACCAATATTTAAATATCAATCCATCTACTGTGGACTTATATAGTCTAGTACTTTTTCTTTGAATCTTGGTTATCTGGTAACTTGATGGAATTATCTGGTTGCTTCATGGGATTGTCATCAACACCATAGAGTCTCCTATCACACTTTGGAGTATTCATGCCAATGATTAATCATCTCAGGCTGTTCATTGGATTTTCCCCCTTTTCTCTTTCAGGTTCTTACAAGATTTCACCTGCATCTGAAACAGTAAATACAGCTTACATATTTTCCAGAAAGGATCTGTCAAGGTAAGATTTTAGATGCATGGTTTTTTAGTTGTCCCTTCTGATATTGCTCTTCTGTTGCATTCTTAAGACCAGCCATGGGCACCAGATATTGAGCCTGATCTCTTAATGCAATTCAGCTGAATTAATAGCAATCTGTTCTTTTCAGTACGCAATAACTAGACTTTTAATCAATAAAATAGCTTTGAAGGAGACTTTCTTCTGTCTTGCATTCATTTTCTTAAAGTTTCTCACATGCAGGCCTGCTCTACAACTCCCAGGTGCCAGTAAACCAATCGTGGTGGTTCGTTTCTGTCCGGTAGTTTTTAGCCTCCGGGGAACTAATCCAGGTACTTCTAGGATAATCTGTTTCAAAACATTATTGCTGTTTAGGCCAATGTATGATATTAATCTTCGATAAGTTGTGCAGCTGCACTCTTTAAGCTCCCTTATCGCCTCATTTTTGCGGTCGCTACTTTGAATTCTTTATACATTTATGACACGGAGAGTGTTCCTCCAATTGCAATAATGGCCGGTCTTCACTATGCAGCCATAACGGACATTACGTGGTAAATTTTATACCAGTTCCCATGCAATATGCTCCTACTGTAATGTTGACAATTCTTTTGATGATTTTGATAATGTTTTGAATGCCTACCATTGTTTGTGTTCAAAGGTCACCTGAAGGCCGTTACTTGGCATTATCCTCCCAAGATGGTTACTGTACATTACTAGAATTTGAACACGACGAACTGGGATCGCCCATCTCTTTATCAGGTCTTGCCTCTTCTTTCCCATTTTTATCACTTCTTTACCAATCCTCTTTTCCCCCTTGCAAGTGCTTAGTTCCTTTCTTATTTGACCTGCTGTAGAAGAAACAAAAGTCACGGGTGATGAGAATAGGGGCCCTGTTCAGAAGCGAGAGGAGATGATAATTGATGCAACTAGGAGCAATGTTGCAGCAGAGAGCACTAAATCCGAACCAGGAAAGAATGAAGGGAAACTGGCATCACCAAGCTCAACAAGTACTCCCATCTCAAATAAACCAGCTAAGAGGCGTATTACTCCCATGGCAATTGATCCTTGATAAGTGCCACTCTCGCCTCTGTAAAGCTTGGCATAGTCTGTCTTTCAAGGTTTAATCTATGCTGGTTTATATTAATTTTCAAGTGTAAAAGAGATGGATTCGACAATCTTAGTAATAGATGCGTAAAACAGAACCTCCCCCCCACCGTGTTCCTTTTTTCGAGGAGCTAGATTTCTTTGTACTAGATTTATGGTCATAGATCAAGGCATCGAGCCAATTTTATCATACATAGGCTTCTAGTATTGAAAATCTGGTCGCGGCTTTAAATCCTATAATGATAACGTTGCCAGAAAATATGCTGAGAGAAAATAATAGTATGTTAAAGGGATGAGGGACTATCGAGTCAACCTTTATTCGGCCCAATTTTGAAATTCATACGAGATGACACCGTGATTTAAGATAAATTGAAGGGATGAGAGAGGACGAATGTATGCAGGCTGTACTCATCTTATGATAATATGATATAAAGGAGCTAGACCTTGGGGTATCTTAGGCTAGCATCATTTTATTTGATTGGTTGGGTATCTTCTCTAACCATTGAGGATGTTTGTTGGGTTGCTTTGACTAAATGGTCATGAACTCACACTTTTTTCTTACACTGAGGTGAACTTTCCAGGAAACATGTTCTGTTTTGACACTGGACAGCTCAGCTAGACAAGAGGATTCCACCTTTTCAACTACTTCCTCTGTTTGCTGTGGGACGAGTTTAGTGGAATTTGCATTAACCATATTCCCACTTTCTTTAATCATTTATAGGTTGTACGGCTCAAGATTTTTAATGAAACATGAGTATTCCATGGGAATGGAGAAACTGATATGCAATCTCTGATCTGCGAGGAAACTGTATATTAAGCATTCTGGTAGTCCTGATTTCCTTTGTTGATAAAACAATCTTGTTATATTGGTTTTTGGACAAACTGCCTTTTGGGAGAACCTTCAGGGTCATCTGTCCGTCGGTAGAAGGGTGTGACCGGGGGGTTGCAGAGGTGGTCTTGTTACCCCGTCGTTCCAGATAAATAAAAAAAGTGCAAAAGAAACAAAATGGGAAAAAGAAAGTAGCAGCAATTTAGTGCACTTCCTTGGTTGAGACATACATCGTTTCATTATACAAATTATTTCTCAAAGGAACAGAGCACAATTCAAAAAAAGGCAAATAAGATAGTCAATCTCTTCCTTTATTTCTTTCGTTTAAACAAACATTTCATTGCCATAGAAGGCGATTAATGAATAGATATGAACAAAATCGTTATATCTCAGAGAAACTTTTAGCCCCTCTAAGATAGAAGAATCGCAAAAAGAATGAAAATATCAGTGTCTGTTACAAAACTGTATCTGCCGTGTAACTCTACACTTTTGAAAACCCGTTGCTATCTTGAGAATTTTGGGATTGTTTGGTGCTGGCTGCCGCAGAATAAAAGATAATAACCGAAAAGAAACTTAATGCATAAGTAACTGTTATTCAACTTTTCTGGCTTCTGAGATGAGAGACCATAGGTGCCTGTAGGCTGGAGCTTTGGCGATTCACTTGCAGAAAGAGAAAACTGGTGCCAGAAAATTCACATTGGTAGCCATTGTATGGAGTGGGACTGACAAAAATCATGCTGGCATGCACCTAAACAATGGAAGCTATTCAGATAGTAATTGGAACGGAAGCTACTCACCAGAAATGTACTTAGTCGGTAAGAAGGTATGAGAGGATAATTTCATTCCACACATCAGGTACTCCTGGTAGACACCAGTGGCTACAGTCAGGTGTAAATGGGCTGTCACTCCAGTTACCCACGTGTGCATCACTTCGCAGAGCTGACATGGCTGTTATGTGCAGAACAGTTATTGGAACTTTCATATTCTTTACCACCTCCAATACGGTGTCTGAAAATAGACTTTGGTCTCTTCCTCTAGCTTCTGATAGTGGGTTCTGGGTCACATTGCAAATCCTACGAGTTTGATCACTGATGCGAAAACAAACAGTATCCTTAGTCGTGTTGAAGACAGCTCATGTGCACCTCAAGAGAAATACATACAAGGGTAGCAATTAAAGAAACTAACGTTAAACAAATATGAGGATGACATTACCCCTTCAAGTATGGTTGACACTAGCAACTATTATTGAACTGACATGGAAGAATACTCCTAAAGTTGTTTTAGAGGTAGATTGGCAACTTCACATAAAAAAAAACAAAGGGATACTGTTGTAGAGGTATGTAATTTAGTGAAAATGTGTTAACCTACAAGTTTCAACAGGGAAAATTCATTCATGGTTCTGTATATTCAGAGTAGTTTCCAATGAATTATAGGAAAGCCAGAGATGCTTGAGAACACAGCGTCATATTGCCAATGCTAAAAGCATACCCCCAGTGAGATGGCTCAAAAGTTCGAAAGAAGACTTGTGTTCGATTTGTGTTGATATTTTTCTCAACCCACGATGCCCAAGTGCCTAGTGCAGTTCTGAAGGCAGTGAGAATTGGCATTCCAAGCATTAAAGAGTTTCCAACCTGGAAATAACAACCACTGTTCCAAATACAACTTAGAATTATTTTGTACAGGTATATATAAGAAAATGTGCAGATTGTAATGGTAGTAAACAAAGACTCATAGTTCAAAATACATCAGAAATTTACTTGATGATATAATGAGGGCATGACATGCAATTTACTAATTATTTTTTTTACTTTCATTTGATAAGATAAGTTCTATTAATGATTAAAAAAAGGTATTACCCAAGTACACAAGGAGCATACATCGGATACACGTAGTTAGAGAAAGTAAAAAGATCAAGAAAGATTTCTATAGCTAACCATTCCTTAATCATGCATGATACAACAAAACATGTGCAGCAAAGTAAAAGTTCTGTGAGCGTGTGTTGGAATGCATGCCAAATCAAATAAATGGGTGATTTAGAAGAAACTATGGTGTCACTTGGAACAACTAATTCACTAGAGATGGTTACTTTTATTTTCTCTTTTCTTCTTCATTTTCCTCCACCCAGAAAATGAATGGTTTCTTCATATAATATACTTGCTCTTTATATTTAGATATTTATGTTCTTTGTCCTTAGTGAGAGGTAAATAGATAACATTCTTTAGTGTATGACCTGATGAAGAGAGACCTTTTAAGTTCAAGTAGTTCTGTTTGACATCAATGGATATATCTAGCATAGAATAATTTTAGAATGCATTTAGTGGTATGCTTAACAATCCAGACATGCTTGTGGAAGCATATCATATGCTCCAGCAAATACATATCGATTTCAATATGTATAGCCAAGGCCCAGTTCTATAAATGCAATTTTTCTCTCTTCAACATTACTACTATGACCAATTTCCTCGCATTTTTAGTTAAGAAATCCATTTTCGTCACCAATGACCTATAAAAATATCTCATGGACACATTAATATTTTGAAACCACACAGTTTAAGTGTCTTAGGAGAATGATGAGGGGAAATTTGTCCAAGTTAAAACTTCTATGCAGAGAAGCAAATTTAGATTCTGCTTTTAAGATTACCAATGTAACAAACAAACCAATAGAGATTTCCCCATGAATAAAAAGGTCATTTTGCAAAGTTTATTTCAATAAAATCCCCATATGGAACATCATAAATATGATTCAGCAGGGTCAGCTGCATCCAGTAAACATGATTCACCCTAGCCTGAGAAAACTCTGACTTACAACTTTCAGTTACACAAATCATTTATCTCCCTCAAGCTCCCTATGAATCCATCCTCAAAAAACTTTCGAATACATAAGCCATAAAGGATCTATTGAGAAAGGAAAGTTGAACAACCAAATGTTGATACATTTAGAGGCTCAGTCAATGTTTCACAATGTAGCAAAACTGGTTAAGCAAGACCATAATATTCCAGGATAATATGGATATGACTTTAGAGGGAAATGTGAGAGGACTTTGTTAATTTCAGATAATGGCTTCTCAGGGACAAGTGTTATAGAAGGCTTTTATGGGATGAAGGCTTTGTTAAGGGTAGTGTAAAAGGATATCAGAATCAGATGAAGAGTGTAGACCACGAACAATTGCCACTCCATTGAACTTTCAAACTAAAGAAGGGTGATCCTTGGATTGTCTTACAGAGAATCAAAACCCATGCATGCTGAAGTACCACTACAAAGGAATAAATGTGAATATCATATCCAGAATGAATCTCAAGTGGAAGATCCTGCAGCTCAATGAATTGACTGGCACAAAAGATAACTGATATGGAGATATCCTCACACGAAAGAACAGGAAAAAAAAAATCCATACATTGCTATCTCCTTAAGAAGTTTTCATTTGGGAGGTGTTTCCTTATAGTGGCACCAAAAAGCTATTCTATCCAATAGGAAAATCATCTAGAAAATTAGGAAAGCTGCTTCCATTCCTCCATGTTTACCATCTCCGAATGCTGATAGATATGAAGCGAACAGGGAATAAAGGTTCAAGGCTTACGAATTTTTGTTACCAAAAGTTGCATCCAATGCCTAAGTTCTCTGACCTAAAAAAACTTAACACCATTATGATCGATTCCAATGGGTAATGGATTATGAATATCTGGATTATGCAATACAACTTTTGTGCATAATCCAAATTATATAAAGTACAATGTGGTGAAGTGATAATAATGCTGTTTATAATGCACTTTCGATTTTACCTATAAAAAATGTTGTTTGTAATGCACAGCTTTGATTTGGATGTTAGATTAATGGAATTAGGATTGTGTGCTGTCCATCGAAATCATGGATTAGAACCTATGATTCAATCCCAGTAGTTCTATCCAAGCAAGAAACTTCATACAGAAAAGCACAGTTAAATAGAGATTTGTACAAAAATGAGAAACTTACGTTTCAAAAAGCTTCCCCGGCACCCACCATTGTCCTGTGTTGAATATGAGAACATCTGAGTTAATCCAATGGGTGCTAATGTTATCTAACTTGTCCAATTTAAGCGTGGATTTGACCCTCTTTGGTGCATGTTTAGGCATCCAACCCTGCTGAACCAGGAAAACTGAACGGAAGAACTCGATAGTAAAGTTGAAGGAACTAAACCGAACACCTAAAAACCTAATCTGCTTTGTAATCTTATTCCCATTCATTTCATAGACACTTTTCTTATTCTCTACACCTGTCATAAGCAAGCATATCAGAGACTCCCACTGTGTTCGGCTCATAGAATCACCAACAAAAACAACTCTTTTGCTTCTAAACTTTTCTAATATATTCCGCACATTAAACCTCAGAATATCACAAGTCTTGGGCTTCCACCTCCATCTAAGATAATCTTTATCATTCCGCCCATTTCCCAAGCAATTGAATCCTTGTTCAACAAAAGGACATTCCGTAGCATTGTACAATGGGTAACTATCATCCTGCACCCAACTTCCATCAAAAACATTGCAACTACTAAACGTACCATTAAATTTGGATGTATCATAGTCATGAAAGGCCTGGCTGAAACTTGGGAGGAGAAACAGATAACCGCAACCAATTGCTATGATGAATGAAATCAAAGACCCAATCACCACAAGAACATGAAATTTGCGGGAGACCCAGCTCAACCGCCGGACCCTTGGGCTTGTGACACTCGGGGCCCTCCGGCCGAGTGACGTACTGCGTTTGAAGGATACACTCCTATTGAAACTAGTCATCATCTCAGTCATATTCATTAAAACTATTCGCCATCTCAATCATCCAGAACTTGTAAAAAACGCGTCCTATGTTAAACAAAATATCAGTCGCAGGATCCAAAAGAGTCCAACTTTCCATATATAACTCGAGACCCATTACAGAATCAATCTGAGGACTATATAAATCCAACCATTATCACATCGAAATCGGCAAACATGAAAACCAACATCGAGCTCAAAAAGTCGTCAACTTTCAAATCATATAAGCAGCATCATTAGTAGCACTCCAAAGGACAATAAATCAAAATAACTTCACAATCTACATGTTGAACCGAACTCAAAAATTCATGCTCAGAACCACGCTGTTACGAGGACCCGTAATAGAAGGTGACTGAAAAATCAGACGGTTAACGTTTAAAATCATAAGAAAAACAAGCCCTGATGCAAAAGCAGCTAGATTGAAATAATCTTGGATGAATTTGTGAAGGAAATGATACACTAACAAAATCTGAAGACATTGGCTACGAGGGTGGCGCAGAGAATGAGAGAATCTACCATTGAATCTCTAGAGAATATGCAGAGTGCCGGAGTTGGAGAAATGTGTGCGGAGACAGAAGATGGAAGAGGCTTCGGAGATTTAGGTGGTTTTTGCAATGGAGGAGAACGGAGGAGGTTGAGAGCAGAACGTTCAAGTAAAGAAAGAAAAACAGAAAATAGCTTGGGCATAATTAGAAGGAAAAAAAAAAAAAAAAAAGCGTTTTTTTCTCGACAAATATTATATTAAAGATGATGAATAAATCTACACCCGCATCGTGAGATGGCTCCCGATGTAATTTTTTTTTTTAAGTGATTAAGAAAATATTTTTTTATAAGATGTTGTGATTTTTAAAAAAATATATTTAAAAATATGAAAAAATAATAAAATAAATATATATATTTTTTTTCATAACTTACCGGTGGCCATCCTCTTGCCCTATCAAACAGCTAATTGGAAAGATTAAAAAACTATTTATTTTTTGTTTGCAATTTTTATTTTTGAAAGAATTTATGTATTTTAAAAATAATGTTAAATATAAGTCTTAAATAGGTCAGTTTCCCATAAATTATTTGTACAAAAGTGAGTCTTACAAGAAATATATTTTTTTTTTTTACACTTTTGTTGTAAGGTACTATAAAAGACGTGTCCTATCACCGATAATGATCGGTAACTTACAAATCATTAAGTGGGATGGTGAGGTGTGCATGTGATTCTTTCGATATCAATAATAATTGAGAGATAATAGTTTAAAAATATTTAATCAGATTGATCGAAGGTTATCTATTACCCCTATATATATATAAGAATAAAGAATATTGAATGAATATTAATCACTATGTAATCCATATCCATAGTGTAAGGTTTACTTCTTCCTAATAAATAAGGTGGCTAGAGTCTTTGTTAAGTTACACGACTCTTTTGAGTCCTTTATGTGTGATGTGGCTTGGGTCTTAATTTAGGCCAGACCAATATTAACTTTTTTATATATAATTTTTTATAAAAAAAAATTACGTAAAATTTATCTATTTGAAATTTATATAAATTATTAATCTAAAAAATTATAGATATATATCCAAGAAAGAGAAGCCGGATCGTGAAACAACATTTTCTAAAATTATGTATATATTACTCGAAAAAAAAAACCTATGTATAATATTGATAAATTATTTTTAAAGTCATTTAAATATGTTGACTAACCAATCTTCGCTAAAATTAATAATGGTCGCATCCAAGTGGTTGATGCCGGACTCAAACATTCGATCCTATGTTTGACTTTTCAAATCCTAAATTTAAAAAATTCTATGTACCAACCATATGATACGAGAGATCGAGACCGTCCGAGTGGCTTTCTTGTTGGTTGGGTCTCTCTTTCTCTTAGGCCAGTCAATGCTAATCTCAAAGCTGGAGCATGATCTTCATGACTGATATTTGTAAATAAATTGCAGTCTTAAATGAACAGTAATAATAATTTATATTTTTATATTTTTTTTTGTATTTTTAATATCATATGAAGTGATAGTAAAATGAAAATATGAAAAAAGAAGAAAAGAAAAAGAAGTTCCCTTTTAAATTATTCATTTCAACGTCGAAGTTGGCTAAATTAATAAATAAATGATTAATGTGCTGTCACTACGTTGGCAGAATTATTTTGTAATTAATTGGGACGGACATGACGTGCTAGCTTGCTTGATATATGCACGCATGTTACGTCGACCTCATGATCTGTTGCATCCAACTTAACGAGTACTACTGGATCAAAATAGACGACCATGATCATTTGCCATTGAAACGCTACAATTTTTTTTTTTTTTTTTAAGAGTCAGGATTACGTGTCTAAAAGTGACATTCTCTTCCATCTTTATTAAAAAATCTCTCATTTAATCTATGTATTACTATTACATATGCCGTACCCATTAATTCCAACCTGAATAGCCCTCTCACCACACGTGGTAATTCCGTAGACTCTAAAATCAGCCACTCCTCCCCCAACGCACCCACACTTGCCAACTCATATGTCACTTTATTTTCTTCCCTAAAGATACGCTTAATAGAGAAATTAAGCCCATACAACAAGGTCAACACCTAATCCCAGAAATTCTATAAATACCAGACTGTACAAGTTTTATTCATCAACCAAGAAATCATAATCAACGAATCACATTCAATATCAATGCAAGAATATCCTCACTGACGGTATATTTTTATTCCTCTACAACTGTCCGAAACTCTGCTTTATTATTAGAATAAGAACCAAAGAATCTTGAAAAAGCAAAAAATAACCTCCCATCATTGAAATGCTACATGCTGGTTGTTACTTCTTAAGTTTGACAAGTTTATTAAGGCCGAGACATGATGTTGCATCTTTATTAATAGATAAGTGAACAGACATGAAGAAATTCCATAAAAAAAAAAAAAAAAAATTTACAAACTGACATGATTTCATATGATACGTTAGATCTATTTTAAAATAAAATTAGCTTTACAATTTTACATAGTAGATCAAATCAAATCACTTTCTGAGTTTACTTTTGTGAAATCTATTTCATAAGGCTAAAACATTTCTCTAATTAATATGCCCTCATTACCTTAGTTATTATGATCGTGACAATATGCGTTCATTAATATGCTTACTAGTCTGAATGCGGTACATTCTTTTCCTTGAAAGTGTGTTTGGAACAAGGTGCCTTCAAAAGTCGCATTCTTTGACTGGACAGCTTCTCTAGGAAAAATTATGACCTTGGATAATCTTAAGAAGCATAGATTAATTGTTATGGATTGGTGTTGACATGTGTAAAAAATATATAGAATCGGTGGATCATTTGTTACTGCTAAAGAGTTATGGTATGAGGTTTAATAAGATTAGAGTGGCGTGGATGATGCCTAGAAAGGTGGTGGATCTTTTTCCTTGTTTGAGAGGTCTAAGGGGTAACTCTCAAATTGCTACTATTTGGAATATGATCCCATAAATGCGTGGTGCATCAGGCTCGAAAGGAATTATCAGTGTTTTGAAGATAAGGAACTCGCAGTGGACAAACTTGGATGCTTCTATTTTATTACCTTATTTCTTTGGGCTTTGATTATTGTTTTTAATAGAACCAGTGTCCATGATTTCCTTGTTTCTCTCTCTAGTTCTTGACTTGTAATTAGGTTTCAGCATTTGTATACTTCCTATATACTTGAACTATGCATTTTTACTTATCTTAATAAAAAATTTCTTATCTATAATATACATACATACATACATACATATATATATATATAATTTGGATGCGGATCGATGGGAAAAATCAAGGAATCACACACATGCCTCAAACTATAACAAGAAATCGCAGGTTAGGAGAATTCAATAAATACATAAGATATATACATCAAAGGTTTATAGTATTATTACTGCTTTAAATAAGTAACCATTCTCTATTAATAAGCACAAAAAAAGTACAAGGAAGGATACAAAAGATACTGGGACTGTGGCTTGGAGCCTTGGTCCTCTCCACTCGTCAAGACCAGGAGACATTCTCGTGCTGTAACTCCCATCTCCATCCCAGGCCACATTGGATTCCAGATTTCTGTTGCGGCCCTTATTCTAGCCATGATCCTTGACTGAGCCTCTGCTTCTCGGCAGAGGTTCACCTGATGCCAATCCTGCATCACGCTTTGACTTCAGCAAATCATTTGCCTCCACGTCAGAACATTTTGAATTATTATTGCCAGCAACCCCTGGAGAGAGCCATCCAGTTTCCAATTCTTTATCATGATTATTACCTGTTTTTCCTGGCCAAGAATCATCTTGTACATTTTCAGATTCAAAGTGACGCTCTTCTTCTCTCAAATCCCACTTAGAACTACGTCTTCTGCCGCTTCCACTCATTTCTCTCAACAAAATCCTTACCACCTCCTTTTAGTAGAACCAGATACAATCTGGAGAAAAGGACAAACATTATATATATATACACACACACACACACACACATTTGATAAGTATGAAGATATTTCATTGATATAAAGATATGAATAATCCAAGTACACAGGAGGAATACATGTTGATAAATATATATACATCAACTTCAATGATATAAAATCTACTTTTGATAGAAGTAAGAAGATTTCATTAAAAAATGCAAAAAATGTGGCCAAAGACAAAAAATCTATCTTCAGTCCTTTACTTCATTCAGCTCTCGAAGTCTACAGTACTGTTTTGATCATAAATGTTCCTAAATAATTATTCTTTCCCTCATATCATTGAGACAAATCAGTATACATCATGCAACAATTTGATTCAATCATAAAAGTTTTTTTTTTATAAGTAAAAATTTATTAATATTAATAGGCGTAACCAAGTACACTGGATTTAGTCATAAAACTAATAGAAAATCTAAAATTTAATGCTTTACGGGTCAAGATTATTGATCCAATGAACTAAAAAACAGAGTCCAAGGATAATGTAACAGAATTACAGAGATTTGACACAATCTGAGAAGTAACCATTTTTCACCAACTAGATGTGAGCAACATATGCATTGGTCAGGTATCCATTCCACCTAACAGACCTAATATCTCACATCAATTTCTTTCAGTCCCATGTAAATGAAAGATCATGCATAGTTGTAGTGTAGACAATGAAATTTTGCTAAAACTCAACTAAAAAGGAGCATGCCTTTTGACTTGCCGGAATCACAAAGCAGCAATTCATATTTCCATACACAAATTGGATTCAGATAATAAGGCAGAAAGGAGGCTATTGGAGACAGATTTTTGTAGAGGACAACCACACACATAAATAAGTGCAACTCTAAAAGTCAGTACAACCTGTATACAGAAATTAACAGTGATACACTTATTAGAAAGGGAAATGAGAACAAACAAACAAATTTTTATGATGAGTAAAAGAAACAAATTGTAAAAAACGAATAATAAAAATCCATACACCTTTAGAGCATCCCAATAATTATTTCCCAATACAACATATAAACAATCTTTCAAGAGCCAAATCAAATTATTTACCAACTAGATTTACAGTTAGGACATGTAGAGACTGGATAACCACCAGCAGGAAAAGTCCCGAATACCACAACAAATTGCATTTAAACCAGGGAATAGAAAAAAAAAAAAAAAAAAAAAAAAAAAAAAAAAAAAAGGTTTAAAAGAATATGAGGCATGCACATTGAAACATCAGCAGACTAGATGCACCCATTAATCAGTTATTTGCCGATTCCTATCTTTTCATGATTTTATTTCTCTTTTTATATTTCTATTTAGGTGTTTCTCTTATATGCATCCTCGTACTTGAGCTACAACTTTTGATGCTTTTAATAAAATCCACGATTACTAAACAAAACAAAAAAAAATCAGTTGCCAATTCCTCATCAAGGTTGATAAAGAAATCTAAGAGAAGCCAAGTACTCTTTTGGTTTAACAGAATATTTATACCACTAACAGTGAACCAAACTATTTAACAGACTATTATTGTAACCCCCAAAGTTTCTTAGTTTGTACACGGTTGTACTCCGCCATAAGTAAGGGTATATAAATAAAATTAGGGGTAACACCCACTTTGCTGAAAAAAAATTATACATTTTCTAATAACCCCTAGAGGTTGATTCAAGTGGTAAGAGCCTTGGGTTTGGGGGTATGCTCCCCCTAGGTCTAAGGTTCAAAACTCCTTGGGTGCAAACAATCTCTAGTGGCCATCGGACTGGGAGATTTTCCCCTTGAATTACCTGAGGTGCACCTTCGAGAAACTCCATGCCGAGAGCCTGTGCACCAGTGAGAGTAGTCAGGACGTTGTTTCTGGACACCTGGTACCAATAAAAAGAAAAATTATACATTTTCTATTTGACTACCAAGTGCCAATCGTTATATAAATTCCCAGTATTATTTAATGAAAAAGAAACACCGAGCAAACAAACAAAAACAATGCAATCAAAAAGTGATCAAACATGTCACCCACTCACCCATCGCAGATGGCAGAACCAAGTAATTAAGCTCCTTTTAGTGGAAATCTAATTTCAATGTTATTTGTCTCCTCTAGCTATCATGTGATTTTAATTGCCAAATTTCTACCTTATCCAACCAGGAACAAATAAACAGAAAACTCTTCTAGCACAACAGGAATCTGCATGTTCTACCAGGTGAGGTGACCACCCCTCGTGTCCAAATAACAACCAAAAAAGAGAGGCCCACGCCTCGCATTTTGTTTTTCTCAAACCAAACATACAACTTAAATAAAATATAGAGCTCTTGCAGTGGCAGTTAATCCCGAGAACCCTAAATACTGCACAAAATATACCAAATATAAATCCCACCCCCAAAAAAAAAAAAAACAATTGTTTCATAAAAATACAACCCAGCTCCCTAAAATGAAAACAAAATGAAGCAGTCTTCATGGAGAGTACTCCATAAAATTACATGGCCAGGGAGAAGCAACAAGCGCACTGACAGCTGATAGTCCATTTAAGTTTAGTTTGTATCTCTACTTATAAAAAAAAAATAAGTTTAGTTTGTATCTCTATTTTTTTTTTGGCTTAAAACCAATAATATTGTAACGTATAGCTGATGGATATTGTTTAAGTTTGTGTAGCAGAGATATATGATATAGGTGGCTGGAAATCACTTTAGCATTCAGCTACCCCGCAATCCCACCCTTCCCAAAAAAATGTATCTTTCCAAGCTCAGGCAAATCTTTTTTACTAGCACATGGTATCTGGGACAAAACCCCAACTAATCCAGGGGGTGCACAGGCCCTTGACAAGGAATTTCTCATAAGTGCACTTTGGATAATTCAAGGGGAACACAGGCCAATCTTAAATTTATCCGAAAACATCAGAACTGAGCCTGAACATTAAACTAGCTAAGGATACTTCGCAGCCATAATGAATGCAAGACAATAAATGTTTTCTAAATCCCCAGATAATTTGACATCTCAATACCTCAAAGTGATAACCAACGTAGTTTTCCCCAGAGCCACATGCTCAACTTCCTTCCCAGGAAAAAGACTTAATGTGAAAATCTGATGCCTGATGCAAGTTCGTTAACAAATCAAAAGCATATCTAGATAAGAGAGACATTATTACTTGGAGAGAGAGAGAGAGAGAGAGAGAGAGAGAGCTTCAAAAATTTCCCGTACGTTAGAACCCTAGACAAACATTTGACACGTCCATAATTTCCTTAAGAGGCTGAATTTCTAACTTCACACAAGATTATTAGGTTCATCACAAGGAATACATATACACACAAGAAATACAAAAACATATGAACAGGTGTCTGTATAAATGTTGTGTCTGCATGTGTGTGTGTGTGTGTTGTGATATCCATGCCAAATCACCTAAGGCATCACCATCATTCGTATGCATTCACCAGTTTTAAAACCAGAGAGTTTTCATCTTTAGCAAATGTTTACTCTCACGTAGATTCTAAAATCCATACACAACGCTGACCAAAATCGGTAGTCCCTGAAATCTTTTAGTGACAAAAGGAATCCTAGCATTTGTTTTTTATATTTCGGCCAAAAGCTTGGAAAGCCATAATTTGATTTAATTTACACAGTTATAGAAAAAGGGATTTTGCCTAATCATAATCAAGCATGTACTATTTGGTCGAACATTATAGTGTGAGAACTCAAATAAAAAAGCCACAATTTGTTTTTAATACAAGCAAACAACTTAAGATTTACAAACTAGAGGGTTCCCCAAAAGTATCTTCCTTTTGCAATACAAGCAAACAGTTTAAGGTTTACAAACCACAAGATTCCCCCAAAGTATCTTCTTTTTGCAATGACTTCTCAAAGTTCTCGAATAATATTCGTTACAACAGTACCTGTCATCAACCCCACCATCTACCTGATAGTTAACTAGTACTCTTAAATTCAATGAAGAAGACTTTGTTTTCAGTGTGGTTGTAGTTGGCCCAGATCACAAATTTTGGAACAAAGCCATTCTTAAGTCCAAACACTTTTTGTATAGATTCTATCTATTGATATTTGATGTAGATCTACAGATCAAATCTTGATTTTGATCAACAAAAAATCACTCTTAAAGGATCAATGTCCACTAGGCTTTAGTATGAATCTTTTGTTCCAAACTTTCCACTCCACAGCATTGAACTTTGAGCATCAACAACTTCTATAAGAGTTACTTTGAATGTTAATGTATTCTTTTCCAGTTTTTGAACCATGGAGCAGGTCTTATGAGGCTATCTCAAAAGCATTTGGAGCAATCTCCACTAAAACGACACAACAAAGGTCCATTAATATGTGCAAATATCCCACATTGCCGGAAGGATGAATATCACTGCAAATATCATTGCATCAATTCTTTTGAATGCACTCGGTATCCCTCCATGCAGTGACCTCGTGAAAATACTGCAGAAAAATTATATGTATATTAGCGCTCAGCTAGATGGACTCTTATTGAAAGGCATAGGACTCAAGTACACACAAGACTTCTATCTTGGTACATAGATGAGTGATCTAAGACTCAAGCAAAGTGTTCAAAGGTACATTTAAAGTTATTAGAGTATGGGGAGTCCTAATAATCCTAAATATTATATAACAGGTTGGAAAACTATCACATGTTTTCAGGCAGGTAAATACAACTCGCACATTCACAAGGGATTAAACTCATAACCTCACCAACCACCCCTTTTTTATTGGAGTAGAGACCATCAAAACCATGGACCATGACCAGACATCATAACTTTATAAATTTATTGAATATCAAGCAAACAAAAATGTGAAGAAGCATTTCTTACTTGCCAAAAAAAATTGTAATGAAGCACGTCCAAATTATCATTTTGAAAACAGAAAAGTTTGTGAGAATATTCAGTAATTATTAGTATACAGTATTTCTAATTCAGTTCACAATCCTAAGCAAAACCAAGCAAACTTCCCAAGCACTCCATGATTCAAAATGCATGTAACAGAGCAGCAAGAATTGTGAAGTAGTGCGGTTACTAACAAACGTGTCTTCGTGTCAGAAAGGGAAAAAAATAATCTTTACTCTTCATTCACTCGCAAAATGTAAAGGGAAGAAAATAAATTCATGCTCTTATACATTATTCTATTCCCAATCTCACTGCATGAACTTAAAACAGTTCCAAGTAAAACCCCAAAGCCTAGAAAAGGGTTCCCATGTATTTGATATCATTCAGTAGATTACTGAGTCCAAGCGGGGCAAAGAAAGAGTTCAAATCGCGCTTAGAAATCCCCCAAATATAGAGAGGGGAAAAAAGCCCAAAAAGCAGCACAAACATAAACTCAAGTACGCAAAGTATAACCCTTATCGAAGTTCAAGAACTACATAGACTTCTCAATTCAGATCAAAACCATTAACCAGAGAGAAGAAAGGAATAAAACCCTAGGATTATTACGGAGATACGGAGGCGCAAGATCGAACAAATGAGAGTGAGAATAGAGGACTTACGTATAATCAGAGAGAGAGAGAGGGAGAGCTTTAGAACCCTAAACCGCCACGGAATGACGCCGCTAAGTTTGTCATATTTAAAGCCATTCGGAGAGAGAACTGAGAGCAGTCGAGAAATTCTATAAAGCACGCCGGTCATTGAGCACGAATGAATAAATCTTAGCATCAGCCTACTGTTTCGGATCAGCCAAGACACACCTTACGTGGAAAGTAATTTGTTTTTCCCTCCTCGCTATCGCACATTCCTGTCTCACCCATTTGAAATTCTTTGAACCCTGTCGCCGTCCTCTTCCTCCGCCCCCCGTCGCCCATCCTCTGCAAAGTTGCCCCGTCGCCGTCGACCCTCTCTCTGTCTAGCACCCCCTCCATTCCTTTACATTTCTCCCAAAATATAAATCAGCGACCTGCAATAGAAAGAATCCGAGCATACAGACATGGCTTGTACCAAATGGGGTTACTGTGTTTGAGCAGGCGACTCAAAGCTGCTGCTTTCTACAAAGAGAGGTAGAGGGAGCGCTCTCATTCTTCTCTTCTATTATTACCGTTTATGGGTCTCACAAGAATATGCGGCTCATGACTTTGTACCATTACTTTCTCTCTGTTGTTTCTATGTTTCACTACTCCGACGTATGGCTCGTGTTGGCGTGACGCTTCTGTGCTTTAATCTGAGTTCTATTTTCTTGTTTGCCTATCTAGTTTTTGTTCTTTATCAAATGGGTTCTATGTATTTTTTCCCCTGAAATTTTGGTTGACGTTTGTGGAAATCTTGTGCCTTTTGTTTTCTTGAAATACCGATCATCATCATATTCTTATGGGTTTGAATTGATACATGGATATTTCTAACAAAATTTGGCCATTTTCTCTCGTTTTAATTCTCGCTTTACTGATGTTCCTGTGGATTATATACGAAATTAAGATATGGGCTTGATTGCATCATGGTCAATTTAATTTCTTCAACTATACAAAAAGGATTTTGTTGTATTCTATATCATCTTCATCTGCATCACTGGTATCATCAAGAGTAGTAGTAACTGTCTAGCCATCACTAAAGATAGCCATCTCTAAATTGATTGGCATTCTAGAATGAAAATGGTAACCGTCTAGAACCAGGCAGCTTTGCCTTGAAAGCTAACTAGCACTGTACACCTATGCTGCATATGGAAATTGTTTCTCTATTTGGATGCTTTCTGTATGGGTATCCTCATAAACTTCAAAATCTAAGAAAATACAAGCTAGTGAACCTTTTGGTGAAGAGAGTTCGTGGCCTGGTCAAAATGTTGATGATGGCATGGACTAGAAAACAAAAATAGAAAGGAGTGACTTGCGGTTCTTGCTTGCCTAAATGGTACTACTATTTATTGAATTTTACTATTATAGTTCAAAAGAAGTGAAAATAGAAATAGCTGTTAGAATGGAAGCCAAGAAGTATTTGAAATAACCTTCTAGATATAGGCGGCTTTGCCTTGAAAGCTAACCCCCACCCCCCGTGCCTAGTGTACACTTGTACACCATTAGGGAAATAAAAAGATGATAAATTCATTGCAACAGGTGCTTTAGGTTTGTGTCTTTATTGTATCAGGTGCTTTAGGTTCTAAAGTATGACATATTTCTATGCATTTTCTTAACATAATGTCCATTCAATTACAGCGTTGCTTTCTCTTTGTCTAAGGTCTTAGAGTTGCATGGGATTTCACCCTGACATATATAGCATTGCTTTCTCTTGTAATCTTGAGAGCTCTTTTATATCAGATATCACAATTGATGATGTGAAAGAGGCTGCATTTGAACTCATTTCAAGAGTAAGAATCTCTGAAGTAGCTTCTACTGGTTTTTAATTTGCATCCATTATAATTTTATCTGTCATTCTTATTGCAGGGTCCTGTGCCGATTCACTCTAATCCTTTACAATTTTGAAATAGACATTTCAATAACAACATAGCACCTTATTCTGAAAAGACCAACTGACACGAAAAGACTCAATGAACTCACCTTTCCTCTAAACTTGCATTATCAGAGTGATGCAGGATTCCTTTCTTATTATGTATTGGGCTGATACACATCCTAGAAGGCATGACAAACGTTCTGCAACAAGAAAGAGAAGTCAAAGACTAGATAATGACATAAAGAGTTGTACAACAGAAAATCGAAATGTTGAGTTAGTAATGATTTCCAGAGGAAATGAATCAGTTCGAGCATTCCATATCATTGCAAATACAGAGTCAGAGAAAACTTTCAAAAAACCAGAATAACAACTTGGATAATATACAATACCATTTATAGAACCCTCAACACTATCAAATTCCAAGAACGATAATCTCGGACTGACCATGTTCTAATAAACGATATAGACCCCAAACTTTGGAAAACCAGGAAAGGCCAAGTCTGCAACCACATGAAATTCAATCCGGATGGATAAGATAATTGATCTACCAAGTAAAATCGACTCAGTTCAAATCCTATTCTGAACACATCAAACCAATACGAATCACAAAGACTCACAAGACTTTATCATCTCTTTGGATTCTGAAACACGATTTCCCGTAATTTAACCGAACACCCTAAAGATGAATGAAAACTTAGCGAAAATTATGTTTTCCTGAATCCCAATAATGCTTGTTAATTGTATCTTTTCCAACATCTGTCTCAGGAACCAAATATCTTCATTTTCATAAACTCCAGAGCCAGCAACAAACACAAATCAAAGACAAATCCAAGTACCCAGGACTCGTGTATTTATATATATATATCTGGGGCACTGTGCATTACGCGTACCATATGAGAATGGTTTGTGAGTGAGCCTAATGTGAACCCAGTGCGCTCATAGCTCCAATACAAAAACTCCCCGATCCACCATTTTTACACCAAAACTCTCTCAAAAGGAAAAGCCATCAACCCATCAACCCAGCGCGCTCATAGCTCCAATATTGACAGCAAGGACACAATGCCCAGACAAAATTATACCTTGTGAGATCGCAACAGGTTTCGAGAGCCGTCGGTGGGTGTCGCTGGGCCGAGGGATGGCCGTTGCGGGGTGGCGCTGGGCAGGCGACGCGATGCGGGTGCTGGGGCGACGCGGGATGACTAAATTCGAGGGGCGATAGAGGAGGAACGAGGGGCGGAGCAGGACATAGGGATGGGCGGCGCTGGGTGGCGCTGGACCGAGTGATGGCCGTCGCGGGGTGGCGCTTGGCAGGAGGGGCAGGTGCTGGGCGACGCGGGATGTGCTTCTACGTGGGGATTTCGAATTGGGTATTTGGGTAAAACAAGCATTTTAAAAAAATAAAAATAAATAAAAATAAATAAAAAAAAAAAAGAGGAGAAGAAGAATGAGGAGGAGAAGAAAGAAGAAAACCAGCTAAGGTGCTACATATTAGGTCTCGTTTGTTTTGAGAAAACATCTCATTTCATCTTATCTCATCTCATCTAATCATTAAAATTTTTTCAACTTTTAATATAAAATAAAATAAAAAATTCAACTTTTTCAAATCCCAAAACAAAATTAATATTAAAAAATATACTTTAACAATATTTTATTCAACTTTTTAACTTTAATTCATCTCATCTCATCTTATCTCTGAAAACAAACGAGCCCTCGTTAACATTTACTGATCCGCATATAAGATTAAAAAAAATTATATTGGCATACTGAATAGAACAAGTTAGAAGAAAAAACAACGAAAACAAAAGCAATCCTTCTGACATATAAGGATATTAAATGAAACGGTGCAGATTGGTAAAAGTTGAAAGACAAAATTAAAAATTTCTTGAAACGGTGTGTTGAAGCCTCGTTCCTGAAATTCCCCCCTCGTCGAAGTTGAAACCCATAGTTCCCTCCTCACCCTCAGTTCATTCATGAATGGAGACGCTAGAAAGCAATTCTCACTGAATCCACTCCATCCCACGACAGAAGGCGAACCCACTCCATCTACCCTCCTTCGTCCAGATACAAAAGCTGAAGCTTCCAGAGTTTTTCCCCTGCAGTATATATATATTTCAATATCTCTCCTTCGTGTGTGATTTTATAATTTAATTTAGATTGATTAGGATGTTTGGGTATGGGGATGGTTACAAATCTGCTCTCCGCCCTCCTATGTTGTAACAAGAAAATGATATGGAAATGGATGATTGTTTCTGCGATGGGTAAATAGAATGCACATGAGATGTATGATGAAATGAGAAAGAGAATCACAGAATTCTCAAATGACATTTTCTCTACCCATAAGAATGTAGGGGAGGATAAGTCATGAATTCAACATCCACCAAATACTAGTATACATTACATTATCTTTTTTCATTTTTTAAAACCAATATCTTAAAAAATAAAATTATTTCATCTTTTGAGGGATTATCATTTGTTTGCCTCATTTTGATGACTACAAAACCCAAATTCGAGGTGCCCAAACATGTCGGTGGCAAGAGTCGTGCCCAGACGTAATAGTGGCGGAGATGTGCCAGTGCGGAGCAGTGCCAATGGCGAAGATGAGAGGTGGCTGGGTATCGTGTATCTGCCTTCTTGGTTCATGTTGAGCAGGAAAGACGAAGGCCTCTAGAGTCTGGAATCCTTAAAGTAACTCAAATTGACAACATTACCCTCCAAGTTAGCAGGGGGTGCACGAAGTGTGCACGAGAATGACTACCCGTAGCAGAATTGAAAAACAAATTACTTTCCACGTAAGGTGTGTCTCGTTTGATCCGAAACAGTAGGTTGATACTAAGATTTATTCTAAAATAAAACTAACCCAGTAAGTATAGAGTCCAAAAACCAGGCAAATGTCTCATGTTTTTGTTTCTTTTGCAATCTAGAAGGAAAGGAAAACTCATGCCACTACGTGAAGATCTTCCAACATTGAGATTTTCGTCCACTTCTGAAAGGAACACAACAAATGCTCAAGTTTCCATATAAAAAAAAAATTAAAAATATCTAATAAATCACTGAAATAAAAGGCATCTAAAGATATTTTTATTTTTATTTTGATTTGATGGGTTTGAATCTAATAAAAAATATTATTATATTTAAAGTTGTATATAAATTGTGAATTACTAATCTTCAAAATTTCTGGTGCTTCTTCCAAAAACACCTATAACATGAGTTTAGGTTTTTTGGCTTCCAAAAATATTCTTAACATGAGTTCAGACATTTTGACTTCACCCTAATAGTCGGAGCACCTTAGGTGCACCTCGGGACTAACGCACCCAGGATTGTTTCTTAGAATTTTTCCTTTTACAAATTCTAATACAAAGCTAATATAAAAAGAAGTATTCAAAATTCAAGGGTATACATAAACCGGCCAAGCCTGCCGTCACCGACACAAATTGGCTGCCGGAGTCCGAAACTGGCCAAAACGGGGAGAGAATTGAACAGCAAGTAGTAGGAACATATTAAAAATTTAAAACCGACGTTGGCCGGTTCGATCCCGATTTGAATCTAGTTCAAACCACGGAATTGGCCAATAATATATATATTTAAATTATTTGTGCATAAAACGACGGCATCGTTTTACACCAAACATTTTAGAAAACAATTATATGAAATGACGTTGTTTCAATTTAAATTTTAATACTCCCACCCCTTCCCCTCCCTCTCATTCTTCCATATTCTTCTTCAGTTCACTCACACATAGCCTTGCAGCCTGCCGCTCCCCTCCTCATTCACGGCATTCACATCACTCGTTAAACGCCCACAGGTCGCTCATCTCTTTGATCTCTCTTGTCCCTCATCTCCCCAAGCTCTCTCATTTCTCCTCTCCTAAACTTCTCTCATCTCTCCGAGTTTCAACTTCCCTCTTCCCCTCTTAGTTTTCTCCTTTTTACTGGTGACTATCGTTTTTTTAGGTTGTCAATTTTCACATAATGATTTGTGAATATCTGATCTAGCATTTTTCTTTTTCTTTTTGCGTTTTAATTTGTAACAAGATCGGTTTTGATGTTTTCTTCATGTTTGATAATTATTTTTCATATTATTTTATGTCTAAATGATTTATCTTTGTATGTACAGGAATTTTAAAAATTTTGAATCAAATTCTTGAGACCATGAACAATGATCCAAGAATGCAAAAAATATCTAATTGGCAATTGTACGTGTTGTAAAATTATTTTGAAATAAATTTTTGAAAGATGAGCGAGCTAAAATCTAGATTAGATTTTTAGATTTGTGATGTTTGCCATGTTGCAAACTAGCTAGTGTGTAATTGTGTTTATGTTTATTCTTTGTTTTTTTTTTTAATTTTTTGTGTTTTGTAATTAATTATGTATTCCAATTTTAAAATGTTAATGGATTCATGTAAACTCCAATTGATGTTTATTCGGATGGACCAACCATTAACTTGGGAGATTATTTGAGAGAGATCCAAACAGTGCAAACACTGTTTTAGTATCTTGTAACCCATAAATATGATGAAGAGGTAGAATCTAGTAATGTTTTGATTATTCAATATTCATTTGCTTTTACAAATTAATTTTAGTATTTTTCATCATTCAAATTCCCTAATATTTGATATTTTAATCTTATTAATGTTTCTATATAGAATTGGGAGCACAATCAGACGTCACAACCATTGAAAATTGAAGATTGAAGATGAAAAGATCAATAATTGTTGCAATTTATTTATCTTATATTTTTTAGTTGCATTGTTGCTTAGGGACAATTTATTTTTATTTGTAATATGTATTAAACATCTAGTGGAGTTTTTATTTTTTTAAATTATCTAGTAATTAGTATAATAGTATATACTTAGTACTTACGCCATCATTGCAGTACTATTTTACTATTGCTAATTAATTTTTTTTAACCTAAGGCTAATATTACAAATGAGATTAAAATAAAAATGAAGCTTGACTATTGAAAATGAGTTTTAAAAACTTGATAAATTCGGATTTGAAAACAATGAAAAAAAATTAGTCCAAAAGGATCTTTAATTCGACAAAAAAAGCCCAAAAGAGGGAGCCCAAACTGTTCTGGACAGTTTCCCCTCTACATCAGTCGGTTTCGGCCAGTCTTTCCTATGTAAAATCATTGGTCGATCAGTTTCAATTTTGGGCAAAACTCAAAACGACCAACTCGATTTTCAGCCCTACAAAATTCTCTCTCCTTTAACAAAACTTATTAATATTATATCTAGGAAATTTATCAAATATTCTCATTTTTTTCCTGAAAATCAAGTAAACCAAACGTGACAAAACCCTTTCAAACTAATGAGGAAAATGTAATATTATGTATCAAAAACCTAATCTGCAGCCTATTTGTTTATTCTTAAAGACTCTTAAAGAATCACCCATTAATGGGTGATGCTACACCCACAAATAGACAGTTCTAACGATTTTTTCTACCGAATGGTGTAATTTTTTTTTCAAACATTTTTAAATCTATTTAAATATTTTTTAAAATAAAAAATTACAAAATTATTAAAAAAATACTTCCTTAATCATTAAGTAAAAATAAATTAAAAAAATGATGTACAAAATATCGGTACAAAATGTCGGTGTGTCTACCATTTCTCGTAATTTTATAATGGAAAGAATGGCAAACATTTATTGTTGATGAAATTAGGATAATTTTTCTTGACTTGACTTGACTCAAGTTGATTTGAAGAGGAAAAAACAAAGACTTGACTCGAATTAACCTAACATTTGAGATAGGATGTTAACCTTAGTTTTATAATCAATCTCATGCCACGTAGATTCTTGGACTATCTTTTAGTGACCCTGAGCCTATCCAATCCTAAGAGTTCTGCTACATACAATCCTCCTAATTTAGTCCTCGTATTCTTGTCGATATCAACTTATGTCAATGACCAAACCACCCGCTCACTCTCAGCGAACATGCCAAATTTGCTTAAATTTCTCAACCTATTTAAAACTTACCATTTTTTCATTCTTTTTCTCCCCAACTTTGTACACAAACTTTACATTATTTATTAATTTTTGTAATGTATGCATTTGCCATTTAGTTGAATTTGGCAAAATATATTTTTCTTCAAGTGAATTTTTTTATCCAATCTTTTTTTTATGTATCTGCTTTTTTTCGTTTTATTTTTAGCAAGTTGGTACTGGTGTTGCTAAAAAAACTCAAACCCAACTGCCTATTCCAACTTCAAATATTTGGCACCCCAAAGGTAATTCGATCTTATCATCTAATTATTAACGGTTTGTTAGGATGTTTTGGAGTCTTTGTTTTTTTATTGTCGCCGAGTGTTCTGAGTGCTGCTACCATGGAGCATAGGGCTGATAAGGGAAAATTTTGCTACCTGGTGGGGACCACTTTTTGTAAAGGGCTTGCATGCCTGAGGCTTGTATGTAGCATTACTCGTAAGAAAAATAAGAGGGCAATAGATAAGTCAATTTCCCAAAAAAAGTTGCTTCTAATTAAAGTTAAGATAGTGTACAAGTATTCCAATGTTTCATGTGTTTTTCACCCCTGATTTGTTTCTTTTTTTACTATGATTTGAGATGTTTATTTGTTTAACTCGTATCTCTTATAAATTGAATTGTTGTGGTGTAGTTTGTGTAAGTTTTACTGCTTAAGATTTCTTTGCATTTGCATGTCGTGGGTTGTGTTGGGCAACAACTTTTAGAGATTTTACATTGTTGATGTAAAATATGCAGAACTCCTGACATGTCTGCAATGCATCATGACAAGTCTTCAGATCTGAGAGTAATAAGAAATCAGTTTCATTTTTCTTTTTTTCGATAAGTAATAAGAATTTTATAAAAATTGTAAAAGGCGCATTCCAAGCACAACTAGATGTGTACAAATGAGTCATTTTTCTTTGTACATGTATTTGTTTGTGTTAGAAGAAGAAAAGCAGAAATGATTCAAAATAACTCAATCTTTTGTGTAATGCTTTTTCCAGAGAGGAATTCTTATGTTTAGTTTGGTGTTTTGGAGGAAATTTTAATCAAAACACAGATCTTTTCCTAATTCAATGGGTTTTCTTATACTTTAATTTTTTTCTTTGTTAGATATCTAATACCTCTCTGAAAATGAGAAAAGTCATTGTAGAGCTTTGTGACATTGTTGCCTCACGTGAAGCCCGCCTATACACTACTGGGATCTTTGGTATCCTCAAGAAATTGGGTAGGGACACGATCAGGGATGGAGAGAAACAAAAGTCGGTTATAGGGATCGATGGAGGGTTGTATGAGCACTACACTGAATTCAGGACATGTTTGGAGAGTACACTCAAGGAGTTATTGGGAGAGGAAGTTGTTGAGAACGTCTCCGTTGAGCACTCCAATGATGGCTACGGCACTGAAGCTACCCTCCTTGTTGCCTCTCAATCCCAATACCTTGGGGTGGAGGAATCATGAAAAAATGTCAGAGCCAAGGTAGATGGAGAAGTGTGACATTTTCATTATTATTATTATTATTTGTATATTTCTTGTTTCTCCCTTTTTCACCATTCCGGATCACTCGGAGCTTGGCTTTGCTCCTAGTTCAAGAGGTCATGCCAGCAAAACCTTAATTTATGGTCTTGTAGAGCATATTATAGAACAGTGAATCATATTTGGCAGGTAAGTAGGGCTCAAGCTTACATGCTGCAGCCTCTAATTCTGCTGCTTTTGTGATGGTGTTGTATTTTGTTGGTATTGGCATATTTTAAGTGCACTTGTACTGAATTATGAAATAAAATGGGGTATGTTAACTGTTCTTTCAGGAATCACTTTGACAGAGCATTCCCTGTTTTCATTGCAAATAAAACAGGATGTGTATATCAGAAATGTGGAATATTTGGAAAATGATTTGTACAAGCTTAAGTTGTGCACCTCTCGAGTAAGCCTTTTGATAAAAAAAAGTGAGACCCACTTGAAAATTTTCACTTTTTTTCTAAAATTTTATACGTTATGTGTTTGTATTTAACATTACTCTTATTCACATTTGGACATCAACAAAATGAACCAAATTGCTGTTACTTTTTGCAGGAAGAAAGTACCTTCAATTGTTTCAGTTATAAGAAATACTACTTTTAAGTTCGTAAGTCTACTAACAAGATCTTTGTCCAGGTGATCGACCTTACAAACCAGTTTAAGAAGAGTGATTATCTCTTGTGTAAAGAATCTCTGGTTTTGGCCGTTCTTTTGTGGTGACATATTGGGGAGACGGAAGGGGGAATTATTTAGGATATCGACTTTTGTATTTGTCATTTTAATTAAATGTAGATTCTAATGTGTACCCTTTGTGTATTGTAATGGCTTGAAAGGGTTTTAAAAATTTCCCATTAAAAATATCGTGAAGCAGATGGTAAAAAAGTCTTGATAGGTGTAAATTACAATAAAAATAATTTTCTATATTTTCTATGTGCAAATTAATGATAATATCAATCATGTCTATTGTCTTTGCAATAAGATACAATTGTCAGCCCTCATTTATGGAAAAGATCTCTTTTAAAAGTGGTGTAGACTTGCTATCACTAAGAAAGTTGACCTATTTGTTCTCACGTATTAGCTAATCTAACAACATCATACAATATGCAATCCAATACAATACAATACATTTTAGAGTTCTTGAAACCTTAACTATTGAAAAAGTAGCGAATCGTGGTGAAAAAGCAGTAAATAAGTTGTAACTAGTAGTGAATGCTTGTAAATAGTAGAGAATAGTAGCGAAGTAGTCTGAGGCCTGAGACTACGCCACTTATCAAACACAGTCTTAATGGTAATAACTTCACCATTGAATTCTTTTTAGTAACCATAGAGGATCTAGTCTTTTATTTCTCTTGAACAATGCTCAACATCCTCATTTGGCTTTGAATTCCTTAGGAAGGGACAAACATCTCAGTTGCCGCATTCTGCTCTCCATTTATGACTGGTTGGCTGTGTTGGAGCAAAACCTTAAGAACATTTTTCATGGATGGCCTGGTAGAAGGCTGTGCGCTAGTACAATACAGTCCAAGTTTGAAAACATGGCACATTTCATTCAAGTGACAGGGTTCTTTGACCTCTTCATCCAAGACATCACCTATCGGTTTTCCATCTTGAATGTATCTTAATGCCCATTCAGCTAAGGATGTGCGTTCATCACCATCAATATCAATGGCTTTCCTTCCGGTTGTCAGTTCCAGAAGGATAACCCCGAAGCTGTAAACATCGATCTTCTCATTAATTCTTCCCGTGCGAGCATACTCTGCATTTCAATTCAGCAATACAAGTTAAGCCAAACTTCTGGTGATGGAAAAAGAGGAAAACATAATCAATAAAAGGAAACTTGGAAATCTATATTGTCACACACCTGGAGCTATGTAGCCAAAAGTGCCAGCCAGGGCTGACATTGTAGCCAGTTCTCCATCCTTGACCAACATCTTTGCTAGACCAAAATCAGCTATTTGTGCATTGAAATTGAGATCTAAAAGGATGTTGCTTGACTTCACATCTCGATGAACAATGGGTGGTGAGCAGTCATGGTGCATATAGGAGAGCCCCTGGGCAGCTCCAACTGCTATATGCAACCTCTTAGGCCAATCCAAGACAACATGACTGACTGAACTTGAAAATGTTGTTGCTCTACTTTTCCTATGCAGCCAGCAATCCAAGCTACGGTTATCCAGATACTTGTAGACAAGAAATTTTGAATTATCATTGGAGATACAACAGAGCAACTTCACTATGTTGGCATGTCGAATTAAACCAAGTATTTTGACTTCTGCCAGAAATTCTTTTTCAAGCTGTTCTTCTAGCTTTCTGTTATTGCAAATCTTCTTCACAGCAACACTATCACCTGTATGATGAATTACAACACGATATACTTGACCTGATCCACCAGAACCAATCAAGTTATTTTCTGTCAATCCTAACAAAATGTCTGATTCTGTGAAATTCAGCTTGTGGAATGCGACGAGCTTCCATGTCAAATTCAATCCATGCTTTCTTTTTTTGTAATTTATGATCACAAAGAATGAAATAAATAAACCTAGAAGAACTGCTACCACCAAACCTATGGTCCAAGCAATTAATTTGTAAGAAGTTTTGCTCGACTTTTGGCGGCGCGAACTACAGTTCTTGAGGTAAAAGGATCGAGATGGTCTACTAGCACAAAGATCAGGATTGTTCAAGAAGCTGTAGGCATATGCATCATTCTCGAATTCACTTGGGATGCTTCCAGTGAGATGATTTGAAGACAGATTGAGTAAAGTGGGCTTCAAGAGGCCAAGTTTTGATGGAATTAGGCCAGACAACTGGTTTTCTGACAAGTCCAATTGAGTAAGGCTTGGTAAGCAACCAAGTTCCTCTGGAATTTGTCCGGAGATTGCATTTCGGCTGAGGTTTAGGGTACTCAGCGATTTCCATGAATGAATATCTGATGGAAGGGAGCCCGAAAGTCGGTTTCGATCAAGCAAAAGAGTTTTCAAACGAGAAAGATCTCGAGGAATCGTGCCGTTGAAATGGTTATTACTAGCCATGAGAACCAACAAATTCCTCCAATAAGACACTCCCTGTGGAATTTTACCCGAAAACCTATTGTTATTCATCTCCAATCGTGAAAGATTCCATCCCAATGTCTCAGGAAGCTCGCCTGTAAAAGAATTATCACTTAGCATCAATGTTTTCAGATTCGATGATGTCCAAAGACCACTTGGAATATTCCCAGAAAACCCATTTTTGTATATCTTGACAAATTCCAAACTGGAGCAATTTCCAAGCGACTTGGGCAACTCTCCAACGAGCTGGTTTTCAAAAGCTACCACTCCCACCAACTTCTCATTGTCACACAAGTGTTTTGGCAACTGGCCTGTAAGCTTGTTGGTTGAAACCTGAAACTCTTCCAGCATAGAATACCTCCCAAATTCTGGAGGCAAAGTTCCTGAAAAATTATTGTTAAATAATTTGAGATTTATCAGCTTCGGAAGATGACCAATGCTATTTGGGATTTTTCCAGATAGTTGATTGAAAAACAAGGCCAAACCCGTCAAATTTTTGAGCTTTCCAAAATCATCGGGAATTGTCCCTATCAAATTATTTTCCGAGAGATCGATGAAATTGAGGTTCAAAGCCTTGACCACCTGAGGAATCTCTCCGGACAATTTATTTTTGTAAAGGTAAACAATCGTTAGATTGTTTGGCATAAACAAACTGTTTGGGATCTTCCCGGTCAAGTTATTTTGTGACAAATCCAAATACTCCAGAGCTGCCATTTCTCCGATCGTGTTTGGGATTTCCCCGATCAAATTCGTCCCGGCCATCCATAAAAAATTTAGATTCTTCAACTTTCCGAACTCCGAAGGCAACATTGGCATCATCTTAGAATTATAGGCCAATCCTAGTTCCTCGAGGTTGGACAGGTTTCCAATTTCTGGCGGGAGAGAACCTGTAAACAGACACTGGACAAGCATGAGTTTCCTCAGTTCTGTCAATTGCCCGATAGATGCTGATATGTTACCGTCGAAGTTGTTGTCTCCGAGGTCGAGCTCTCGAAGCCGAGACATGTGGTGAATGTCATCAGGGATTGCACCATAAAAGTAGTTCTGGGAGAGGTCAAGAATTTCCAGCTTCGAACAGTTGTAGAGAGCTCTCGGGAACTCCGTTGAGTGGAAACTGTTGTTATAAACATCAAATGTTGTGAGGTTCTTGAGGTTGCAAATGAAGGGTGGGATTGTTCCATTGATGTTGTAATCTCTGAAGGATAATCCGATGATAGAGTTGTTGGAGCAAGTGATCTCAGGTCAAAAACAATGGGTGGAGGAGTTTGTTGGAATCCAGTGTCTGAGAGATTTTGGGTTTCCCCAGAGTTGTTTGAGGTTTAGTAGGATTCCTTGCTCTTGAGCCTGAGAGTTTGCATGGGTGAGAAAGAGGAAAAATGTGATGTAGAAAGAGAAATGGATAAATATTGGTGCTGCTTTCGCCATTACAGGAGGTTTGAGTTCTTCTGGCTCTGGTTTTTGGTCTGGTGTGAATTCTGATCTCAACGATGAGCTAATAAATAGATGAAAACTCGAGAAAGATTTGAAGAATAGATATCCAATGGTGGGCCGTTCAAACATGAAAGCAAGGAAAATTCAAAGGCTGTCGCATCTGAAAATTTTCCACCGAAAGAGGGGGGGAAGCTTCTTTCTGAATATTCCTGCATTCCATTGACCATGCACGCTACAACAGAAACAAATGGAAATAAAAAAAAGGAAATTAAAGTACGTAGCTTCTTTTGCCCATAATGGATTTGGATTTTTCCAAATAAAAATGGGTATATTACTGACAATCCGTGAGTTCTTCACAATTATTCTTAATTAAAGTACGTAGTTTTAAAGTCGCAGTTCTCATGAATATTAATAACGTAGACGTGCATAGGATGATCATAGGATGTTACCTCAGTTCTGTTGGTAGACTTTGACTTGCTTACGATGATGTTGAGTTTGTTGATTGTATACGCACTTTCTCCCACTCCCACTCATGCATGCAGTCAAGCATCGACTGACTAGATGTGCTAGCTGCTCATCTGATCCCTTTAGTCAAGGGACAATGCTTACAACAAACCCCCTGAACTGGCCGTTGCAATCAGAAAAATCAACATATATATATATTATAACACAAAAATAACATACAATAATGTATGGAACTGCTTTGTCCAGAGAGTGGGTCCTGACAGTTTCCACCAATAAAAGTGTAAAATTATCTTTTATTTATTTATTATTTTATACATTATTTTAAAAAATTAGTAAAATTACAGTTTCTACCGATAAGATAAAGTAAATCGATAATGTATTTGACATTTTCCTGATGCTAACATGTCATTTATAAAAATATGAGTGTACATTATTGACTTGCTCATTTTTAAAGAACAGGGGATTCTTAAAGGAAAAAAAATCATTTTTAAAACAAGATTAGTAGATTTAGTCATATGTTCAGAACCAAGAGGCTAGTTTCCTACGAACCATCCTTGTTTTGACCCAAAAAATGGACTTTGTGGTATTTTGTTCTTCTAGTCACTTGAACCAAGAGGCTAAGAACTATCCATCTCTCCCTTTTTGACCAAAAAAATGGACTTTGTGGTATTTTTGTTTTGAATTGCTTTGGATGTTGTTGAATTGCTGATCTGCGATGATCCCTTTAGTCAATGGACAATGCTTTCCACAAAGATCATATACAATAATGTATGGATCAACTGCTTGGGACAGAAAAATCAACATACATATATATTTATATGATTATAAAAATATGACGTTGGTCCTCAGCAGGAGCCCATCAGTGAAGACTCAGGATAAGATTACCTTATATATTGTGATATTTTGATATAAAAATATGTATATAGTTATCTACTAATTAATATTATCTGCTAGTAATAAATAATATAGTATAATTACTAATTAGTGAGATAAACTTATAATTATGCTTAGCAAATACTATAACAGATTGGGACTGGCCACCCCACCATTCAACCACCACTAAAGAGAATGCAAACAATATGCTTTTCAATTCAATGTTATATATATCATTCAATGTTACAAAATAAAATTCCTTTTTTTTTTTTAAATTTTTATACAACATAAAATAAAAAAAATCTTTTCATTTAATCATTATGATTATTACACAAAGAAAAAAAATACAATGATGTATTTGCATCTTTCTTGATGCTATCATGGCATTATAAAAATATGACGTTTGTCACCGGCGGTAGCCCATCCATCAGTTAAGACCCCACATACAAAAGGCTTTTTCAAATTTTTTATTTTATTTTTAAATATTATTCGAAATCAAATTAAATATCTTTAAATTTGAAAAATATGTCATTTAGATACTTTATTTAATCATTATTTAATTATTATCTATACATAAAATCAACATAAAAATTATTATTAAAAAATATAAATTCAAATAAATTTTCTATTTATTTCCCAAACTTTAATATAGAATTAATTTAAAAAACAATTATGGTGCCACCAACCACCAAGATAAATCTCGATTTTTTTTTTGTTTTTTTAAAAAGTTTTTAAAAATTCAAAAACTAGTTTTTTATTATATAAATATAATTATTTTTTTAAAAAGCATTTAATTAAAATCATTTTGTAAAAAAATCAACTTGCCACGTTACTATCTCTTGTTGGTCAATATGATTTCTGTTAATACCGATGGATGGAGGAATTTACGGGCCGGGGGTCCTATCTCCAATAAACGCATACCACATGAATAGGGTTACGACTATATATCACAGAAGTATTTAGATCAAAGTAGGCCATATTGATCTATGGGTGTCTAGTCGGTGGCGGAACCAGAAATTCTATTTTGGGGGGCCATATTGATCTATGCAATGACCACAATGCTTGCATTCATGCCTATGTGCATGCCTACGTATATATTATACACTTTATTGTTTATAATTATAAGAAAATACATTATAGACGTAATTTAATTTCATATTCCTTCAATTTATAATAAATTGTTAAATCTAAGGTTTCAAATTTCATATAATTATATATCTACATATAGATTTTGATAATAACCAGGAGTTTCAAATTCAAATTGTCTACACAATGAAACCAAATATATCAACGAATCAAGCATGAGCAAGAAATTGAACAAACTTACAAATAAAACTCTTAAAGTAATTTTGTACATCTCTTGATAAAATTCGAAATTAGATTAAAACTTAAAATTAATATTTTTTCATAAAGTATCAAATTGTATTTTTCATATGTGCATGACATGTTTAAATATTAAAAATTAAAAATTTAAATTTTTATAAGATGATTGATTGTCATCTTACAATATCGTCTAAATATCGTCTCAGGACCGGCCCTTCAACTTCAAATCCGACGAGAGTTATTGTGGTTTCAAGTACGTACGTGCGGGTGTACTTAAATATCATGTCAACTTCTTTTTTTTCTGGTCGATCATGGATATATTGCATGGTCTCCCCTTTCTAAATGTTTTCATTTACAAGTAATTGGTTATTGCAGGAGATAGAAAAGATCTTCCCGGAATCATTTATGAACGAGACGAATGAAGGAGAAACACCCAGAGATATATTTATAAAAGGAGAAAATTTTGTAATTATAAAATATGAAAAAAAAAATATTATTAAAAAAATAATATTATATTATTATTTTAATGAATTTAATAGCTAATCTAATATGTAGTTATTAATAAGGAAGTTTTAGATATATAAAAAACATGTACTTCTCATTAAAATTTGAAGATGAATTTCATGAGTTCAATACTAGTGCTCTAAGGTGATTGCAAGTGTAGAGAGTGTTCTACATAGATTCGTTGTAACCGTACTGCTCAAAAGTGTAATATGTTTCTATCTCCACCTAAAGAAAATTGGATAGTAAATTTAAAAATTCTAAAGGGATAGTTTGTGGCAAGGACGTAGGCAGTGAGGCTGAATCTCGTTAAAATACTGAATTTGCTTCCTCTTACCATTACTCTTTATATTTACTGCTGCTTCATATTTTGTTCATATTTTATATTGTGTATTTGGTTTATAATTGTAGATTTTTAAATCAAATCCAATTCGCCTCCCTCTTGTGTTAGTTATCTGGACAACACAAATATTTTTTAGATTGTATATTTTTAGCTCATATTTCCAAGTTTTTAAATTTTCGGTTTTTTTTTTTTTTTGTCCTTTTGTATGTATACTTATTTTTATATTTTTATTGCAAAAATCATGAATTTAAAAAAATATATAGAAACCGTTTTTTTTTCATACTTTTAAGCAGACCTAAGAACTTTATATGGGATTAGAAGAAGATTTCCGTATTTTTAAAAGATTTGAAGAAGTTTTTAATCTTTTAGGATGAATATTATTTTTTATCAAATTTTATTTGAATTTAAATAATAATGATTTTGTTTTTTTTTTTGGAGGTTAGCATTAGCATTAGATTATGCATCTATATATTTGTATAATATGACCTTAAATTAGACTGTATTAGATTAGGCATATCTAAAAATTTACATAGCTATAAATAATATTTCTACAAATTTGAAGTGTTCACTCTCTAAATCTTATTTTAGTACTACTTTTTTCTCTCTCTCCTCCCCATCTCTCTCTTGACACCAACTGGAAACAAATCCTCTCTTGAAACATTTATTTCTCTTTGCTCTTTCTCTCAATACCAACGGAAAAATAAAATCTGGAAAAAAATTTTAGAAAAAAATAAATTATAATAAAATAATAATATTTTATTATTATTTAGCTCAAAAATGTATAATTTAATATATAATTTTTTGTAAAATCAATCTCTAAAAAATATAATTTTAGATATGCATATAAAGAAACATATCGCCTCTGGTGGAACGTTAAAACTTCAAATCAAGAAAAATTGAAAGATCGTAACATCGCTAATTTTTCGTGGAAAGGGAATTCATTGACCAATAATTGCAAGTTTAGTCAAGCGGCTTTGTTGAGATGATACGTTCCGTGGGGTTGGCAGTTGGAACTATCGTGTGTTTGGTTTCCTACGATGGAACTATCCATCTCCCTCTGTCTTGTGTCGTTATCGACCTTGCAATCCAGAATGGAGTATTTAATAATTTGGATCCACTAATCATTAAGGAAAAGTATTAAAATATAAAATAAATAATAAAATGTAAATATACCCTTTAGCTCAAGATTTTTTGAGAAATGGTGATTTCATATTTTAATTTTTTTAAAATAAAAAAATTGATTTAATAGGATTTTTTATTTTTTTTTGGTTTTGGAAGAATTTATAGGTGTAGTCTTATCTTTGAAGGGGAAAAGGAGATCAACTGAAATTCTGTAGTAGTTAGGGAACATGGAGAAACTGCTTTGTTTTTTTAATGTCTATCATGATGTCATATAATTTTTCAGGAGTGGGACCGTGGTTAGAATTTTATCTATTTAATTATTTTGATGAGTAGAATTGTTGTTAGGAAAAGCTATATTCAACGGATCATAGCAACTCCTTCATCTATTGGCCGGATTCTAGATAGATTCATTTTTTCCACAAATGGGTTGCAATCAGAAAATTCAACATATATATATGATTATTACACAAAGATAATATACAATAATGTATGGGGCCCCCGACGGTGGGTCTGACAGTTTTCACGTAAAATCATTTTTTATTTTTGGATGTGTTTTTTTTAAATATTTTTTAAATCACTTTAACTATTTTTAAAAAATTTATAAATTAATTTAAAAACAATTCCTTATGTAAAAAAAAATGAAATCGGTAGAATCTCGGGATCCAATCCGTTGGAGCATTTTCCATATTGTATTTGTCTCTTTCTTGATGCTTACATGTGATCAAAATATGACGTGTCAGTAAAGACTTTAGATAAGATGTCCATGTTTAATTTTTCTTATATTTTAAGTTTTTTTCTAAAACATTATTCAAAATAAAATTAATTATTTCTAACTCTAAATATAAAACATTATTCAAAAACATTAATTATTTTTCATTCCATCATTATCTAAATATAAAAATCAAAATAAGAATTATTCTTACAAAATATATATTCAAACATAAAAATTCTATTAATTATTCTTATATTATACAATACACATGATTTTTTTATTTTTTTCCTTTAACAAGTATGTAGTATAAAGATAATGAATAGAAAAATTTAATTAATTTAGTAAGAATAAAATTAAAAATAATAAATAAAAAAATATAATATGTGAGATAATGAGAAGTAAAATTCATTCAAAAAACTTTTCAATTTTGCCATTCATTCTTACGAGACTTTTCTACGGAACAGCACATGTGAGTTGGCCCCGCGACGCATATGTGAGTTCTTTTGTTTTCGTTGTTTTTTCTTCTGATTTGTTCTATTCAGTATGCCAATATAATTTTTTTTTTAATCTTATATTTAAAAAGTAAAATAATTTTAAAATAAAAGAGTCCTTCTACGGATCCGTAACATACTATATCTGACCTTTTTTTTTTTTTTTTTTTTTAATGCTCGTTTTACCCAAATATCCAATTCGAAATTCCCACGTAGAAGCACATCCCGCGTCGCCCAGCACCTACCCCTCCTGCCCAGCGCCACCCCGCGACGGCCATCACTCGGTCCAGCGCCACCCAGCGCCGCCCATACCTCTGTCCTGCGCCGCCCCTCGTTCCTCCTCTGTCGCCCCTTGAATTTACTCATCCCGCGTCGCCCCAGCACCCGCATCGCGTCGCCTGCCCAGCGCCACCCCGCAATGGCCATCCCTCGGCCCAGCGACACCCACCGACGGCTCTCGAAACCTGTTGCGATCTCACAAGGTATAATTTTGTCAGGGCATTGTGTCCTTGCTGTCAATATTGGAGCTATGAGCGCACTGGGTTGATGGCTTTTCCTTTTGAGAGAGTTTTGGTGCAAAAATGGTGGATCGGGGAGTTTTTGTATTGGAGCTATGAGCGCACTGGGTTCACATTAGGCTCACTCACAAACCATTCTCATATTGTACGCGTAATGCACAGTGCCCCAGAGGTATATATATATATACACGAGTCCTGGGTACTTGGATTTGTCTTTGATTTGTGTTTGTTGCTGGCTTTGGAGTTTATGAAAATGAAGATATTTGGTACCTGAGACAGATGTTGGAAAAGATGCAATTAACAAGCATTATTGGGATTCAGGAAAACATAATTTTCGCTAAGTTTTCATTCATCTTTAGGGTGTTCGGTTAAATTACGGGAAATCGTGTTTCGGAATCCAAAGAGATGATAAAGTCTTGTGAGTCTTTGTGATTCGTATTGGTTTGATGTGGTCAGAATAGGATTTGAACTGAGTCGATTTTATTTGTAGATCAATTATCTTATCCATTCGGATTGAATTTCATGTGGTTGCAGACTTGGCCTTTCCTGGTTTTCCAAAGTTTGGGGTCTATATCGTTTATTAGAACATAGTCAGTCTGAGATTATCGTTCTTGGAATTTGATAGTGTTGAGGGGTTCTATAAATGGTATTGTATATTATCCAAGTTGTTATTCTGGTTTTTTGAAAGTTTTCTCTGACTCTGTATTTGCAATGATATGGAATGCTCGAACTGATTCATTTCCTCTGGAAATCATTACTAACTCAACATTTCGATTTTCTGATGTACAATTCTTTATGTCAGTATCTAGTCTTTGACTTCTCTTTCTTGTTGCAGAACGTTTGTCATGCCTTCTAGGATGTGTATCAACCCAATACATAATAAGAAAGGAATCCTGCATCACTCTGATAATGCAAGTTCAGAGGAAAGGTGAGTTCATTGAGTCTTTTCGTGTCAGTTGGTCTTTTCAGAATAAGATGCTATGTTGTTATTGAAATGTCTATTTCAAAATTGTAATGGATTAGAGTGAATGGGCACAGGACCCTGCAATAAGAATGACAGATAAAATTATAATGGATGCAGATTAAAAACCAGTAGAAGCTACTTCAGAGATTCTTACACTTGAAATGAGTTCAAATGCAGCCTCTTTCACATCGTCAATTGTGATATCTGATATAAAAGAGCTCTCGAGATTACAAGAGAAAGCAATGCTATATATGTCAGGGTGAAATCCCATGCAACTCTAAGACCTTAGACAAAGAGAAAGCAACGCTGTAATTGAATGGACATTATGTTAAGAAAATGCATAGAAATCTGTCATACTTTAGAACCTAAAGCACCTGATACAATAAAGACACAAACCTAAAGCACCTGTTGCAATGAATTTATCATCTTTTTATTTCCCTAATGGTGTACAGGTGTACACTAGGCACGGGGGGTGGGGGTTAGCTTTCAAGGCAAAGCCGCCTGTATCTAGAAGGTTATTTCAAATACTTCTTGGCTTCCATTCAATAAATAGTAGTACCATTTAGGCAAGCAAGAACCGCAAGTCACTCCTTTCTATTTTTGTTTTCTAGTCCATGCCATCATCAACATTTTGACTGGGCCACGAACTCTCTTCACCAAAAGGTTCACTAGCTTGTATTTTCTTAGATTTTGAAGTTTACGAGGATACCCATACAGAAAGCATCCAAATAGAGAAACAATTTCCTTATGCAGCATAAGTGTACAGTGCTAGTTAGCTTTCAAGGCAAAGCTGCCTGGTTCTAGACGGTTACCATTTTCATTCTAGAATGCCAATCAATTTAGAGATGGCTATCTTTAGTGATGGCTAGACAGTTACTACTACTCCTGATGATACCAGTGATGCAGATGAAGATGATATAGAATACAACAAAATCCTTTTTGTACAGTTGAAGAAATTAAATTCACCATGATGCAATCAAGCCCATATCTTAATTTCGTATATAATCCACAGGAACATCAATAAAGCGAGAATTAAAACGAGAGAAAATGACCAAATTTTGTTAGAAATATCCATGTATCAATTCAAACCCATAAGAATATGATGATGATCGGTATTTCAAGAAAACAAAAGGCACAAGATTTCCACAAACGTCAACCAAGATGATCGGGGCAACTTTGCAGAGGATGGGCGAGGGGGGGCGGAGGAAGAGGACGGCGACAGGGCTCAAAGAATTTCAAATGGGTGAGACAGGAATGTGCGATAGCGAGGAGGGGAAAACAATTTACTTTCCACGTAAGGTGTGTCTCGGCTGATCCGAAACAATAAGCTGATGCTAAGATTTATTCTGAAAAATAAAAGAGTAATTCTATAGAGAAGTCATTATAGCAGTATACATTTTGCACTTACTGTATGACTACTTCTAGTTGATTGTTTCCAACACTCATTTGAGAAGATGTGAGGTCTAGATAATATCACATCATGTGTGCAAAATAGATACTTTCAATAGTGACCTCTATCTATATTTATTCCAAATAAAATAGCACAATCACATTTTTAGGTTTAACCTACCAAATCTACTAAGGAGAGGTTTGGATTCCGAGATTAGTTGAGATGATTTGTGAATAGTAAAATAAAAATTGAATTATTTATTATATTTAGTGTGAAAATTTGAAAAAGTTATTTTGAGATTTGAAAAAATTAAATTATTTATTATATTTTATGTGAAGATTTAAGAAAGTTGTAATGACAAGATGAGATAAGTTGTGGTGGATTGAAATGGATTTTGAATCCAAACCTCTTCTAAAGCCTGGCAATACAATAACTTTAGGTGCATTTAACCATTCTTTCACTACTTGAGGAACACACTGCACGCTCAATCAATTTTAAAAACAAATTCCAGTTAAATACAAATTAAAACCAATCTCTTTGAATAATTTCAAGTCAGATGCGATAGCTAGGCAGCTTCCTTTGGGCGATGGGCGAATCAATAGTGCTGGCCTAATGAAGAACCTTCATTTGGGAAATGGGCTTCTCACTACTGCTGGAGGAGTGCAACGCAAATGAAAAGGGAGTCTCATAGTCTCATGTGAGGGAGGGATTATGAGTCTATGACCCTTTCTGTTTTACTTTTGTTTTATAATTTTATTTTATTTTTCTTTAGCTTAACTTATCCACGTGTTTATTTCGTGCATTACAAGGAGGCTTTGTAGCACAACTGAAAAAAATAATCCCGCTAGAGTATTTTTCAACCTAGATTACGAAACCATCTTGCTTTTCTATTTCCTTTTTTTTTTTTTTCCCACGGGCATAAAAGAATCTTGCTTAAGATTGGTCACGTTGATTTTTTTTTTTTTTTTGGGCCTAGTTTTTTCTATTAAATTTTTTTGTCATTTCCTCTTTTATTTTTTTAAAGATAATTAAAACAAATCTTAGAAGCTAATTAAATATCTCTTATTTAAAATGAACGCAAAGTTAAAGTCTACCGAAAATCCATAGAAGATAAAATATTATTATAATATAAATGAACGAAAAAAAAGGTCGAGCATTGGCAATGAGCTTGCCAAGTCCAAATTTTAGCTAAAAATCCAAGTTTTGACTATAGCTTTTAACTTTTGGTTAGATGAATCTATATTAGACTAGTGATCTTAAAGTTAAAATAATAATATAATATTATATATTTTAATAATATTTTATAAAAAAAATATTTTGTAATATTTTACAAATATGCGTCATATATTAATTAATAATTTAATTTTTATTTAAAATTATTTTTTTCCAACTACCTGAGCCTTAATTTGTCACTCTACTTAAAATCAACCCTTGTGCCCTACTGTTTGACATAAGCATACGTATAATTCCAGACCAAATAACATCTAGGGTAAAACAAAACCTTGGGAGATAAATGATATGGAGACAATGATCATCAATGTTTAGTAAAAGCTTCCCCCAAATTTGAAATTGGTAATAATTCGAAAAGGAGCAAATTATAATTGCGTATGAATAAAAAACTAACAAAGTGAAATTAAGACCGCTTTGACAACCAAGGACTATGGACTAGGATGGAGTATATTTGCACCAGCTCCCTTGAAGAGAGATTTGGGACCCTCATTCTTGTGGATTTGAGAGAATGCATCAAAGGAACTCAAGTATGCTTCACCAGATGTCATCATTGTTCTTCTATGGACAGTGTCAATTGGATAAGATGCAAGGCTAGCACCATTCGTGATTACCCAACCAAGAGCAAAGCTAGCAAAGAACAACTTCAGGAATTACGACCATTATATGTGAGATTGCAATAACGTTAGTACGAGAATCATACAAAGTTAATTTCCACATTCAACTCACTTTTTCATACATTTAGAGCAAATTATTTAAGATAATCATGCCTTTGACATACTAGTTCTTAGTAAGGTAACTTCAAATGTAAGTATGAAAGTTATCTCATCTCATATACACATCGTGTGTAACAACCCAAAGAAAGTTCAAGTTATATCTAGAATTATACATTTAGTTAGAGCTCTTAGGAGTCTTGTGAAGTCCAGTTCCACCTAGTAAGAAACAATGGTGGGCTTTGGCACTTAATCAATGCTTGTAAGCATGAAAAGGCCTTTATTAGGTTTCAAATATTAAAAATCTTCTTTGCTTTTTGGTTGTTATAAAATAGGGTACTTTTGTATTATACTGTGAAGGAAATAACAAGATAACAATAGCATTGAGATAGAAAGCCCAATAGCCTAACACCCATAACGCATTAAATCCTGTACCTTCACCTTGAAGGAAAGAAGCACCACTTGATAAGTCAAGGTGATGGGCCACAAAATGACTATAAACCAACTTTGTATAAGAAGTCGTGGAAGCATTAAATTCCAAGAAACAAAAGAAAATTTCCAATCAAACATTTATCAAAAAGTCATAGCAATGCGTTGTCAATAAACCAGTCCAAAGTCTAAAACAAAAAAAGATGAGCCTCAAATCCACAGCAACAAAATCAACAATTATACATAAATCTAATAAAACTAACTTGGGAAAAAGATATTCGAAGACTTGTGAAACCATAAAAAAATTGGAAGAAAAAGGAAGAAACAGATATGAGAAAACTCTGAAGAAAAAATAGAAAAATCCAATTTGTGCAAAAAAACCTAAAATCAGAGAGATAGAGTACTAGTTCACATTCCTTGAATTGTGAAAGGAAAAGAGACAACGAAAGATGGTTTAAATGGTCAGGGCATGTGTTTTACTTTTAAAGGAAAAGAGAAGAGAGAGATGAGAGATTGAGAAAATGCACAGAGAAGAGGGAGAGTAGAGTGAGGAAGAGAGACTTACCAACACATGCTTGGAAGATGACAACGAAGAAGACGACAGACGGAGAGAAGGAGACGAAGGAGAAAGCTTGCGGGTGAAGAAGGGCAAGGCAACAGAACGCAGGGTAGCTTTTGAGACGAAGAGAGAGAGAGAAAAAAGAATGAGGAAAATATAGAGAGAAAGTTGATGAAAATAATAAAATAATATGATAAATGGTGAACAGTGACTCACTAACAATGAAGAGCATCCAAGAATTACTGTAGCTCATATATTGAGTTTTGAATCAATGGCTAGTCCAATGTAAAACCTTTTTGACAAATATAATCAAATTATGAAATTATATTGACATTTGGCTGAGAGATTTTTTGATTCCAATACAGTATTTTGATTTTTTGATTTTTTGAGCCGATATCCATGAATTCTTATAATAAAAGACTATTATTTTATTTACGAGTAGGCGAGTGTGATGCGGAACAATACAGAAGGTTTCCCCGCGACCCGTCTTCTCCAAAAAGTCCAAACAGAGCATTCCCCCACCCATTTGATGGTTTGAGTCTGTATGCGAAGACGCAGGCACACAGCTCGCTCAACTTCTACCCTACCGAATAACTTAACAACCCGTGACTTTTTGAGTCTTACCAATCCCCATCAATCTCCCGTGAACCCAACCCCGCCTTCCATTTTCCATTTCGGAGTCACCGCACCTTCCCTCCTCGTTCATGCTTACCGCGTCCACCTAATCACACTACCATCCAAATTGATCTCTCTCTCTCTCTCCACTGCTCGCTAATTTAGTGGATCGATTCGATATGGCCACTACTCATCAAAGAAAATCCACAAAACTTGTCCATAAAAGCAGCTCCAACACCTTCCTGTTTTCTAAGCCATCCACACTTCTTGTAATTTCCATGGCCTGCATCTTCTTTGTCTCCCTTGTCCTTTTTCTTTCCCTCTCTTCAGCCTCCCACCACCAACACAACTCCCGAACCCATCCCGGTGCCAACAAACCCAGTCCTGATGCTCCCTCCTCCATCTCTCCCGCGATCCGCCAGGGCTGCAAGGCCACTCGCTTCCCTAGCACATGCGAGACCTCTTTGACCCAATCCAACCACGTGCCCCCCAACCCCACCCCTCTCCAGCTCATCCAGTCCGCCATCTGGGTCTCCTCCCAGAACCTCCACACCGCCCAATCCATGGTCAAGTCCATCCTGGACTCCTCCGCGGGGAATGCGAACCGCACCACGGCCGCCAAAAACTGCCTGGAGTCCCTCAGAATCTCCGAGTACCGGATCTCTCGGACTACCGAAGACGCACTGCCACATGGCAGGATCAAGGATGCGAGGACCTGGATGAGCGCCTCCTTGCTCTACCAACAAGATTGCTGGTCCGCGCTCAAGTACGCGAACGACACCCAGATGGTGAACTCGACGATGTCGTTTCTGGACTCGTTGGTTGGGCTCACGAGTAACGCGCTGAGCATGGTGTTTTCGTACGGCATTTTCGGGAACGAGACCGGGTCGTGGGCCCCGCCCAAGACCGAGCGGGACGGGTTCTGGGAGGGAGGTGCCGGCTCTGGGTCGGATTTCCGGGGCGGCTTCCCGTCGAAGCTAATGGCGGACGCGACCGTGTGTAAGGACGGAAGTGGCGGGTGCTACAAGACGGTGCAGGAGGCAGTGAACGCCGCACCTGATAACGCCGGGGAACGGAAGTTCGTGATACATATAAGGGAGGGAGTGTACGAGGAAACCGTCAGAATCCCGTTAGAGAAGAAGAACGTGGTGTTTTTAGGAGACGGGATGGGCAAAACGGTCATTACGGGGTCGTTGAACGTCGGCCAGCCTGGGATTTCGACATACAACACAGCCACAGTTGGTAAGTCTTTTGAATGCATATTACTTTATTGTGTTTGGCCATTCTTCCTTGTTATTGTTTTGTCATATGTTTTTATTTTCAAGGTTGTGGATGGAGTTAATAAATACTGTTGGGGAGGTTCTCATGTTATGCAGTTATGAATAAATTATTCTAGTAGATTTTACAGCCTTTTGCACTCACAAGTCCATCCTTCCATGTAGAGCCCATGTGAAATGAAATTGGGTTGCAAACTTATTCACAGTTAACTATTTAGTAGCAAGAGCTTAGGAAAAAGGGCTAGTTAGTACTAAAAGCAAAAGATAAAATGTTGACTACAATTGTAGATGACTTCTTTTATGAAGTGGTAGAAAAGTACCCGAGAGAGCAGATGTTGGGAAGCTGTAAAATTTATGAGTTTGAGCTTTGCTTTGTTAATCCCTTCTTGTTCTTGAGTTGCTTTGAAAAAAATTCCCTTCTTGTTCTTATGTTTGAATCATTCTGAAACAGGTGTACTTGGTGATGGATTCATGGCCAGCGGCCTCACAATCGAGAACAAGGCCGGTCCTGATGCACACCAAGCAGTGGCCTTCAAATCAGATAGTGATCTATCCATTATTGAGAACTGTGAATTCTTAGGCAATCAAGATACACTCTATGCTCGCTCCCTCCGTCAATTCTACAAATCATGCCGCATCCAGGGAAATGTGGATTTCATTTTTGGAAACTCAGCATCAGTTTTTCAAGACTGCCAGATCTTAGTCTGCCCCCGGCAAGTAAATCCAGCAAAGGGCGAGAAAAATGCTGTCACTGCACATGGCAGAACCGACCCTGCACAATCCACAGGTTTTGTTTTTCAGAATTGCTTGATAAATGGCACCGAGGAATACATGGTACTGTTTCATAACAATCCCAAAGTACACCATAACTATTTAGGGAGGCCATGGAAGCTGTATTCAAGGACAGTTTTTATACACTGTAACTTAGAAGTTCTTATTACACCAGAAGGCTGGATGCCATGGGATGGCGATTTTGCTTTGAAAACACTCTATTATGGGGAATTTGGGAATTCTGGATCAGGCTCTAATTTGTCCAAGAGAGTAACCTGGAGTAGCCAGATCCCAACAGAGCACATACTCACATATTCCGTCGAGAATTTTATCCAAGGAGATGAGTGGATTCCATCTTCTCACTAATTAGCTTCAAATTTTTCAGAAATATTGGCCATAATGTGTCTGGAACACAACAATATTGGGAGATTTCAAATTTTTGGCTACATTTGATCTCCATCCATATGTGGTATCTCTTCACAGAGGGGCTTATGCTTGAGCATGTTTCCAGTCTTAGTAAATTTATATCATTGTGTTTTTAGTAGATCTCTCTCCTGGCATCTGTTGTGTAACCCTGGGGAAGGTAGAGTAGAATTGGATGGGTGTAATTTTTATTTCATTGTATAAAATATTACACGATTGTGCTAAAACTCATTGAATTTTGATGTTGGAGGTTGCCACCAAGTCGCACGTTGAACAAACGTAAAAGAGAGAATAACATGGACTTTTTCAATGCTAGTAATGGTACAAAGGCATTGGCATCTGGCCATCAATTTCTTGACTTGCAGGATACGTGCAGTTGCAACAAGAAGCCCAATTGGTTCCCTTAAAACGTTTATTGCTCATTTTGTATGGCTCATTTCACTTTTTACTCTCTTTAGGGGCCTTAAATTCAAGCAATAACTGGAGAGAATCTTTTTACTGCCAATAATATCCTCCTTTTGATATGATTATCCATGTCCATATGCCAAATAGGACCATGCTTGGGAGAGGTGAAGTGGGAGAATTGCGTGACTTAGTGGGTACTTTTAATGGCGTTGCTTGTATAGTCATCGACCATCATTCACGCCATGAATTGAAAGAATGATGGGCATTTTCTTCTTTGACAAATAACTTCTGGGACTGGGAGTCTGAAGTATGGGTCTTTGAAAAGCAGACTAAGACTTGTATCTTTTGCAATCACGGGCTTGATTCTATGCGAAAAATGTTGGAAGCATGAAAGTTTATTCCCAAGTTCACATGATGCTATGCAGCAGGTATGGTATGGGTCCACCCAATACAAGACAAAGACTCGAGTCTCATTTGCAATCACATGATGCACAACGTACGGTGAATTGTTTTCTAACGCCTGGCTTATGGTTCTCGATGATTCACATGTGCTTTGGTGCCAATTTGGCTGCAAAGTAACGGTTAAAACTTTTGACAGTAATAGTTTTAAGGTAATATATTAATTTATATATAAAAAAAAATTACTCAAAATTATAACTGAAACTCAATTTTTTTTTATACATTAGGGGAGGGGAGTTGAACTGGTGGTCTCCATTTTAGAGATGTGGGTCTTGTGCCATCAGACCACAGGCCTGAGCATAAGTGAAACTCAATTAAAATCATTATTAATGTCAAGAAATCTCTCTTTACAATGTGAAATTTCATTCGCTACCTTTCTAGAGAAATATGGTGTTACATTTCCCCTCTAATATGTTTAAAACCCTTGCGAGGTTATGTTTTGACGAACTTACATTCTAATATGGTATTAGTATTATCAAAATGGCAATATCATAAAAAATGTAAACCGATAGAGGGGTAGAATCTTAACAAATGCCTCGAGCTAACTTTGATAAAGCTACATAAAAAAGGAAAAACAAATCCTAAAATATAGATCAGAAGGATCCTGTCAAGTATTTTCTAGACCCAAACTCCAAGAGAGTGGTTATGGTGGTTGATGGCTTTGGTAGCAGTCTAAACAATGAGCTATTTCAACAACTTGTATTGTGTTGTGCAGCTGTGCTGCGGTGATTGTTGATACTTTGTGGTTGTCACTCTAGTGTTTGCAAGTTGTGTGTACTCTTTTTAAAAAATGTGGATAAATTTAGAACCCACATGAAAAAATTAATTTTTTAATTATAGATCACATTTTTTTTCTTAAAGAGTGTGTGGAACTCACATATCCTAAAATTGTATCTAATGTTACTCTTAAGAAAATACAACCAATCAAACTTTGGGCAGCACTTGAGATTCATAGATTTTCGAGAAATGATATTTGTAAGTGTGGAGTGACATGGAAAGAAACAATTTGTTATGCAACATTGAATGCTCTTCTGTGAGACTGTGACTCACATTTTGTCTGTTGGACAACCCCCATACTCTTAACACAGTGCGAGACAAACCAAGTTCATGGTCATTACAAAAGCAGAACAGCCATCAGTGGATGATTCTAAGGTAAGGACATATTAGATTATCTTTGTTTTCTATGAGTTGTATATCAGAATTTTCGGATGTTATAATTTTTGTGAATGGTTTCTGGTGCAGTCTGTAAAAAACCATCCTTTTCATGATGAAACATTGCCATCTTTCTTCCGAAGATTAGCCTGGTCACCTGATGGGTCATTTTTACTTGTGCCTGCAGGTATTGACCAATATTTAAATATCAATCCATCTCCTGTGGACTTATGCAGTCTAGTACTTTTTCTTTGAATCTTGGTTATCTGGTAACTTGATGGAATTATCCAGTTGCTTCATGTGATTGTCATCAACACCATAGAGTCTCCTATCACACTTGGGGAGTATTCATGCCAATGATTAATCATCTCAGACTGTTCATTGGATTGTCTCCCTTTACTCTTTCAGGTTCTTACAAGATTTCACCTGCATCTGAAACAGTAAATACAGCATACATATTTTCCAGAAAGGATCTCTCAAGGCAAGATTTTCGCTGCATAGTTTTTTAGTTGTCCCTTCTGATATTTCACTTCTGTTGCATTCTTAAGACGAGCTATGGGCACTGGATATTGAGCCTGATCTCTTAATGCAATTCAGCTAAATTGATAGCAATCTGTTGTTTTCAGTACGCAATAACTACACTTTTAATCAATAAAATAGCTTTAAAGGAGACTTTCTTCTGTCTTGCATTCATTTTCTTAAAAATTTATCACATGCAGGCCTGCTCTACAACTCCCAGGTGCCAGTAAACCCATCGTGGTGGTTCGTTTCTGTCCTGTGGTTTTTAGCCTCAGGGGAACTAATCCAGGTACTCCTAGGATAATCTGTTTCAAAACATTATTGCTGTTTAGGCCAATGTATGATATTAATCTTCGATAAATTGTGCAGCTGCACTCTTTAAGCTCCCTTATTGCCTCATTTTTGCCGTCGCTACTTTAAATTCTTTATACATTTATGACATGGAGAGTGTTCCTCCAATTGCAATAATGGCCGGTCTTCACTAAGCAGCCATAACGGACATTACGTGGTAAATTTTATACCAGTTCCCATGCAATATGTTCCTACTGTAATGTTGACAATTCTTTTGATGATTTTGATAATGTTTTGAATGCCTACCATTTTTTGTGTTCAAAGGTCACCTTAAGGCCGTTACTTGGCATTATCCTCCCAAGATGGTTACTGAACATTACTAGAATTTGAACACGACGAACTGGGATCGCCCATCTCTTTATCAGGTCTTGCCTCTTCTTTCCCATTTTTATCACTTCTTTACCAATCCTCTTTTCCCCCTTGCAAGTGCTTAGTTCCTCTCTTATTTGACCTGCTGTAGAAGAAACAAATGTCACGGGTGATGACAATAGGGACCCTGTTCAGAAGCGAGAGGAGATGATAATTGATGCCACTAGGAGCGATGTTGCAGCAGAGAGCACTAAATCAGAACCAGGAAAGAATGAAGGGAAACTGGCATCACCAAGCTCAACAAGTACTCCCATCTCAAATAAAACAGCTAAGAGGCGTATTACTCCCATGGCAATTGATCCTTGATAAGTGCCACTCTCACCTCTGTAAATCTTGGCATAGTCTGTCTTTCAAGGTTTCATCTATGTAGGTTTATATTAATTTTCAAGTGTAAAAGAGATGTATTCAACGATCTTAGTAATAGATGAGTAAAAGTTGTTGGGGGTGTAGCTTGACAGTTGGCTCGAGCTAAATTTCGCTCGACATACCGCTCGAGCGAAGATCAAGTCCGAGAGTTCGCTCGAGTAGCGCTCAACACTACGCTCGAGCGTAGTACACAATTTTTGCATAAATATATCATATTAGATTTGTGTTGGACGGCCTCAAACATATTTTTAGATAGGACAATTGTCTAGTGAGTGCATATTGTGTGAGTGAGCAAAAAGCCCTAGAGAGTGTGAGTTGAGATTGAGTGATTTTAATCTCCTCTAGTTAATAAGATTTTTACAGCTTTGTGGATGTAGGCAGTTTGTTATTGATTGTGTTGTTTTTACTTTATTTGTCATCGTTGATGTGTATGTTTTGCATAACATTTCACAACAAAAGAGAACCTCTATGCTCCTTTTTTTGAGGAGCTAGAGTTCTTTGTACTAGATTTATGGTCATAGATCAAGGCATCAAGCCAATTTTATCATACATAGGCTTTTACTATTGAAAATCTGGTCACACGGCTTAAATCCTATAATGATAACGTTGGCTTGCCAGAAAATATGCTGAGAGAAAATCTTAGTATGTTAAAGGGATGAGGGACTATCGAGTCAACTTTTATTCGGCCCAATTTTGAAATTCATACGAGAGATGACACCGTGATTTAAGATAAATTGAAGGGATGAGAGAGGACGAATGTAGACATGCTGTACTCTCATCTTATGATCATGATATAAAGGAGCTTGACCTTGGGATATGTAGGCTAGCATCATTTTACTTGATCGGTTGGGTATCTTCTCTAACCATTGAGGATGTTTGTTGGGTTGCTTTGACTAAATGGTCATGAACTCACACTTTTTTCTTACACTGAGGTGAACTTTCCAGGAAACATGTTCTGTTTTGACACTGGACAGCTCAGCTAGACAAGAGGATTCCACCTTTTCAACTACTTCCTCTGTTTGCTGTGGGACGAGTTTAGTGCAATTGATACCTGCATTAACCATATTCCCACTTTCTTTAATCATTTATAGATTGTACGGCTCAAGATGCTTAATGAAACATGAGTATTCCATGGGAATGGAGAAACTGAAACGCAATCTCGGATCTTCGAGGAAACTGTATATTAGGCATTCTAGTAGTCCCGATTTCCTTGGTTGATAAAACAATCTTGTTATATTGGTTTTTGGACAAACTGCCTTTTGGGAGAACCTTCAGGGACAAACAATCTTGATGGCCTATTTTGCCGTTTCCTTTATAAAAGGTCAGCCTTTTGTCAATTTATTTTTTCATTGATTGCACAGTTGCAGGAAGAAAAACGACTACTTTTTTATTTGAATGGTTTAATTTTTTGATAGAGGAGGCATCCGTGTTGAGGAATAATCTTATATTGGGTGTGGACAATGTCTTGAGCATGTTTATAAGGAATAAACAATTCTCTCTTGTAGAATCGATTTTATGAGATGAATTAGGCCATGAATCTCTTCATATTGATAAGAATGGTCAAAACGGTGACGGCATTGCAGTGCTACATGAATTTCTTCATATTGATAGGAATTAGTCACTCTGATCTATGTCTCGTGTCGATTTTCCATTTGAGTGGGGTGTTGTCTTTCTATACAATATATAGAAAAAAACCAGTAGAGAGGGGGAAAAAAAAAAAACTAAGGTTGTACGTTGAAAATTTTGGGAGTATTTTTAGATAAAAGAGGTGATTTTTTGGTGAAATTTTGAGCTCAACCACTTATGCAGAGTTGGTTCGAGCTATATGAAGATCAGTTAGGTTGTTGTATCCTGGAGGAGTCAAGTCAAGAGCAGTTCTATAGCATCAGTTAATTTGAAATTTTGTACATCATAGAGGGCTTGAATCTCCTTAAAGAGAACGAGATTTCCGTGCCTCAGTCCAAATTGGTTTTATTTGAATGTTAATTTCATTGTAATTTTTACCATATTATTGTGTATTTCACTAATAATTTTAAGGAGATTCAAATGGAGCCTACAACCAAAAAATGCGTGGAAAGCATTGGAGATCTCAACAAGCCCTTCCATTTCAATGAAGCCTATTTCTAGATATGGAAGTGCAATGTGCTCTTTTATCTAAGCCTCTCATACGTTCTCACGATAAAGGTAAATTTAATTTATGAAAATTGGGTCTTGCCCAAAGGTTGGAATTCAATAAATAGTTTTTGAAGCCGCAAAGAAAAATTTTCAAAAAATTAGACCTCACAAAAAGGGATTTCCAAGCTAAAAGAGTAAGAGTTAAGGACCCCCTTCACAAAATCAATCTAGTTTTGTTTGTGGTAAAAGTGGACAATTTGCTCGAATTTGTAAGTTTTTGAAGCGAGAAAATAATCTTCAAGTTAACGTAACTGATGAACCATTTGTAACTATGATTATAGACATTAACTTGCTTCATGAATTTGTTGAAGGGTAGTGGGTAGATTCTGGTGCCAATAGACTTGCCTGCTATGATTAAAATTGGTTGAAAAATTATACTACATTTGAAGAAGAGAAAGTAATTACGCTTGGTGATTAAGATAAAACCGAGGTTGTTGGGAGTGGTGAGATTTAACTGAAATTCACTTCTAGACGTATATTGACGCTCAAAGATGTGCTTTATACATAGTCTATGAGGAAGAATTTGATGTCGAGTTTTTCACTCAACAAAGCGGGCTTCAAATAAACTATTGACTCTTATCAATATGTTATTATGAAAAATGGAGTTCTTGTAGGCAATGGTTATGTTTGTGATGAAATGTTTAAATTGGACGTTGAGAATAAAGCATCAAATATATCTATTTATATGCTTTCTTCTATTTTTGGCATGCACGTTTATGTCATATCAATAGTAGATACGTTGCAATCATGAGTTGTTTAGGACTAATTCCCAAACTGACAAAAGATTTTTAAAAACTTTATAATCAAGCAAAAACTACAAAACGACCTCGTAAAAGTGTTGAAAAAAAATCAAATTGTTAGATTTAATTCAAATTGATCTTTGTGTATTTGAAGGACTTTTAACACATGGAGGAAATATATATTTTATCATTTTTATTGATGATTTTTCAAAATATACGTATGTTTATTTATTAAAAAATAAAAGTGATGCTTTTGCAAAATTTAAAGAATTCCTCCATGAAGTTGAAAATCAATTTGGTAGAAAGATTAAAAGATTTAGAAATGACAGAGGCCGAAAGTATGATTTGAATGAGTTTAATACTTTTGTTTAGTCATTGAGGATTATTCATGAAACTACTGCACCATAGTCACCTGAATCTAACAGTGTGACTGAGAGAAAAAATAGAACGTTGATTGAGTTGACGAATACCATGCTTATTGATTCAGATGCTCCCTCAAGTTTTTGGGGTGAAACAGTTTTGATTGTTTGTCATATTTTAAATAGGGTGCTTTATAAAAATTCAAAAACTACACCTTTTGAATTATGGAGAAGGTATAAGCCAAATTTGAGATATTTTAAAGTTTGGGATTGTTTGGCTTTTGTAAGGCTAACAGATCCTAAAAGGCCCAAATTGGGTGTTAAAACTATCACTTGCATCTTTTTTGGATATGCAAAAGATAGCACACCCTATGGATTTTTTTATATTAAAAATAAAGTGATTTTTGAATCAGGTGATGCAATTTTTCTTGAAGAAAAGTTTCATTTTAAATCCAAAAATAGTAGGGGTCAAGAATTTAGACAAAATATTTTTTCTGAAACTAATTCTTCTACTCCTGAAGAAAATGAAGAAAGTTTTGAATTAGAGAGTAAGAGAGCTAGAATTGAAAAACACTTTGGTCCCGATTATTATATTTATAATATTGAGAAAAACCCAATTATTTTAGAAGAAGTTTTAATGTCACTTGTTTCTGTATTTTGGAAAGAGGTAGTGGATGAGGAGATGGATTCACTAATTCAAAAAACGATATATAAGATAGTCAATCTCTTCCTTTATATCTTTCGTTTGAACAAAGATTTCATTGCCATAGAAGGCGATTAATGAATATATATGAACACAATTGTTATATCTCAGAGAAACTTTTAGCCCCTCTAAAGATAGAAGAATTGCAAAAAGAATGAAAATATCATTGCCTGTTACAAAACTGTATCCTCCGTGTAACTCTACACTTTTGAGAACCCGTTGCTATCTTGAGAATTTTGGGATTGTTTGGTGCTGGCTGCCTGAGAATAAAAGATAATAACAAAAAATAAACTTAATGCATAAGTAACTCTAATTCAACTTTTCTGGCATATGAGATGAGACACCATAGGTGCCTGTAGGCTAGAGTTTTGGCGATTCACTTGCAGAAAATCCACATTGGTAGTCATTCTATGGAGTGGGACTGACAAAAATCATGCTGGCCTGTCAGGGACAAGTGTTATAGAAGGCTTTTATGGGATGAAGGCTTTGTTAAGGGGAGTGTAAAAGGATTTCAGAATCAGATGAAGAGTGTAGACCACGAACAATTGCCACTCCATTGAACTTCCAAACTAAAGAAGGGTGATCCTTGGATTGTCTTACAGGGAATCAAAACCCACGCATGCTGAAGTACCACTACAAAGGAATAAATGTGAATATCATATCCAGAATGAATCTCAAGTGGAAGATCCTGCAGCTCAATGAATTGACTGGCACAAAAGATAACTGATATGGAGATATCCTCACATGAAAGAACAGGAAAAAAAAAATCCATACATTGCTATCTCCTTAAGAAGTTTTCATTCGGGAGGTGTTTCCTTATAGTGGCACCAAAAAGCCATTCTATCCAATAGGAAACTCATCTAGAAAATTAGGAAAGTTGCTTCCATTCCTCCATGTGTTAAAATTTTACCATCTCAGAATGCTGATAGATATGAAGCCAACAGGGAATAAAGGTTCCAGGCTTACAAATTTTGTTACCAAAAGTTGCATCCAATGCCTAAGTTCTCTGACCCTAAAAAAACTTAACACCATTATGATCTATTCCAATGGGTAATGGACTATGAATATCTGGATTATGCAATACAACTTTTGTGCATAATCCAAATTATATAAAGTACAATGTGGTGAAGTGATAATAATGCTGTTTATAATGCACTTTTGATTTTACCTATAAAAAATGTTGTTTGTAATACACAGCTTTGATTTGGATGTTAGAGTAATGGAATTAGGATTGTGTGCTGTCCATCGAAATCATGGATTAGAACCTATGATTCAATCCCAGTAGTTCTATCCAAGCAAGAAACTTCATACAGAAAAGCACAGTTAAATAGAGATTTGTACAAAAATGAGAAACTTACGTTTCAAAAAGCTTCCCCGGCACCCACCATTGTCCTGTGTTGAATATGAGAACATCTGAGTTAATCCAATGGGTGCTAATGTTATCTAACTTGTCCAATTTAAGCGTGGATTTGACCCTCTTTGGTGCATGTTTAGGCATCCAACCCTGCTGAACCAGGAAAACTGAACGGAAGAACTCGATAGTAAAGTTGAAGGAACTAAACCGAACACCTAAAAACCTAATCTGCTTTGTAATCTTATTCCCATTCATTTCATAGACACTTTTCTTATTCTCTACACCTGTCATAAGCAAGCATATCAGAGATTCCCACTGTGTTTGGCTCATAGAATCACCAACAAAAACAACTCTTTTGCTTCTAAACTTTTCTAATATATTCCGCACATTAAACCTCAGAATATCACAAGTCTTGGGCTTCCACCTCCATCTAAGATAATCTTTATTATTCCGCCCATTTCCCAAGCAATTGAATCCTTGTTCAACAAAAGGACATTCCGTAGCATTGTACAATGGGTAACTATCATCCTGCGCCCAACTTCCATAAAAAACATTGCAACTACTAAACGTACCATTAAATTTGGATGTATCATAGTCATGAAAGGCCTGGCTGAAACTTGGGAGGAGAAACAGATAACCGCAACCAATTGCTATGATGAATGAAATCAAAGACCCAATCACCACAAGAACATGAAATTTGCGGGAGACCCAGCTCAACCGCCGGACCCTTGGGCTTGTGACGCTCGGGGCCCTCTGGCAGAGTGACGTACTGCGTTTGAAGGATACACTCCTATTGAAAATAGTCATCATCTCAGTCATATTCATTAAAACTATTCACCATCTCAATCATCCAGAACTTGTAAAAAACACGTCCTGTGTTAAACAAAATATCAGTCGCAGGATCCAAAAGAGTCCAACTTTCCATATATAACTTGAGACCCATTACAGAACCAATCCGAGGACTATATAAATCCAACCATTATCACATCGAAATTGGCAAACATGAAAACCAACATCGAGCTCAAAAAGTCGTCAACTTTCAAATCAAATGAGCAGCATCATTAGTGGCACTCCAAAGGACAATAAATCAAAATAACTGCACAATCTACATGTTGAATTGAACTAAAAAACTCATGCTCAGAACCACGCTGTTACGAGGACCCGTAATAGATGGTGATTGAAAAAACAGATAGCTAGTGTTTAAAATCATAAGAAAAACAAACCCTAATGCAAAAGCAGCTAGATTGAAAGAATCATAAGAAAAACTAGATTGAAACATGCCCTAATCGCTGGGTTTTGGCCCGATACCCAACCCTAGACCCAAACTCGGTCCTAAGGTAAGTCACCTATAAGGAAAAATAAACGATGGTGGCTGATGGGACAGATAGGTCTGACTTTGCTCGGCCACGCTTCGCTCATGGGGATTTGTACAGGGTAGAATGGAAAGACGAAGAATCCTTGATCCTCTGACATAGGCACATCGACAGACCATCACAGGTAAAGCAAATCGGGGAGCCACATCGCATTAATGGCACAACTACCTGAGCTACACGTCATATTAATGACGTTGTCGCAGAGGCACGCCACATTAAAGGATTCTAAAAAAATGAACAGTATAAATGATATGCACTCCACGGGGGCAGACACGATCTGTCTCCCCCCAGACTCTCAGTATAAATAGTAACTTCCAGGTATGAGAAACTCTCTCTGATCCTAAGACTCTTTCACTTATTTACAAATATCCAAAAGATGATACTAACTTTGGCATTAGAGACTCCCCGGTCCCAAGGCCACCTTCTCTTAGTTGTCTTCTCCTTTAGTTTTGCAGGCTCAGTTTTGAATACCTAAGTTGCTGGAACCTGGCCCAAAAGCATACGAAAGACGACATTAACAATGACGTGTTTTGAAGATCTTGCATGTATTTCGTATGCCTACGACAACCCGTTCCAAATAACTTGGAAGCTCACCAATGGTGCCGACGAACATGGAAGCTAACCAACGAAAAATCCAAACTCCCAGGATTGGAGGAGACTTCATGGAAGAAAGGCGGGAGCATACCCAAGAAGGGATGCCTCTGAATGGCTGGGTGGGCTCTGTGTCCCCTATGGTGGATGACTGCACCTTGCCATCGCCTTATGTCTGTGCCCCAGCCGAAGGCAGAATCTGAGATGAAAAGAAGCTCAGAAAGGTGGAGCCAAACGAGTCGTTGGAGTTCATTCCCATAAACTCAGACCGACTAGAAGCCATGGCAAGGATCGGTAGCAAAATGAAACATGAGGCACGAAGCACCATGAAGCAATGCAGCAACTCCTTGCCGAGCACCAGGACGTATTTGCTTAGAGCCATGAGAAAATCCCTAAAATAGCCCCTGAAATCATACCGCACAGCCTTAGTGTGGACCCAAATGCCAAATGAGTGAGCCAAAAAGGCCGAAGTGTCAGTGCAGAAAAGAATTTCGCCATAACTGAGGAAGTGGATCGCCTGCTAGCCGTTGGATTCATTCGGAATGACTGTCTAACGTGGTACTCGTAAAAAAGCTGAGCGGCAAATGGAGAATGTGAGTCAACTTGACCGACCTCAACAAATCCTACTTGATGGATAGCTTCCCACTTCTCCGCATCGATCTAATCGTCAACTCCACGGCAGGCCATCATATGCTCAGCTTCATGGATGCTTACTTTGGATATAACCAGATTCGCATGAACCCGGAGGATGAGGAGAAGATCTCCTTCATCACCAACAGAGGCATGTATTGTTACACGGCAATGCCTTTTGGACTAAAGAATGCGGGAGCTACCTACTAGCGGCTGGTCAACCGTATATTCAAAAATCAAGTAGGAAGAAACATGGAGGTCTACGTGAACGACTTGTTGGTTAAGAGTGGGACTCCAGAACAACACTTGAACGATATGAGTGAGGCAAGAGGCGAGAAAGATTAGAAACCGAGTGGCACACTACACGTTGATTGAGGGAATTCTACATCGGAAGGGCCACTTGACGCTAGGGGTGGGTAGCGGGGCCCCGCCCCGGCTACCCCGACTCGCTTCCGCCTCGCACCCGTGTGGCGAGGCGGACCACCCAGTCCGCCAGATGCGGGGGCTGGGTCACCCTCCCCGCATCTGGCGCCTTGTCCGGGGGCGGGTGCGGGATGGGGGTGACACCCGCTCCGCCCTGCATAAGCACTGTTCATATATATATATAAAAAAAAAAAACCTACGCATGAAACGAACGTCGTTTCATGCGTAGGTTTTTTTTTTTTTTAAACCCAGGCATGAAACGACGTCGTTTCATGCCTGGGTTAATTAGAAATGAAATTCCCCCCCCTCTCGATTCCCTCCCTCCCTCGCTCACTCTCAGACTCTCACTTCTCTCTGTCTCTGCCTCGGTGCCTCCCAGTGACCCACCAGCTCCGCTCGTCTCTCCCTCTCTCTGAGTTTCCGGCGCCGCACCCAGCTACCAGCGTCTCCTTCAACGTCGCCATGCACATCCGGTCCCTCTTTCTGCATCTCCTTCACCGAAGATCCGAAGGTAAGAAACCCTATCCTATTTTATTTTTTTGTGATTTATATTTTTAATGGAGATTGGAGGAAGGATGTGGTTTATCGGAGATGGAGGATGAGATTTTTGTGAATTGTGTGCTGTGGAGCTTAGATTGTGCATGTGTTTTGGTTTGAAATTTGAATGAGTCCGTGACATAATGAATGTGAATTGTGTTTCTTTTCTCATTTCTGTAATTATTTCGGATTGGATTGAATTTGATTGTGTCTAAGACTCTAATTAATTCGGATTGGAACCCCTAAATTAATTTAGGGCTCAAATCCGAAACCCTAAATTAATTTAGGGGTTTCAATCTTTGAAACCCCTAAATTAATTTAGGGCTCAAATCCGAAACCCTAAATTAATTTAGGGGTTTCAAAGATTGAAACCCCTAAATTAATTTAGGGTTTCGAAATACCCTAAATAAAAACAAAACAAAACAAATAAAAAAAACAATTGGATATTCGATCTACAGCTAATAATGCGGCCTCCCTCTATTTGACTTTAATTAGTTTTTTGGAATCTCTATAAACAATGCAACACAATCTCTTCAATCTCCATATATTATATTTTTTAAAATTTTTAATTTTTTTAAAATTTTTTTTAGTTTATTCTTTTCAAACTAATTTAATTTTTCTATTCATTATTCATATATTAAATATTTGATAAAACCTATTCATGTTGATGAAGTTCAAAACCTTTTGATGAAGTTCAAAACCTTTTGATCACAGAAAGTTAGAAACCGACAGAACATAATATATAAACAGGAAATTGCATGCCATTAAAATCTGGTTCGCATCTTTTAGCAATTTCTTAGAAAAATAAAGGTGTGGAAATTAACTTTGTGTGTGTATATATTATCCTCCAATACCCTATTCTAGACTAGTAATGCAAGATATAATTTATACAAGTATACTAAGGATTTTCTTTAAAAAAAATGAGATTCATCATTAAAAAAAAATATTATTCTTGTAAGTTTCACATTTACTAATAAAGTTTTTTCTTTAAAAAAAAAATACACAAGACTTATCTACTCTAAATATCATTTTTCAACCCATGCATAATACTACTTTTACAAGAGTAAAAAGAAAATTATTTTTCATTATCATCTTTATAATTATTTTTTATTATTTTAAAAATGATTTGATGTTATATTAAGAGATGAAGATTTAAAAAAAATAAATAAATAAAAAGATGTCATTTCTTCGTTAATATTTTTTAATTTGTTGGATGTGAACTTTTCTACCTTACTTAAATAAAGGAAACATCCATATTTTCTTGCCTCATGTAGTGTATTTGTTAATATACTTTATTAACAACATATAGTGTATTTGTTGTTAATATACTTTATTACATTTATAACCAAAGTACACAATATATATATTTACATATATATATGAATATCAAGTGATAGTGTGATACTTTTTTTTATTCTACTTTTCTTTTATGTTCATTATATAGTTGTTATGTTTTCTATTATTTCAGATTTCTTGTTTGCTTTAGTTTATGGATATGCCAGCGGATTCGAGTGCGAGTTCTCCTTTCCAGGTCGAGGGCACCCCTACCCCTACCCCTACCTCTATACCTACACCTACACCTACACCTACACCTACCCCTAGCCCTACGGCACCTTGCCCCACCCCCAAGCCCAGCAAGAAACCTGCTTCAACAATTTGGAGTCATTTCACCAAACTAGAGGGTGGTGACTCATGTAACCCCCAAGCCAAGTGTAACCATTGTGGAAAAATTTATGGATGCCACTGTAGGAAACATGGCACCTCACAATTAAATGTGTACTTAGAAGAGCAATGCAAAAAAAGTCCAATATTAAGATCATTACAAGAGAAAAGCCAATCTAGTATAGAAGTTGGACTTCAAAAAATGGCGGATGAGACTAGTGGGGGTGCAAGTTTGAGGGGGTATACTAAGTATGATCCCGATGAGTGTAGAAGACATCTAGCTCGTATGATCATAATGGACGAGCTACCTTTTCAAATTGTTGACGGGAAAGGGTTCAAAGCGTATTCTCACTACTTGGAACCAAGGTTTAATATTCCCTCTCGCCACACGGTGGCAAAGGATGTAAAAAAGCATTTTTACATTGAAAAAGAGAAGTTGATGGGTCAATTGGCGGATCAATTTGTTTGTCTTTCCACTGATACTTGGACATCGATCCAAAATTTTAATTATATGTCTTTGACTGTGCATTTTATTGATTGCCATTGGACATTACAAAAGAAAATTATAAAATTTTGTAAAATCACCGATCATAAGGGTGAGACAGTTGGGAAGGTCTTGGAGGCTTCAATAAAAGAGTGGGGTTTGACCCGAATTATTACAGTCACAGTCGATAATGCCTCGTCTAACAGTGTTGCATTAGGACATTTGAAAACTTATCTTAGAGAGGCAAATAAGACACTTATGGGTGGTGAGTGTCTGCATGTGAGATGTGCGGCACATATTCTGAATCTGATTGTCAGTGATGGTTTGAGAGATCTTCATGACTCGATTGCTCGGGTTAGGACTGCTGTGAGATGGGTGAGATCTTCTCCTTCAAGATTGGAGAAATTCAATGTTGCTGCGAGATCTGCGGGTCTAGCATCTAAGAAGGGCCTTTGTACTGATATGCCTACACGATGGAACTCAACATTTCTGATGTTGGAGGAGGCCCAAGAATATAGGCTGGCATTTGCATTATTGGGTGACGAAAACATCCAATATGTAAAATATTTTGATGATCACGGGAGATTGGGGAAACCCGTAGCTGATGATTGGGAAATTGTAACTATTTTTGTAGAGTTTTTGAGACTTTTTTACGATGTCACCACGAGGCTATCCGGAACTTTGTACCCTACATCCAATGTTGTATGCCAGCAAATATGTAGGGTAAAAGAAAAATTAGATAACATGGTCGCGGGTGGTCACATTAGGCTGCGGGAGATGGCATTAATTATGAGGTCAAAGTACGACAAGTATTGGAGAGATTTAACTAGGGCTAATATTTTGTTATATGTAACTGTCGTCTTTGACCCAATGTATAAGTTGGATGGCATGATATTTGGATTGGGCCTTACGTACCGGCAAGTATGGGCGGAGCTTATTGCAGCAAGGGTTCGGGAAACCCTTACTAGATTATTTGATGAGTTTTCCACCCTGAGGGGTGGTAATATTGCGGCACCTACATCTACCCCCTCAGCCTCAGGCTCACAGTTTCCTGAAATCGAGGTTGGGAAAAGGCGTAGATTGGAGTGGGGTGAGAGGTATGAGCAGACCCCCTTCCTCCGGACTTCTGTAGAGGCTCAGTCAGAGATTCTACCATTTTCACGAGATTTCGATATATTAAGTTGGTGGAAGGTGAATGCCGTGAAGTATCCCATCATTGGAGAGATAGCCCGCACACTTTTGGCTATCCCTGTTAGCACAGTAGCCTCAGAGTCGGCCTTTAGCACTGGAGGGCGTGTATTAGATTCATTTCGGAGTTCATTAGCTCCTGCCACTGTGGAGGCTTTGATTTGCATGCAGAATTGGATCAAGGGAACTCTAATTCATGTTCCGGATGTTCTTGAGTATGAGGAGGCCGACGTCGAGGAGGAGGGTGATGATCAGTCTGGATCTGGTATTTATTCTAATTTCTTATTTTCATTTATTTATTTTCATTTAATTGATATTCATTAATTTAATTTCAAATTTAATACTTATAGTGATACATGAGACGGCGTCTACGGCTACCTCCGATGCAGTATGACTTTTGTATTGGACTCACCATTGCCATGGTTTGCATAATTTCTCCCCTAATTGTTTTTTGTATTTAAAATTTTGTTTCATTTTTATAAATTTTTAATTCTAATTTGTTTTATTTTTAATTTATTAATATTTCAGGTTTTTTGACTTATTAATTTTTATTTTTAACTTATTGATTTTCAGTCTCACAGCAATCGACATTCGACACAACACAGTGAACTCACAACTACGGCTCCACCCCAAAATCAATTTTCTTAATTTACAATTATTGTAATGTTGGTACAATAGTTAATTATACAATTTGTAATATTTATTTTTTTTAGAAGAGTTTGTAATTGTATAATAGTTTATTAGTTCTTTTAATTTGTATAATTGTAAACTATTTATTTTAGCATAGTGTCTTACTGCCTTAGTGATGAATATTACTTAATAATTTAATAGTTAAAACTTAATATCTATTTATAAAAAAAAAGTATTTATTTTTTGTTTTTAAATTTATATTTTTTTTAATCTAAATAATGGGCCCAAAGTGGCCCAAAACGAATTCTGGGCCCAAAGGGGCCCAAAAACTGATTCTGGGCCATTTAGGACCTAGTACCATATGCGGGGGTACAGACGGGTGGGGGTCCACCCTTGCACCCCGGGCAGCGGTCGGGCGGGGGCGGGGTCATGGGAAAAAAATCCCACCCCCTCCGCCCCTCATTGATGTCTCTCTTAAGGTGCATCTCCCTCGAAGAAACGCAATATGTGTTGGTAGAAATATATGAAGGGATCTGCGGTAGTCACTCGGGAGGGAAGGCACTAGCTGTAAAGGTATTGAGGGTGGGGTATTAATGGTCCCGTGCCTTGCGAGATGCCGAGGAGTATGTGCGGAAATGCCAGAAGTGCCAAAAGTACGCCAAAGTGTCCCACTGCCCACCAGAAGCGTTGACGTCGATCACCTCACCTTGGCCCTTTGCCCAATGAGGAATTGACCTGGTCGGGCCACTCCCCTTGGCAAGGGAGGAGTAAAGTTCATGGTAGTAGTCGTGGATTACTTTACCAAGTGGGTCGAGGCCAAGACCCTAGCAACCATTACGGTGAACAACATCAACTGGTTCCTATGGAAGATGGTGGTTTGCAGGTTTGACATCTTGTGCACTATCATATCGGACAATGAGAGACAATTTGATTATGGTCACTACCGTAACTTGTGCCGGGAGTTGGAGATTGAGTTCTGGTACTTGTCCTCGGGCCACCCCCAGTATAACGGGCAGGTGAAGGCAATTAACAAGACAATGATGTGAATGCTCAAGAAGCGAGTCGATGACAGAAAGGGCACGTGGGTAGAAGAACTTCCTGCTGTTTTGTAGGCCCACTGGGTCACAGTGGAAACATCGATAGGGAAAACTCCTTTCACCCTCACTTACAGCCATGAGGTGATGCCACTAGTAGAGATCAAGATCCCCACCTACAGAGTTCAGCACTTCGAGCAAGACTCCAATGACAGGCGGCTAGAGGAACAACATGATTTATTGGAAGAAGTCAGACTGGAGGCAGAGATAAGAACTGCCACCAACAAAAGGAGGGCCGAGTGATCCTTCAACAAGCGAGTGCACCCGAGAGCATTCAAAGTCAGAGACCTCGTACTAAAAGAAACAGGAACAACAACGAGAGACAAGGGAAAGATGGGCCCCTGATGGGAAGGCCCTTACGTGGTTATTGCCACCAATCTCTCAGGCTCCTACTGGCTCCAAGACTCCCAAAAAAATGAGATGCCGCCCCCTTGGAATCCTGAACACCTACAGAAATTTTATTACTAAGCTAGCTTAATTATTTTAAATTCATGTTTTTGTGCATACGCTACAAATCCTAATAAAAGAAGTGTTGTATTTCAATTTCAAATTTCAAGGAAATCAACGAAATCTCTATCAGTGAAATCTCCATCAGCGTAATCTCCATCAACAAAATCTCCATCAACTGTTTACCTTCCTGTGGGACACAAAAGGGATGAGTCACACTAGAGGCTGCTCTATCCCCCCGTGGAGGAGTGAGAGTCGGCCCTTGGCTGTGGTCAGTTCACTATAAGGGGTGCTTACCATCTTCATAAAGAGTTGAAAGATAATCTAAGGATCAGTCTTCTAACCGTACTAGTAGGAGGCACTTTTGGTCTGCTATGTGGAAACTGGATACCAGCTGAAAAAAATTTCTTGTGGAGAGTTTGTCAAGAAGGACTTCCTACTAATCTGAACTTGTTTAAAAAGAAGGTTGTGGATAGTCCAAACTGTCCCATTTTCTTAGAGGGGGAGAATTCAGTAATTCATGCATTATGGACCTGCCTTGTAGCACAAGATATCTAGAATCAATGCTCCAAAAAAATCCAAAAAAGTTCTCTCATTAGGAAGACCTTTATGAAGTTCTTAGAAGATATGGGTTCTGATTCTGGAAATGAAATTTTGGAGGTAATAGCTGTGTTGTTCAAAAGACTGTGGCAGAATAGAAATGCATGTCTTTCAAGCAAAATTCAGACATCCTAATGTAGTGGTGCAACAATCAAAAGAACTTATACAAGAGATGAAGGCCTAAAAAACTAATACAGTAGATCAGTTAGGCTTGACCAACTCAACGTATCAAAGATGGACTCCTCCTATGAACACATACAAAATTAATTAGGATGCTAATGTTGACAGTAATCATTACAAAATTGGCGTGGTAATCATAATGAGAGACTGGTCTAGGAATGTATTAATCACTATGAGATTGAATAGACCACTCTTCCTTGATCCTCTGATTGCAGAAGCAATTGGTACTCTTGAAGCTACTTGCTTTGGTCTGAGTTTGGGCCTCAGTCAAGTTATCCTTGAGGGAGATTCACAACATATAGTTCATGATATAACTAAAGAAGATGAATCTTGGTCTGCTGTAGGAATGGTATTTGGTGACATCAAGATAAAGCTGAAGAGAAATACTTTAGCCACAAAAAGATTATACAAAAGTAAATCTACAAACTGATGTGGCTTGATAAAATGCGTCAGATTGTAAAGTTACTTTTATTGTAAAGAAGATCTAACGGATCACGTACAGCCACGTCAGTTTGTAGGTGTACTTTTGTAGAATCTCTTTTTATCTGTAGCAGTTCTCAAAGCTGAAACACTATGTAGAGTAGGCTGCCCATCATGTGAGAAGAAATGCTAATAAGGCAGCACATGCTCTAGCTCTAAATGCATTATTTGTCTCTGATGTAACTGTGAATACAGGGGATATCCCTTCATGTATTCAATCATTGATCTAAATGCCTCTGATGAATAAAACAAATTTCCTTTAAAAAAATCGGTTAAAACATATAATATTTCATAAAATTCCGAATTAAGGTCGATAACTATAGATATGCAAACCCTGGCCGGCCTCGATCGTTAACTATAAGCTGCTAATTAATTAGAAGGATCCCAACAGCACTTATTAGTTAAGTACGTAGATCACCTACTATTTATATATTAGATCAAATAAAAAAATCATGAATGTCTAACTAATAATATTTCAATAGAAAAATGGTTTCATAGTTACTAATTCACGGCTGATGTCCTTGTATATTGACCTAATTTCATACGGCCGCTGTATATATATATGGTATGACTTTCAAAACTAGATTCCTTTCCCTCCTGTCCTTTGATGGAAGATTCATGGTTTTGGATCTTTAATTTGTTGAGTTTCATGGCGCGCACTCGAAATATGCAGGAATGGTTTTCTCACAGTTCTACTCCAGAAAAGAAGTCCAGATAGAAGCAAAGAAATAGGACATGCTATTACCAGAGAGATGATATCGACTATCCACAAATATTTTAATTGGAAAATTAATGATAAAGTACGTGCATGCCTTGTTAATATATTTTCAAAGGATATAATCTTAAAGAGAATTGACAAGCAAAGCTTGAACATGACCAATTTGCATGTCTACTTGGAAATGTATAAGTTTATCTTTTGTTCTCCTAACTCGAAACTAACAAAAGATAAACTATTAATATATGATATATTTAGAAACATTAGATCAGATTAACTCATTTTGTTACATTGATCTCTAACCAATAAATATTAATAGTGAACCCACATCATGTAGGTTGAGGCCCGGCCATAATTATCTGCAAGCTGCCTCGCTTGCGGTAGTTATGCCACAAAAATGATGCTCATCACATGTATGCTATTGATCAAAGGATGAGTAGTTACACTACCTTCAATATTATATATATATATATATATATATATATACCGTCAGTACCTCAAAGATGAAAAGAGATTACTCGCCACGTTTCCATGGGGCAATATTTCCGCATAATTTGTATATACAACAAACTAGTAGCACATCTCATAATTGCGAGGAAGAAAGATCATATATATCATGATCCTTGTCTAGAGCACCATGTCCTGCACTCTCTGGCCCTACTTTTGGAACATGTTTTAATTTCTTATATAATTCTTTCTACATCTATAAAACCACGTACTGAGAAATAAACTTTCATAAGAATTAAGTTTGTTTTCCTTCTTTCTATTGTCATATCTTTCATATGCTTGGGCCTTCTGATCCTCGGAGATCAATAGGATTGAAAATGCCCCGTAAAGATGAATCATAATAGCAGCATGCATCTACTTATAAAGAGATCGAGTAGTACACACCATGAGCGTCAACAACTAGATTGTTCTGTCCAAAGATATTACAGCAAACTAAAGAGAGTACAAAGAGAAGAATATATCAACAAAATATTCATTTATTTGAAAAGTGTACGAGAATCATGTAAGTCAACATTAATTACTTCCAAAGATTCGCCGGTTTCGACCTAAGCTAGTTTTCTCGATATCGGGAGTAGTGGTCATGTTCTAGTTTATATATATATAAATATATATATATATATGAGTCAGAAAGATCATGTACGCTATACATATAAAACATGCAAACATATATATAGCGACCGAGGACAATAAACATTAATTCCAAGGACTCAATGCATGGCTTCGACCTAGCTAGAGTACGCAGTTTACTTTTCTCCAATATGGTGTAATTTTGTAGTTCATGTACGAGGCTGAAAAGGGTTACATTTATATATGTATAGTGTGTCCGTTTTTTAAGGCTGAATATATGGAATTCTTTAGATTGAAAGATATTCCTTGTCCTAATTGGCGTGCGTAGTTGAGTGAATTGAGAGTACTACTTTTACAGCTTCTTGCTTCAGTACGTGCATGCGAGGATCGTGTTTGGGTGTCTTAAAGCTTTGCAGTTGTGAGCTGTGTGAAGTAGTAATTAAGAACTAGTTCGAGTTCATGGATGTAAAGTAGTTAATAAGATACATGATTGTATTAAGCTCGTAAAGTCTTATAAATATGGTTTGTGATCTATATATATTATATGTTGGCAAAGCATATTTTTTGGTCAGTATTGTTCATAGTTTCTCTAGATCTGACCCATCTTAGACGACCTTGTCTTGAACTATTTTCACTACTTCATTTCGTGTTATATATGTAGGTGTGTGTGTAGGTGGGTGTTCCCAATGGCCCCCAAATAGTCCATTAACGTACGCGTCTTGATATGAAAGGCTTTTGTGTTATAGCAGACTAAGCAGAGTGCCCCCCACCCCCTCCAAAAAAAAAAAAAAAGAACAAATATGGAACACAAAAGAGTAAAAATGAAAGGACAACAGCAATTAATAAGGGTAGTCAAGATCAAAGTTCATGTAACCTAGGTCATGAGAACTTTGACAGGGCAAATAAAAAACTGTAATTAATGTGATTTCCTGGAGAGAGAGAGAGAGAGAGAGAGAGAGAGAGAGAGAGAGAGAGAGAGAGAGAGAGAGAGTACATCTTCTCCATATAGCACAATCAATGACCAAAACAAGATCCTTGCAACGTTAATCTGCAGAATCTTTGCAGAAGGAATGAAGACTGGCCGGATCTGAAGCTTTATTATGATCCAGATCAGCCTCTAGGGTTTTCACATTAAGCCCTTCATGGCTTTATGTTCTCAGCCTCTCTCTTACACAACAGTACCCAAGCAATCATTTCGTTATGTATTAATACAATCTTAATTAATTAAACTCCCGGTGCTATTTCTCATGTATATATCATAAACAAACACGCGTGGGCACTTGCATAATATTTATATTAATGCCTGCAATATTAATATTGTTACAAACATGTAGTCACATATCCGTATGCATACAAAATATAATTAATACATAGATCCATATTTCATGATATATATATATATATATATAGAGAGAGAGAGAGAGAGAGAGAGAGAGAGAGAGAGAGGAAGTGTACAAATAATCAATAGGGTACTCTATCGTCACTGTTTTATTCCGGCCCGGAAGAGAGTCGGCCAAATAAACTTTTCGGCCAAAATCCCACACTCCATAGGCCTTATTCTACATATTATATATATAAAAATATATATATATAATATGTATATGATTGTACGTAACTCTAGGTAACCCGCGTTATGATTATTCCACAACCTTTTTAGTCAACAATATATATCCTAACAGCCTTTTACTCCACATGATATTCTAAATATCTCTTACTTTTCACACAACATTCAACACTATCCATATGCAAACTTCCCCTACAACGATAGTAGACAATAATGATTAGCCACTAATCACTAATTACCTTATTAATGTTGAAGGAAAAGGTTTCGCCTTGCTGGTTGCCTGCAGCATAGTTAAATTCAGGTCCTGGCGTCGGAATTAGGTCTATGGAGGAGGTGGAGCAATCAAGTTTGTTGGGTGTAGAAGCCCAGTCTCCGGAAAGTAACCGGCCCGAACTAACTCCAATGCCTTGTGGGGGCTGAGTTGATTGCAGCAAGCGGATTTGTCTCTTCAAGAACTTGACATAGCGAATGGCTTCGTCTAGCATAGAAGCTGTGTCCATCTTTGTACCTCCGGGGACAAGTCTTTGGAGGATTCGGATTTTCTCGCTAATTCTTTCTCGCCTGTGACGCGCAGCCACGCTTTGCGGATCATCGCTAATCCGAACGTTTCGCCTTTTTGGCTTTCGGATTGTAGCCGGATCAATGTCCACAGGCTGCATCGCGGCGATCTTGTACATCATTTCTTTCATGGCTCCTAGTTCCTCTTCTGGCTCCAGCTCCTCTTCTTCCATTCGGTTTCCAGGTACAGTACTTGTAATAGGAATATGGTTGGATGCGGATAGTATTTGATGGGTTTGAGGTATTGGAGGGTAGTTTGGCCAGAAGGAATTGATCAAGGAGTTTTGGTTATGGAGGATAGGTTCTTCTATGGCCAGTTCAAGGTTCCAACCGCTGTTTGTGAGCTTATTGTGGTTGTTAATGTCCATGGTATAAGAGAGTCGTGGATTTTCTTTACACAGAGAGAGAGAGAGAGAGAGAGAGAGAGAGAGAGAGAGTTTTCTACATAATGGGTTCTTGTAGTGGTTCTGGCTAATATAAGTTATAACACATGATAGTTTCAATATATTTCTGTAAAAGCACCATAAGATGACGGCTTTGGTGGGTGGTGAAAGAAAAAAATCGATCTTAGGCCTTTTTTTAGCTCTAGAGAATTAGCTTCACGAGATGAGAGAGAGATTTGGGGCAGACTTCTACAGAAGGAATCAAGGATGATGTAGAAGGGAAAGAAATTGAAAAGTAGCCAGGGGTACGTACGTTGGTGGACCCACCAGAACCAAATGATCAAGGGCTTAAATTTCATTTTCTTTTATATATGAGGTGAGATTTTATTTATTTCGGGTAAATAATCATTTATCCTTAAAAGGTTTGGAATTGATATATATATATTTATATATTTTAAGTTACATCATTAGCAAAAAGTATTACAGATCAAGTCCATGCTGGCTTTGCACAATATTCCTATAGTTCCCTCCATTAATTAATTAATTAATTAAACTTTTTTAGAAGGCTATTTAATTCTAGCCTCTTACAAGTACGTACGTACTGAAATCCGATCTAGGGCTTCATCTTTATGGTCTGTATATGCGTCTTTGTCCCTTGATATGATTACTTTTGCTGCTGTTTCCCATGACTTTGGCTTCTATGTGTTCATGAGAGAGAGAAAGTTGGTTGCCTTTTCGAAGCTATATATATTCCGTAGGAAAATGATAGCGATATTATCAACTTCCTACTAATTTTTTTTTTTTTAATATTTGATTTTTTTTAATTTTTAATTTTACTTAATTGTTAAAGAAGTGACTATTAGTAAAATTATATATATTTTTTAATTGTTTATTAAGAATGTTAAAAAGATACTTAAAATAATATGATAAAAAAATAAATATACTATAAGTAATAAATGGACAGTAACCCTATCATTACCCTATTCCGTAATGTATATACAACTAACATTAATTGGAGACAATTTAGTATAGTAATTAATCCATAAATATCATTACATTTTGAATTAAAATGCATTAGACATGCTATCTGTGGGGATCTAACCTCCTGATCATCATCATGATCTTCTCGAATCCTTTCAAAAGCTTGACCGGAGAAATATATGAAGGCTTGTAGCAATTGATTACTCATGGAAGATTATAAGATGTCGACTCATATATGCATCATCATTTGCTGTTGTAATTGCTCATCATAAATTTCATTCATCTATAAGACACTAAACCCCGGCCACTAGAGCAGTCCGTATATGTTTTGAAAAGCCTATTCTCCTCTGTCATATATACACTATACAGCTTGTAGCGGCCATGCATATATCTCATGTTATATACAATATTAAATAATATTCAATTTTCCTATATCATGTACTCCTTCTTGATCTTTTGAAGTACTTTCGGGATTGGGACATATATATATATAGCTGCTAGCCTTAATTTGAAATGTTGAAATTGCTTTGGGACATTTTGAATCTGAATTAAACATCATGAATTTATAAGCGGCCTGCAGGTACTGAAGTAATATATTAAAGCAAGATGCTTGATACGTCGCCATGCTGAATCAATCTTGAGTGAGAAGAATTGAATCTAGTTACGACCGTATAATCGTCGAGAAAACGCCATGCATGCATGTACTCGAATCTTTTGAAAAGAATTATTAGAAGCAGATCATGATTTCACATAACTAGAAGTTCTAGGTTTAATTAATTGATAGATCAAGTGCGCGCATTAATTAGTACATTAACAGGCCAGCCAACAATGATAAAATAAAAAAGCTGTACTAATTAAGAGTTCATGATATATAATTTGTATTATATATGGATAGTAATATTATTTATTAATGTAGTTTATAAATTACGCTACAAAACTCTATTTATAGCCGAATTAAAGATTGACGTGAAAGATTATCTAGTATATATTTGGGAAAAAAAATTAACCAGTACTGATTCTGATGATCATCGATCTCATGTTACCCAAAAGGCTTTTTAATTTGCTTCTTTTTTTCAAGGCATAATTTTATCCCTTTTAAGCGGACACGATCTAGATACATAACTAATAGCAGCAGGGAGACTTGCATGCATGTATATAACCTTTACATAATTAAAGAGCTACTAGCTAGGGTGCTAGCTATCTATCTAGGTGGGCTAATTACGAATTCTTTATCTAGGTGGGCTAATTACGAATTCTTCATCACTACTACAAATATATATATATATATATATATATATATATATATATGTACGTAGAAATAGGCCGTGACCTAGCTAGTGATCTTGGAACGAATTACTTATAGAATAAAGCAGTTAAATAAATGAATTAGCTGATCAAAGAGTGAAAATGGTATTGTATATAATATGCAAATTAAACAAATGGATCGAATGCAGTTTCTCATCTTTAATTAATTAATTAATTAATTACTTGTCAGGATTTTATGTGAATAATTGACATATATATATATATATATATAAATTAAGTAGGTTGGGTCACATGCATGAGTTGAAGAAGGTTTAAGAAATGAATGATTTGAAAGTCTTGTTCCATGGTACTATATATGCATGCAGTAGTACTGGTACTACTCATGCACACTGTAAATATATATATATATATATATATATATATATATATAATACTGATCATCGGCTAATTTCTAAATTACTTTAATTTGAGTACTCGACTTAAAGTCTTCTTTTCCTGACCTGATCTCTAAGATATATTCGATGTATATATTAATATGTATGTGAGATTCGATGATCTTGAGGTACCAATATTATTGTCAATCTTTGAAACACTACTTGCACGTCCAATCCTGAAGGTATATATATATATATATAGAGAGAGAGAGAGAGAGAGAGAGAGAGAGAGTACAGCTTGGAAGCACCGAATTGCATCACCCAACCAATCTGCATCGAATCAGACGATATTGGGGCCGGGCAAGTCTCTTAGGTCATCTTTTGTTTTCAAGTGACCTAGTCCTGGTCTTTTTCTTTGTATGTGTGTCATAATTCTTGTTGTTCTCCAACTTGCGCATGCACAAAGCAATCATTTTAGGGTTTTCACTCTTGTGTGTTCCCAAAAACCCATGATGTAACATTTCCGTTATATGCATGCATTTTATATTATTAATAATTATGTATTTTTTTTTCTTTGCTCAGCAATTGTATATATATTATAATTACCATGCATACATATCATGATGTCCATGTATGCATGCATGAGTTCTACTAGCTTATCTGCCTGTCATGACTCATGATCATCTGGTGCGCATCATGTATTTGGATCACAAGCAAGTAGTTCATGTACTTAACATACATGCAAGATGCTCTATAAATATAATGGACATTACTACTCAGTGGGCGCTGTATATTTATCTAGATTGATCGATCTGCATGCAACAGCAAAATTTTTAAACCCACAAATAATGATACATGCGTACTACGTACGTACGCATGCACTAATTGTTCGATCGTGAAACATTAATTAAAACCATTGAAATTGTGAGTTTAAAGTATCTCATAAATTGTTAGTCAGAAAAGTATCGCAGGAAAGGGTCATAAGTCATTTAATGTACGAAACGTACTTGTACGTGTATTGTTTTGTAAATTGAGTCAAGGGCTTTATATGTGTGTGTGCGTAGACTAGCTAAGGACCATCCATCATGCATGTACAATCACAGATCACTAGCTAGCTAGGAATTACGAGTGCACATTGCGAGCTGTAATTAATAAATCATGCTGCATGTTGAAACCGGCCAAAAAGTTGCTCACCATTAAGGAAGCAACCAGTCATCAAGAAATTTGGTCCATCGATCCACATTCAATTGAAAACTAAATCGATGTTTCAAGCTGGTTCTACAAATATCTCAAAATATACACATGCATCATTTCATAATATGAAATGAAATTATATGCTTGAGATGATCATCATTAGGTCAGAGGATTCTGATGATCATCATGATTGAAATGAAGTAAATATTGGTACTGGGGTTATTCCCAAATGATCACGAAGAGATCTGATGTAGTAATCGATCGATAAGTACTTTTGTCAACCGTTGGTAAATGATGATGAGGATAGAAGAATATTTTCACAAGAAGGATTGGATCAGATCTGACATCCTTGCATTAATTTTCCGACCACCATATATAAAAAGAGAACGGAAGGGTGCCAGGAATTCAACCCCGCCCAGTACCCCCTATGGGGCCGGCCTCCTCATCAAAGTCTGAACATCAATATCGGTCATGACTTGCTTAGAGTACTGATCGAGGATCAATTTCAAGTTTCCATTTATAGAAAAAGAGAAACAAAAGTGAATGTCAATCGTGTTGGGTCTTTGAATGGCCCCTAGAAAGCTCATTCCAACCAGACGGCTTAGGTATCTAGGCCGGCCAGCGTTGGGAAGGGGCATGCACATAGTTCTGCGAAACCATTATTATGAATTATTTGAGATCATTCTAAGTGCATGATCATATATATGCGAATTCAATCAAAGAGCTTCCATACGGAATTAAAAAATATATATATAATTATATATTTGTAATTTGTTGACAAATTAAGCTAGCTAGCTAGCATATATAAGCTTCATGAACATATATTATTGTAGCCAAGTAATTAAACAATAGGCCAGAGATGATCAGAGCATGAACATGACCTATCCTCTCATGACTCAAATTCTAATTGACTGATCCGCCAGTACTTAATTTGTACAATAATAACATTATATATATATATGATTATGGTAGCTAGTTACAAACATTAACTTGAGGCTTGGTCGCAAGGAGCTTTAATTAATATATAGTGCGGAGTTGACACGTCCCAACAATCTCTCACTCACGATGATGTTCCTGCAATTCGAATCCATGCATGACTTTTACTGATCTGCTACCATGATTAGTTAGGGCATGATGAGTTGTCAATCCACCTCAAACTAATTTGTATTAAGAAAGACACAAATATTGTTCTTTTCTACTTTGATACGAATTATATATATTATATATTATATATAGCTTGAAAACCGGTTGGAGAAAATAAACAACGAAACATTATATTTTGGGAACGACTATTGACAATATCTATCGTTGAAAACAATGGAAACTTAAGCGTTGGAAGTTAGATATCATGATTCATAATGATTTGAAAGATCAGTTGTTTTTCTTTTTTGTTTTTTTTTTAAGTATATATATATATAATTATAGGCTGAAACGTCATGATCACGTGAATTTTGTTTGTAAAATTGTAGCAGTACATGAATTAGTACCATCATGGTCTGATCTAGCTGGCCGCCTCAACACATGATGAAACAATGGTGATACGTGATCGATCTCTCTTTGACTCAAACACACACATATATATATTTATGCACACATACATGATGAGAAGCTGCTAGCTAGGGATCGATGATCATGTGCACACGCAATCAGCCCATGATCAAACAGCTTTATCCCACACGTCTCCCGCCTAACGTTTCTGATTCGTTCTGATCTATCTCTTTCTTTTTTCTTTTACCTCGAGAAAGAAAGTTCCATGCATTTAACGTACCATCATATATAAGACGACTATAAATCCAACTTCTGGATTGATGGAAATTCTTAATTTTTATGATCTAAGAAGTAAGCTAGCTCATGCTGGGATCGATATATGTAAATTATTAACTCATGATGATCTCCATTATCATTAATTTTTAATATCTTCTGATCCAAACCATGCAATAACTGATAATCTAATTAAAGGATGAGATCCGAAAATATTGATGCATGATCCACCTTTCTAAGAGAAAGTGATGTGAAAAAATATAGTGAAAGTACTAAAACCACCTTTAATTATCAAAAGTAGTACCTCAACTAGATATGCATCCATGCATCCACTTTCACATGCAAGATTCGGATTTTGTTAAATGTTTGTCAAGTAACGACGACCCAAAGCACTTATCCTCACTTTAATCAACACATCAATATATGAAACCTCAACCTAGCTATATAGCTACCTTCAATTTTATATGTACCATGTATATACACATTCGTGCTTGCGGCTGCCACTTCATTGTATCGAACTTGCAAATGACGACTAGACTACATATTCATCAACTACTTTAACCTTATAATCGTTGCTATGGTGACAACAAAAGGATTCCCAAGAACGACATTTTTGACATTTCTAGCTATAGGGTATCTATGGTCAAGATGTGGAGAAAAGTAATTTTTAAACCCTCCAATTAATTACACACCACTACATGATCATGATTCTAAAATTAATTACCCTCCAATTAATTTTTAAACCCACTAAGAGGCTCCTCTATACATGACATGTAAGATGAATAGTGCTGCAGAGGATGAGACTCGTCGATCTGAGGACCTCTTGGGTAGTGTCCAGTCCTCAAGTGCCTGCCCACACAGTAGGCATGATATACGGGAAATTGTTGATTTACTGACAGAAAAGGCAAAAAGGGACCAGAGGGAAGGTAGACTGCGAGGAGAAAGTTGGAGAATCATGTTGCATTAATGGTTCCGCAATCCGGACAGCACGCCACATTAATGGCACTATCTCAAAGTCACACCGTATTTAAACACTCTAACAAAAGGAACAGTACGAGGAGCATCGACTTCATGAAAGCAGGCATGATCTGCTCCTCAGATTGGTAGTATAAATAGCAAATCTCAGGTACAAGAGCTCTCTCTCTCTCTCTCTCTCTCTACCTTGTGTAGGGCCTTTTTTAAGACCTAAGTTATTGGAGCTTGGCCCAAAGGTATGCGAAACATGACATTAACAGTAGTGTCATTCATTGGTTCGTAATAGATCTTGAGTGTTCTTCTCATGCCTGCGACAACCCGTTCCGAACAACTCAGGAGAGATATGAGAGACACCATGGAAGCAAGGTTGAAAACCATGGAGGAATGGGTGACGAAACTAACTGGCGAAGTGGAGACACTCCGCAAAGAGAACGAGGAACTCAAAAAACCTCATAGGGAGCAAGACGGCGAGGCATGATCCAACAACACATAGCACGCATGATTGCATGCATGACTCAACAAGGATGAGGAGCAGAAAAACATGCAGGACTAGCTCCGCAGCCTCAAGGGGAAATATGCGGAAATAGCAAGGAAAGTCGGTACATCGTCAACGGTAGACCAGTTGCTCACAAGCATAGGTCTGCCCTATACTAAAGAAGTAATGGCGGTTCCTTTGCCACCAAAATTTAGAGTCCTTACTATGGAGATGTATGCGGAGGAAGGGACCCCCTCGAGCACCTGAAAACCTTCGGGGCTCACATGACTAGTGAAATAGCTTGCAGGGAATTTTCGCTGACCCTAAAAGGGTCGGCACGTGTATGGTTTGAGTCATTGGTACCTAAATCAGTAGACAACTTCGGCGAGCTAGCCAGGTTGTTCCTAACCTAGTTCATCTCCAGTCGAAGGAGGCGACGTCCAGCTGCATACCTCCTCATTATCAAACAAATAGAGGATGAAACCCTAAAGCCCTACTTAGCCTAGTTCAACAAAGAGTGCATGACCACTGACGATCAAGACGAGAAGTTAACATTGGCGGCACTCCTGGGAGGCGTCTGGCCATGCTCCCAGTTTATGGTCGAGTTAGCCAGACGGACTCCCGCGACATTACGAGGATTCGGGGACCAAGTCGACAACTTCATCAACTCAAAAGACACTTTCATCTCCGGGCGTTAACGAAGTTGCGGAGGAAGGAAGTGGAGCATGCAAAGAGCGAAAGGAAGTCCCGACAAAGGGATCTAGATCACAGTACAACCGATCCACGTTTTCCATACAAAAGGAAGATGATCGGGGAACAATGCGCCGTTACTACACGTACCATCAGTCCACCTCACACAATATTGAAGACAATTTATCCCCAAGAGGAAGGAATGAATATGCAGAACAACAGAGACGTCGCCGCTCCCCGACCTGAAGATAGGAGCAAGATAGAAATGGGAGATCAAGAGAAAGAAGTGGGGATCGAGGCGATCGGAACAGATGGGTGAACAACCCACAATGACAACTAGAAGTGAGGGGGCCACAGGCAGGTCCCATATCTGGAGGATTCAAGGGTAGGGGTATTAACCTCATCAAGTAGGAAAGCACACACCAGACAGGCTCGATACTATGAGATATACTCGGCGGAATATCATCCTGCCAAACAACAAAGGTGTGACCCTACGCTGGCAATCTCATTCACGGAGGCTGATGAAGAAGGGGTCTTGTACCCCCACGATGACACCCTAGTGGTCACAATGTTTGTCGCCAATTTCACCACCTGCCGAATCCTCATCGCTTACGGGAGTTCTACGAACATCCTATTCTGGGGAGCTTTCTCCAAGAACAAAATAGGTCGGGCACCACCGAAGAAATTGTGGCAGGCCTCCTTTAAAACTCGCCATGCTAGTTTCAAGGGGGGAAGGGATGGTGCACGGCTCTTAAGAGAAAGAAGGATGACGACCTCCCTAGAGAGGGATTTTGTGTCTCTTAATTTTGTAACACCTCTTCATCTAGCTTGTACTTTCCTTTTTATCCAATAAAAATGAGACTTTTCAGGACAATGCAAAACATATGCTCCATGCTTTCACATTACCAATAAGGAACCAACAATAGAAAGCGCGGCTAACAAAATCTACGGTAAAAAATCATCAACAGATTACCTCCCTGCGGGGCACCATAAGGAAATGTAAGCCTAAGGGTTGCCTTATCCCTTCCACAAAAGAGTGCGGGTCATCTTTTGGCGGCTCGAAGATGAAAATTCACCTTCTTTGCTGATGTCAACAGGCGGGTGCGGGTCCAGTCACAAACTACCCGAAATCACCTCCCTACGGGACACTATAGGGAAAGGTCAGCCCAAGGGTGGCCTTATCCCTCCCATAGAGGAGAGTAAGATCGGCCTCAAGGCCCTCCAGAATAAATTACCCCAACCTCGTCCAAAACGAAGAGTGTGATCAACACCAGTCTGACCCTACACTTACCTTTCATGTGATATCAACGAGAGGGAGCGGATCCAGTAGCAAACTGCCAGAACGACTTACCTCCATGCGGGACTCAATAGGGAAAGGTCGGCCTAAAGGTGGCCTCATCCCTCCCGTGGAGGAGAGCGGGTCCTACCTTCAAGGTGACCCAAAGAACTTACCTCAGCTCCTATCACGGTGAAGAGATGTCAGTCAATTACTGTCCGAACTTACCTCCTCATGAGGTACCACAGGGAAAGGTAGGTCTTAAGGTTGCCTTATCCCTCTTGTGACAGAGTGCGGGTTAGTCATCAGCTACCCAAAATTAGAAACTATACCTTCCTCGTAAGTGTCAACAGACGAGAGTAGGTACATTGTCAAATTGCCGAATAACTTACCTCCCCGTGGGATACAAGGGAAAGGTCGGCCTTATTCCCCCCAAGGTGGCCCAAGGGAGAAGATTAGCCCTTGCGGCAACTCGAGAACTTACCCCGACCTCCACTACGAGTGAAAAGTGGGTCTAGAACCAGCCGGACCCAAAATGTTACCTTTTCCTGTGATGTCAACAAGCAGGAGCAGTTCCAATAACAGACTACCTGAATGACTTACCTCCCTGCAGGACTCAACAGGGAAAGGCTGGCCTAAAGGTGGCCTTATCCCTCCCGCAGAGGAAAGCGAGTTAGGCCTTCAAGGCAGCCTGAAGAACTAACCCCAACTCCTATCACAACAAGATAGTGGACTGCCCCAATGGCAGCCTGAAGAAGTTGCCTCCTTGGGAAACCAAAATGGGCAAGCAAATTTGAGGTAGCCTGACCTCCCCCCAATGGATTGCGGGTTTTAGTCTTACGACTATCCGAAATAAGAAGAATCTCCAGTAAGGAAGCGAAGTCCCACAAAAAGGCCGCACAAGCATCAATGATAAGTGTTTTTTTTTTTTGTCATTTTTATCACTCTTTCATTTATGAAAAGTGTCATTTTCCTTTCAATACTATTGATTTTACTTTATTTCTACATATTTTTATTTGTTTTCTTGGATTTAAAGGAATGAGAAGATTTAGTGTGAAATGAGAGCATTTTGGTACAAAGGAAGAGATTACGGATCCAGACCGATGAAAGGCGGCGAGATCTGAAGATAGCCGATGAGATCTGGGCAAGAAGTCTTGTCCTGTGGGTAGCAAAGAGATTTCTCTCGCCCAAAGGCAAGAAGACTTACCTCTCTATAAGCGACCAGAAGACGCGAAGATTTGGCGACGAGGCTCTAGGCGGTTAGATTGGGTGACTAGTCTAAACGACCAACTTAAATAACCAACCTAAATGACATCGTGGGCAACAACAAGAAAAGGCGAGATGAGTCTTTCATCCCGGTCGGGAGTTTTTCCACTCGGTAGGCGAGGAGAGGGTCGTGTGGTCTTTGTGACCTCCACGCCGGTTTATTTGTGACCTTCACGCCAGTTATATTTAGCGCACATAACATCTACCGGTGGGACCCTTCCAAGTTCCACAATTAATCTATTTGCGATCAAATCCTCCCGAACTCCGCAATTCAAGCCGTATATCACTAAATCTTCCATTTTAGATAATTCTGATAGTTTTGAGATAATTTTCTTTTATGTTAACATCTATATTTAGAAACTAGTTTTTAGATTTTTAGACTAGATTGTAGCCGCATTTATTTTATTTTTGAATTTGAGTTTAGACATCTATTTAATCCCATCGTGTGGGATGAATAGGGAGTCTAGGTTCTTAATATTAGTTTTAGTTTTAGTCTTGGTTAGAGTTTTGAATCAAAGTCGAGAGTTTTTATGTTTTAGAGTCAGATTATGAGTTTAGAGTTCCAGGATTTATTCTTGAAGTGGTCTTTCAAGAAGGCGGAACTAGAGGGCAGAGGCAAGAACCGCATACCTCATCAACCAACTTCAGCAAAAAACACTATTTTTATTCTTTTTCCTTTTAATTTCATTATGAGCTAATTCTATTTTCTAGAGCTTTGATGTAGCCTAGAATTGAACACACAATTTATTTTTCAAGTTATTTTATTTTTAATATTTCCATGATTGAGTGTTTATTCCTTATTCTTAATGCTTACAATTCTCTAGCTAACTATTGTTCAATCTTTTGGATTGCAATGAGACCGAGATGTGATTTGTGATTAAAACTTTAGGATTAAACACCATTAGTTGAGTGAAAGTAGAGATGCTTTAACTCGACTAGTGTGATTTCAAGAAAAATTCAAAGAAATTAATAAGTCTCCAATTAGTTAAATTCACATAAAAATATGGAGTTATTAGTTGGAGATATTTTTTATATTGTTCGAGAGAAAATATTAAATAGTTAAGGAATTTTTATCATCAACTTAGGATAATTGGGATTCTATAACATGAAAGAATAAACTGTGGGACTTCCTAGGTGAAGTCAAATGATCTAGATATATTCTTATTATTTTTAAAATTTTAATTTTAATGTTCTTTTTTTCAATTTAATTAGATAAACCAATTTTCAAATAGTAATTAATTTAGTCAATTTCAATACTCAATAGTATAATTATCCCATGTGGGTTCGATATTCATTTTCTTTAAACACTTTACTACTTGTTACGATTCTATGCACTTGCAGATATATGCGGAAACCATACAGCGAGGAAAATGTGGAAACCATACAGTCAGATATACAAAATCATTTTATTAATTTTGCAGGATTACAAGAAACAAATTACTTCATAAAGCAACAAAACTACAAGAAACAAATTACATCATAAGGCCACATAAAGCCGCAAGACTACAAGGAGCAAGTTACACCGCTAGGCTTATATATTCAACAAAACAAGTTCCAGTGCCTAACCCTAGACCTAGACTGTAAACTGGTCAAGGAACCTAGACCGTAAAATGGCCAGAGATAATCTAAAAGATCTAGAAGACCTCAATGTTCTCAGACCCAAGAAAACCAAAATGAGTTCGAGGTCAGCAGTTGTGTGTTTAGACAGAGACGATCGCCACGACCCCACATCCACCAAGCCATTCACCGTTGCAACCAAGCAGGCAGTGAGTTGTGGAGAGTGGCTTTAAAGTCGAGCGTCGTAAGCAAAATGACAAGAACGAGTGAGGCACAATAAGCAAAAGGGAAAGAACGAGAGCAAAGAGTCCAGGACCCCAACCACAAAGGATTGGCAGTTCCACCCTCTGGCGGACATACCGCCACAGCTAGTAGCTGCCTGAGCGACACTAGAGGACCCGTTGCCCACTAGGGTGTAAAGACTTCGTCAGAGCCATGAAAGATAGAAATGCAAAGAAACTTTGGAAGGAAAGCACTACAGAGCATATCTACTGATACGATATGCAAAGTTAATGCCACTAAAAAAATGGAGCCATGATGCGAACATCGAGGGGATGCCATTTAATGCGGAAACATAACGAGCACGATATTGCCATGTATGTAAAATGTGAACGATCACTCGGCGTGAGACCAGGAAGGGCATAAGGTTGGAGGAAATAAGAACAATTCTTCCTGGACTCGTCCGAAAAAAATTAGCAAGATAGCTATAAAGGATTTATTCCCCTACTTAAAGCCTGTTAGGTCTCTAGCCATTACCCGGCCTGAGCGAGCTGAATAGTCAACAAGGCAGGTCATTTTAACAATCCGCGACTGCTTTCAGAAACCAGAAACTCGCACAAAGCTCCAAAAAAAAAAGAGGCAAAACAGAAAGAAAAGCGGTAGGAAAAAGAAAAAGGGAAGAAAAAAGGCTCAACATGGTAAAGCGAAGGAAGCCAGCATTAGAGACACAAACAAAAGGTTAAGAACTAGTGAGATCGAAAAGGTTAAACCGAACGCCAGTGGGGTGGGGGGGGGGGTGGGCAAGTAACTTTAAAGGCACGACCGGACACGGTCGCCCAAGTAACAATTAAAACGAGGGTCATATTCCAAGAACGACTATCTATAGAGGATAAGCAAGCGCGGCACGACCAGGCAGCAGGGTGGGTAGGAGCTCTATGGACCCTTCACCATCGTCCCCCAGGCTGGCCACCAAAAAACAAAAAGAAGAAAGGAAAAAGAGGCATAGGAGAGACATGACAAACAAGATATGTGCATTAGTTTGTATGTATATATATATATATATATATACAAGTCGTTGAGCGACAAAATGCAAATACATGTATAAAAAAAGGGGGAGAAAGTGTAATAAAATAAATAAAATATTTAAGCCTCAATGCCAAGAGCATCGGTCTCAGCAGTAGCAGGAGTAAGGTTGGTTGGCTCCACTAATGCCGATGCAGGTGCGACTGGACCAGGGAAAGCATCCGGCATCTTTTTCCTTCCCAGGTTGTGGTTGGTTTGAAAGGATGCCTCATTGGTAGGAATTTTGGCAAGCACAAGCCGCTGAAGGTACTTAGTGAAAGATCTTGAATGTAGCTCCAGACTCTCCAGAAGAAATGCCCACATTGATCTGTAGCCTTCAACAACCCTGCGTCCCCACGCCTCGTTGCGAAGTTTTGGGAACCACCCTAGCTGCCCTTGTAAGGTGAAGGTGGTGTCTTGAAGGCTTTGATTCAGCAACTCCAACAGGTCCTTCTCCTCTCGCGCTTAGGATAAGTCACCTTGAAGACTTTGATTAAGCAGCTCCAATTGAATTTTCTCCTCTTCCCACTTCTGTTTGTGCTTCCGCCAATGACGCTTCAGCTTCTTCACTCTTTTGCACTCATCCGATAGGTAGAGCCTCGTCCTCTCGAGGTTGCGCTTTAGTTGTTCCTTCACCTCCTTTTCGTTGCAAGCACGGTCTAAGTTCTCCATAGTGGCGGCCTCCTGATCATCCACGATGAAGGCAGCAAGCTGAGAAGTACCCTGGCGATATAAAGAAAAGACTAAGAAAAAAGAAAAGAGAAAAAAGTAAAAGGCGGGAAAGAAGTGGTCGAACCTCGTGAAAAAAACCAGACAAGTACTTAACAACCCAACCAATGGCTTCCTTTCGGCTCCCTCCATGACCAGCCGAGATAGAGAAGGAAGGGCCTCTGCAAGGCTTGTAAACTCAGGCAATCCCACAGAGACCTCACCAGGAGCAGGTGGGTCTCCGCTCAAAACTCCCTGACGGTGGTCGATCGCAGCATTGGGAAGAAAGTCGTCCCCCGCTAGACACTCAGTCTGGGCGAGTGGTTCATCACTCGGACCCTCACCGGTTGCATTGCCTACAGAGCCGCCACCATCGGGGAACTTAACCTGGATGAGTGGGTCGGTGACGGGACTCCTCAGACCATTTTCAGCTAAGACGTGCAGAAAGGGACTCTCCCTCTATAGGAATGCGGCCTGGATAGGAGAATCTACAACTGGACTTTTCAAACCCCCTAGAATTGCAACGTCTGGAGGGGACTTACTTCCTGGATGATCCTTTGCCTCCACATGGTTGCTAGAAGTAGCCGCCACCCCTTCATCCGTAGACTCAAGGGAATGACTCCTAATGGCCAAGCGAAACGGAGGAGGAGAGATCCATGAAGTAGAATGTTTCCCCTCGTCAGGAGTGGTAGAAGTGAAGATGCTTTGAAGGAGAGCGTCCATCTCAACCTCGCCCCCGGATGCCTCAACAGTGACCATAGTAATAGGATGGCCAGCCTCCAAGGTAGCCAATCCCTGCATTAAGGGGTCCTATACCTCGGAATGAGGTCTGTCCTCAGCCCGAACCCTCAACCAACGGAGTTTCTTCCCATTGCCTGGTAGAGGAACGAGGAATGCTCTCGAAGCTATGCGACTTGGGGTAGTGTGGCAACCGGCCTATCATCAAAGGGAAGGTGTCCAAGGGAAGGCAGAGAGCTCCTCAAACTCTCCTCGAAAAGGAGGATATCGTAGAAAACATTGTCGGGAAGGTTCTACACCCATTCTCATACAATCGCGATGTGTTACGCTTCATAGAGGGTGGCTATAGGACGCACAACCTTGTCTTCCAAAACTTTTGCCCAATCCATTAGTATTGAGAACTCCCAAAGGTTCATCTAGCCGACCGAAAACTCCCACCCACAGCCAGATACGAAGAAGAATTTAGGAGACCAGTCTTTCACTTTACAGTACTACATCTCCAAGGCGACTAGATTGTGGGCTGTCTTGAAACTACATACATTTTCCTTTTACCGTAACACCCTATGAGTGAGGAGAAACTAGCGGCTAGTAAGATCCGCATCGTCCGGGAAGGATTCCAACAAAGCTCGTCGCCAAATAATGATACAGCACATCAGTAATCTCCAAGCATTTTGGTGCAGTTGGGAAGAGGCCAAGCCAAGGCAATTCAGAAGGTCATGAATAGGGTGAGGGAATGGCAGTCTCAAGCCGCATGAAAACATGGAGGGGTAAAGGACCACCTTTGTGAAATGACCTTGGACATCGACAACGCCTTCATCAGGGACCGAAACTTCGAAGGAAGTAGACTCTGGTAGTTGGTAGTGGAGGGCTAAGGAGTCCAACATTGGTTTGTTGGGGAGTCGAGCGCCATCTGCTACCCAGAAACAATGGCCCAGTATCAGCAGAGCCCCAAATGGAAACGTTTGGTTGAATGGATTTTTCAGAGGCCATCACTGTTAGAACACAAAGTAGCAAAGAAAATCGGTCGAAGAGAAGAAAAATCAAGAGAACTAGAATAGCGGGACAATCACAATGTAGTGGGTGGAAACTAGGTCCCACTCCCACATTTTATAAAAAGAAGGTGATGATTATATTCTCATGCACTGTGGCAACAAGGATACTCGCAATTTCAGATTCGGGGAATTCAGTTTATGAAGTGACGCAAACAACAGTCTGACACCCCTTCATTAATGAGGTTGAAAAGATGTTATGAAAATGTGAGCCAATCATGAAAGATAGGAATGCCGTCAGAAATACCAATCCACATAAGCCTCCCGGACCTCAGAAAACCTAAATAAGGTTCCCGACCTTGGTAAGAAGGCGGGATCGAATCATGATAAATTCCTACCGTACTTGTCTAGTGAGAATTAGCGGGGTAACTGTAAGGGGATTTTTCCCTCAAGGCCCAGAGGCCCAATTAAGCCCAGCCCGAAGCAGAAAGCCATTAACTCGGCCCACTAAGAGGCTCCTCTGTACCTGACCTGTAGAAGGGATGGTGCTGCAGAGGATGAGACCAATGTTTTGAATACCGTACCAGATGGCATACCGGTCAAGACACTGGAACGAAATATTTCGGTACCAGTACCATTTCGTGTACCGTTTCGGGATAATTGATATATGAATAAATTATATATATAAATATATAAAAATTATATTATAAAATAATAGTCTATATACGAATAAATTATATATAAATGCATATATATATATAAATTATAAATAGTTTAATCTGAATTGGGAGTCAAAAAATAAGCTTGTAGTTTGAAAAAATGAAAACAAAAAAGTTAAAGGCAGAAATACAGGCTGGTACGGCCGGTATTTGGGCTGGTACAAAACACCTAGGATACCTGTACTGGCCATTGGGCCGGTATGAAAAATTTTGGCCATACCGGCCTGTACGGTACGAAATTAAAAACACTGGATGAGACTCGTCGATTTGAAGACCACTCGGGTAGTGTCCAGTCCTCGATTGCCCACCCGCACAACAGCCATGATATACGGGGAACCATTGATATACTGACAAAAAATGCATAAACAGACCAAAGGGAAGGCAGACTAGGAGGAGAAAGTTGGAGCACCACGCCGCATTAATGGTTCCTCAACCCGGACAAAACGCCACATTAATGACATCGTCACAGAGCCATGCCACATTTAAAGATTCTGACAAAAGGAACAGTATGGGGAACACCGACATCATGAAAGCAGGTACGATCTGCTTCTCAGACTAGTAGTATAAATAGCAGATCTCAAGTACGAGAATAATCTGTCTCTGATCCCTAGACTCCCTTATTTGCTACCCTCCAAGAATATTTATTACCTTTGGCATCGGAGGTTACCCGACTCCGAGGCCGCCCTCTTAAAGGCATAGTCTTTTCTACCTTATGCAGAGCTCATTTTTTAAGGCCTGAGTTGTCGAAACAGCCCAAAGGTGTAACGCCTAGTCTCCGAGGGTCCGGAGAGTTAACTCATATTACCAGATAATCAACTCAAACATTGCTAATACTCTTCCAAAAGTTTCAAATCAAACATAAACACTTCAAATTTAATTAACCACACATACTCGTATATAAAATCATCAATACAGTAACCCCAAAAATTACCAACTTCTCTACATGTCACCTAACTCACATTTCCACAATATAATTATGAAAAATCACCAATACTTATCGAAAACTTTCTATTCTTAAGTTACTATTCTTAAGTCATCTCACCCAATTCTTCATAGTCCTGATCCTCAGCTGAAATATCCAAAAATCATCTAAAAATATTAGAGATAAAAGGGAGTTGAGTTATCAACAACTCAGTAAGCAGAGAACATATACTAGTATGCAAACATGAGCATTTACAGATTTCAGAATGCAGAACAAAACACTTTATTTTCCAAATGGAGAGTCAGAACATGTTATCAAAAATATTAGAGCGAAAGTTCAAAAATATTCTTATTCAAATTCTTTTGGCATAGCATAACTGACCACCATCATACCAGAGCATCATATCACATCAGAGGCCATGTTTAACCCCCGTGGTAGGGTTGTGCAAATCCCGGTAGCTAACCGAGTAGAAACAGAATGTGAATTTTTTCTTTATTTATTCTTGGACCCCCGAGTGTGCACACAAGAAATACCACCAGAAAACAACTTTATTTCCAAAGTGGGTGCACCAGAAAACAGAATAGTTAGTACCAACCCAAACAGAAGCCACTATTAGCACCCGTGGTAGATCAAATAGATCACCATCCACAAACCACATCCCGATTCAGAATGTCATGCCAAAAGTTTTCAGAAATCACATCATATCAGAGTACGGAATACCTTCAGAACATAACATAGTTTTCAGAAATCATATCATATCAGAGTACAGAACATCTTCAGAAAAGAATAGAGTTTTCAGAAATCACATCATATCAGAGTACAGAACATCTTCAGAACAGAACAAATTTTTCAGAAATCACAAAACATAATTTTATGCACAAACTTTCATATTCGCTCTCTTTTGCACAATTCAGAAGCAAAATGCAAAATAGCTCATGTCTACACCAATCATGCCAGAAAAACTTTATTCTTAAACAAAATCTCATGAGTAATGCAGAACAAATAACTGAAGTAGTTCAAATCTCTTTTCATAACAAAACATGCTTATTTTCAAAAATCAACCTCAGTCCATTTTATTTTTATGCAAATCTAGTATAGGAACCTCGCTTAACTGGACAACTTAGCTTTTCAGAATTTTCCTTAAAAATGTCGAGTCGACTATAAATTATCACCTATAAAAATAATCACGTAATTTCTGTAAGTTTTCAATCAATTACGGATTTCGATATTTAAGCCTAAACTTCTTAAATAACCTATTTTAATTCCTCAAAACTTAAAACTTTCATAATCCCAAAATATATCATCACTTCCTAAAATCATCAATATCCACCAAACCCACGTCAAACACAAAACACCAATATTTAAACCCGAAACAGCCAACAAATCTCATAGCATAAACCAATCACACCAACAACTCCATCCAATCCAACCGACCCCCTTACTCCTCGGACTCAGTCCGGCACAACCAACCAATTCACAATAAATATGAGTTAGTGCGAAAATATATTTAAATCTCAAAAGTTGTTTAAGAAAATACTTACAATGCTATAATATAAGTTTTGAAAGATCACAGAGGTGCTATAAGCGGCAACGTAGCAACAAAACAGTACCAAATGCACTGTGGTCATGGGTCTCAAAAACCCACTTTTGAACGGGGACAAACCAAGACCCAAGATTGCTAGGGTAGGGCTTAGGGATGTTGGTGAAGCTAATGGTGGTGGTGGTTGGCCGTGGGTGGCGGCGTAAAGGGTGGTTGAAGTGCAAAAGAAATGCCCAAATCCGAAATGGAGTTGGATGTACTTCACCGGTGGCAGATCGGAGTTGGGGTTAAATGTATTGGATTGCTAGGAGATCGAGGATGAAGTAGTGAAGAAATGGTGGCCGGAGGTAGCGCGACCATTTCTTCATAATTTTCATGTATGATCATATTCAATTTGAGTTAAAATTAATTCATGTATTATCCGAACTCGAGTCACCCGACACGAAGTCCACCCCTAGATGTGAGAGTATGCTTTAATTTGGACACCAAATGCATACATTTTAAAATGAGGTCATATAAGTTATCAACGTCTTAATTATAACAAATATTATCTGCAATTCATCCGTACGTACAAGAACTTCGTAACATGCCTTTAAGAAATATCAAAGCATTTTCCGTGAGTGATTAGATGCCAGGTATATCAAGCAGCCAAGGTGTTTTGTATCTGATCTTTTTCCGTCTTGGATCTCCCTGATTCTCCTTATGAGTACGCTCTACGCAACTGAGTTAGTATGTTTTTCTTTTTTCTTTTTCGGGTTGGTTCAAGTTGAAGGCATTAAATAGATGTTCCTTCCAATTTGCCAATTTGGGGTAGATGACGTTATGGCTGATGAAGGATTGGACTTCAAGTTTGGCAGTAAGTCCAAATTCATGAAGTCGTGGGTCGAAGTATAAATATCAAGAACAGTACGAAATATAGATCAAACACGTTCATCATAATTTTAATTAGAAAAGACACTTAAAAGACCTCAGTTTTAATTACAAAAAACACTTTAATTCAATCTTAATACTAAAGACCAATTCAATCTGTTGGGATTTATATCAAGCACATGAAGCCCTATAAAGAAAGTATCAAGAGATAAATCACGAGATTAATCATCAATATACCCCATTTTGCCTCCATAAAAATTTTCCTGGAAACGGAGGCCACAGGCCACACAAGGTAGTGTTTTCTTTTTCTTTAGTTGTCCTTCTCCGACCTCTGGAATTACGACGCCGGGAAAACATTAAACTGAATAAGTGGGTTCGTGAGCTGAACGGGCAGGACATTTCCATTGTTGGGTTCGGGTTTGGGCTTTCTTAACCACGCTCTGTACTCCAGCAAACAATTACTGAAAATTACTTCATATTGTCATCCAATTATGGCAAGCTTCGTAATTAATAGCAATAATAAATGAGACTGACATAAAAAAGATTCACAAATAAAACATGGATAAAATCCTTTAGATCTATTTTAAAATAAAAATAACTTTACAATCTGAAGTATCACATTAATTTGTAAGTTTACTTTTTATGTATTCCCTTTGTGGTTAGTATTTTCCAATAAAGAAATGAGTCGCATTCCCCATATCCCCAACCCCCCTTTAATACACAACACAAACACAAACACAAACTAGAATTATAGGGATGACAGAACCTAATGAATAACATGCACCACCCGAATGGTTCAGAGTATTAAGAGTAGAATAATTGGCAAAAACCTCAGTAACTTCTTTTTATCCATGCTAGTCTCTACGTTCTGCCAACAAAACAAAAGCAAACAAGCCCCGTTGGATACGCTCAAAATCAAAGCCGGCAGCAATACCAGAAAACACAAGCCCCCTCCCTCCCCACGATGAAAAAGAAAACCGATAATTACCAGCCAAAAATCCCCAAAATCACACTGAATAGTTAAACCACAAGTCTAAAAAAAAAAATACTCGGGTATATTTACAAGCATGAGTTAAAAGGTTAGCTTATCAGCAACTGAATCACATCAACATGAAGGGGAAAAATAATATTTCTAGAGGCTGTAGTACAAAAGGAATATCATAAACCACCTGGTGTATGACATAAAGAAAATGAACAAAATAAACAATGAAATTCTATGCTTCATTTAGCCCTTCTGAGTTTTTTCCACGTATGCCTGCAACAAATGGAAGCAAAATAAACAAAAGGTGCAAGCAAAATTACTCGCAAGTAATAATTACTACCATGAGTCTATTGACATATTTAAGTTGGGAAAAAATAAACTAGTGAAACCAGATGTAGTCTGCAGGCTTACCACAGTGAAGAAGGTAAGATGGCAAGAAGGGATTTCTTCAGCCAACAAATGAGTCATAGAGGTATAACCTTGTTACATTCAGTTTTAGCTCCCATAAAGAAAAGGAAAAGCAAAGGTGAATATGTAGTACCATTTCTTTATTGTCAAATGTTATAGGTTTTCTCCTTCGGGACCGACAAATATTTATTTTCATAATTTCAATTACTGCAGAAATTAAAAGCAATCAGGCATGACATCAAAGCTTATAGTCTCTTATTATTATTATTTTTTTATTGACACCGGGTGTCCGAGTAGTCTCTTATTATTAATAAAGACAACCAACCAACTTTAAAGTGCAGCTCAATTTCTTGCTCTTTTTCGCATTCTTCATTTTATTTTTTGGCTAATGAATTCTTTAGAGGAAATAATGAAGGGGGGCCATTAAATATTGAGCAAGTGAGTAAACCAGCACTCACCTGCACTAATTTAGTAAGCTTTGGTTTTGAAGATGACAGATAATGATCAATTCTCTCTTGTGTCTGAGGAATATTAGCACCCTGCCCACCAGTCACTTTGTCGACCACCTTCTTTACTATAGTTTTGTAAGCATCTTTGCTGATTTGACCTTCCTTCCACGTGGGTTTCAGAAGTTCCTTAACAAACTCCACAAGTGCAAATTTAAATGCTCGAATACCCTTCGCATCTTTGCTTTTCTTGCCCTCATCCTCCCCAGCATCTCCATCTGCATTCCCTGAAGGGCAATCTTCTTGTTCCTTTTGGTTCTCCTCTTGGGCTTGCTTCCTTTCCTCAGTCCCCCCTCCATTGTTTTCCATAGCCTCACCATGTGCACCAGTATCCAGCTTATTCGACTGTTGGCTCTTCTGATTTGGTTCTTCTGAACTGCCTGTCCTAGGCAAATCAGTGTCATTAGGCCCAACCGGAAAAGATGATGGGGATAAGTTTTTCAATGGTAGTTCTGGTTTTCCATCTACAGCACTTTTTGGTCCCAATGAATTTGATTTAAGACCTGGAGGATTGTTACTAGAGCCAGGCTTCTTAGATTCCACGCCATCACATATAGGATCATATTGCTGGGATCTGATGGCTTGATCTGTCTGAACGTGTGCCGCCAAAACTGGCTGAAGAGGCACTTCAGGGTTGGTAAAGGAAGAAATATCCGATGAATTATGGGAGTTTAGAGCAGCATAAAGTTGTGGAAGCTGCTTTCTATCACCAAAGAACTGAGCCAGAGAAGCTGAAAGGTTGGTAAGTTTGGTGAGCTGTTCACCGCTTACCACATTCTGACTTGGAGGAATTCCAGGATTTACTTGTAATGCACTATCATCACCAATATCTGGTTGGATGAGAGGTTTTCCCTCTGAAGAGAATGCTAGATTTTGTTGATATTTTATTGTTCCACTACCTCCTCTTAAAGGGGCATTGGGTGTCACCACTTGATTTTGTCCAACTACAATCATATTTGAAAGAGGTAAGGAGCTCAAACTCCGGCCATTTTGGTTGAAGCATTGTCCTGGCATGATATTGGCAGAAACGTTTAGATCAGCACTTGAACTAACAGTTTTTTCAACAGCAATCTTATCGTCACATGATACTACATTGGCACCATCCCCCATCAAATTGTGGTTCTGTTTGAAATAAGATTTTTCATTTATGATCGGTTGCACAGTTGCAGCAGCACCATGAAACTGAACCGAAGCCTCTTTAGTTATATCCTGTCCCCGAGCCATCAAAGAAGGATCATAAGAACCAAGAGATTGTGGAGCCTGAGTAATTTGACCATGCTCCTCTTTCACAGCATGGTTTGCAGACTGCACTCCATAATTCCAATCAGGAGACATGTCCATATCACCAAGCCATTTCTCAGCACCTCTCGATTCAGAAATACCGATGCTAGCACCAGCATTTTCCTCCATCCACAGGTGGCCAGCCTTCTCATTGTTCTCAACTGCTTTATCAACTGCCGGGTCGCCACAACTTTTCTTCTCTTTGTCCATACCATGGCCCCATCTAGTATCATCGATTGACCAACGAGGGAGCCTTGCTACCGGGGCACCCAACTTTCCACTTTTGTCCTCACTCTTTGTAGTGTCTGAGACAGTAACCGTATTGCTCCATTCACTCAATTTTGGGCCATCCCATAACCGGTCCACATCATCTGAATTGCGACCCAGCCCCCACCTATCACCTCGTGACCTTCCATCAGGACTTAAGTCAGCTTGACTGTGATGAGAAAACCGACAATATTTACCATTACGACAATTTCCTGCAGCGAAAAATTTACAAGGAACATCACCACCCCTGCGGTGTTCAGGCTCACCGCCTCGCTCAAAAGATGCATCTCTATTTCTACGATTTTCCCTTTCTCTGATGGCATCATTTCCAGACACTTTATCAAAACTATCAGAAGCACCATCGTGAGCATACCTACAAGATGCCCCCCGCCGACACTTTCCTCTCACAAAATCAGTACAATACGGAGTGGATCTTCCAATTCTTGATGTGTAGTCCCTAGTATCATGAGTAGTGGAATATTTTGAATCCCCATCTTTCCTGTGTCTACTCTCCCAGTTATCCTCATGATGTTGATTACCCTGGTGAAGAAAATGGCAATGATTGCCTCTCCTACATCTCCCAGCAGTAAAATCTCTACATAATTGAGTTGACGCTCCTCTGCTTCTACTTCTGTCATGGAATCCTGATTCCCGTCTGATGCCACGAACAGGGCTCCTGCTCCTGCTTAGGCTCCTGCTCCTGCTCCTGCTCCTGCTCCTGCTCCTGCTTCTACTCCTACCTCTGTACATATATGTGCAAATAATAAGGAAAGAAAATTAAGGAACTAAATGCATTTGGCTCTCACAGGTGGAAGGACATAAAATAATGAACACAGTTTATATATAATTTTCTTTGTAAGTAAAATAAAGTTTTAATGATTCAAGTAAATATGCATAGCCCAAGTACATAGGAAGTATACGAAAGAGAACACCTAGTTACAAGTTAGGAACATAGTTTTTATATATAATTTGAATTTCATATGTAAACTGTTTGATTGGGAAATGGATGCAATTTCTGATCAGCTTGGTTTGTTGTATGCAACAAATCTTGGCTGGGCTGAGACAGATAAGATGGTCTGGATTCATACTGGCAATGAGAAGTTTACAGTTCATTCCATGTACAAGATGCTGACTAGTCCGAATGCGGTACACTCTTTTCCTTGGAAGTGTGAGTAGGTGCCTTCAAAGGTCAAGTTCTATGGCTGGAGAGCTTCTCTAGGGAAAGTTCGAACCTTGGATAATCTTAGGAAGCATGGATTAATTGTTATGGATTGGTGTTGCATGTGTAAAAAATATGTAGAATCGGTGGATCATTTGTTACTTCATTGTGAGGTGGCTAGAGTTATGGTATGAGGTGATTAATAAGATTAGAGTGGCGTGGGTGATGTCTAGGAAGGTGGTGGATCTTTTCACTTGTTGGAGAGGTCTAAGGGGTAACTCTCAAATTGCTACTGTTTGGAATATGATCCCATAATGTCTTGCGTGGTGTATCGGGCTCGAGAGGAATGGCCTGTGTTTTGAAGATAAGGAACGCGCAGTGGACAAACTTAGATGTTTCTTCTTTATTACCTTATTTCTTTGGGCTTTGATCATTGTTTTTAATAGAACTAGTGTCCATGATTTCCTTGTTACTCTCTGTAGTTCCTGACTTGTAATTAGGTTTCAGCATTTGTATACTTCCTATATACTTGGGCTATGCCTTTTTACTCGTCTTAATAAAATTTTCTTATCTATAATATATATATAATTTGGATGCAGATCGATCGGAAAAATCAAGGAATCACACACACACACACACGCATCAAAACTATAACAAGAATCGCAAGTTAGGAGAATTCAATAAATGCATAAGATATATACATCAAAGGTTTATAGTATTATTACTGCTTTAAATAAGTAACCATTCTCCATTAATAGGCGCACAAAAAGTAGACGGGAAGGATACAAAAGATACTTAAAATATTACTACTAATAAACTGGACTAAATTCAGAACCAAAATGTGCATGACGAGTGAACAATAAAGTCTAGTCCTTGTCAAGACAAAAAAAAAAAAAAAAAAAAAAGAAAAAAAAGTGGAAACTCAAACCTGAGTGACCTGCTCCAAACATTTTTAGGGGAGGGACTGTGGCTTGGTCCTCTCCACTCGTCAAGACCAGGAGACATTCTCGTGCTGTAACTCCCATCTCCATCCCAGGCCACATTGGATTCCAGATTTCTGTTGCGGCCCCTATTGTAGCTATGATCCTTAATTGAGCCTCTGCTTCTCGGCAGAGGTTCACCTGATGCCAATCCTGCATCACGCTTTGATTTTAGCAAATCATTTGCCTCCACGTCAGACCATTTTGAATTATTATTGCCAGCAACCCCTGGAGAGAGCCATCCAGTTTCCAATTCTTTATCATGATAAGTACCAGCTTTTCCGGGCCAAGAATCATCTTGTACATTTTCAGATTCAAAGTGACGCTCTTCTTCTCTCAAATCCCACTTAGAACTACGTCTTCTGCTGCTTCCACTCATCTCTCCCAGAAAAAATCCTCACCACCTCCTTTTAGTAGAACCAGGTACAATCTGGAGAAAAAGGACAACCATTATATATATATATATATACATATATTTTTATAAGTAAGAAGATATTTTATTGATATAAAGGGTATAGCCAAAGTACACAGGAGGTATACATGGTGATATATATATATATATACACACATCAGCTTCAATGATATAAAATCTACTTTTTATAGAAGTAAGAAGATTTCATTAAAAAATACAAAAAATGTGGCCAAAGACATAAAATCTATCTACAGTCCTTTACTTCATTCTGCTCTCGAAGTCTACAGTACTGTTTTGATGATAAATGTTACTAAATAATTATTCTTTCCCTCATATCATAGAGACAAATCAGTATACATCATGCACCAATTTGATTCAGTCATAAATTTTTTTTTTAACAAGTAAAAATTTATTAATATCAATAGGCATAACCAAGTACACTGGATTCAGTCGTAAAATTAATAGAAAATCTAAAATTTAATGCTTTACGGGTCAAGATTATTGATCCAATGAACTCAAAAACAGTCCAAGGATAATGTAACAGAATTACAGAGATTTGACACAATCTGAGAAGTAACCATTTTTCACCAACTAGATGTGAGCAACATATGCATTGGTCAGGTATCCATTCCACCTAACAGACCTAATATCTTAAATCAATTTCTTTCAGTCGCATGTAAATGAAAGATCATGCATAGTTGTAGTGTAGACAATGAAATTTTGCTAAAACTCAACTAAAAAGGAGCATGCCTTTTGACTTGCCGGAATCACAAAGCAGCAGTTCATATTTCCATACACAAATTGGATTCAAATAATAAGGCAGAAAGGAGGCTATAGGAGACAGATTTTTGTAGAGGACAACCACACACATAAATAAGAGCAACTCTAAAAGTCAGTACAACCTGTATACAGAAATTAACAGTGATACACTTATTAGAAAAGGAAATGAGAACAAATAAACAAACTTTTATGATAGAGTAAAAGAAACATTGTAAGAAACAAATAATAAAAATCCATACACCTTTAGAGCATCCCAATAATTATTTCCCAATACAACATATAAACAATCTTTCAAGAGCCAAATCAAACTATTTACCAACTAGATTTACAGTTAGAACATGTAGAGACTGGATAACCACCAGCAAGAAAACTCCCGAATACCACAACAAATAGCATTTAAACCAGGGAATAGAAAAAAATGAATATGATGATTTCTGGCATGCACATAGAAACAGCAGCAGACTAGATGCACCCATTAATCAGTTATTTGCCGATTCATATCTTTTATGATTTTATTTCTCTTTTTATATTTCTATTTAGGTGTTTCTCTTATATGCATCCTCGTACTTGAGCTACAACTTTTGTGGCTTTAAATAAAATCTTCGATTACTAAAAAAAAATCAGTTGTCAATTCCTCATCAAGGTTGATAAAGAAATCTAAGAGAAGCCAAGTACTCTTTTGGTTTAACAGAATATTTATACCACTAACAATGAACCAAACTATTTAACAGACTATTATTGTAACCCCCAAAGTTTCTTAGTTTGTACATGGTTGTACTCCACCATAAGTAAGGGTATATAAATAAAATTTGGGCTAACACCCTCTTTTCCGGGAAAAAAAAAAATTATACATTTTCTAACCCCTAGGGGTTGGCTCAAGTGGTAAAGGCCTTGGGTTTGGGGGTATGCTCCCCCAAGGTGTAAGGTTCAAATCCCCTTGGGTGCTAAACAATCTCTAGTGGCCATCGAACTGCAGGATTTTTCCCTTGAATTACCCAAGGTGCGCTAGCAGGAAACTCCTTGCCGAGGGCCTGGGCACCCGCGGGATTAGTCGGGACACTGTTCCTAGACACCCGATGCCAATAAAAAAAAATTATACATTTTCTATCTGACTACCAAGTGCCAATCATTATATAAATTCCCAGTATTATTTAATGAAAAAGAAACACTGAGCAAACAAAAAAAAACAATGCAATCAAAAAGTGATAACACATGTCACCCACTCAACCATCGCAGATAGCAGATAGCAGAACTAAGTAAGCTCCATTTAGTGGAAATCTAATTTCAAAATTATTTGTCTCCTCTAGCTATCATGTGATTTTAATTCCCAAATTTCTACCTTATCCAACCAGGAACAAATAAACAGAGAACAGAAAACTCTTCTAGCACAACAGGAATCTGCATGTTCTACCAGGTAACCACCCCTCGTGTCCAAATAACAACCAAAAAAGAGAGGCCCACGCCTCGCATTTTGTTTTTCTCAAACCAAACATACAACTTAAATAAAATATAGAGCTCTTGCAGTAGCAGTTAATCCCGAGAACCCTATATACTGCACAAAATATACCAAATATAAATCCTACCCTCACCCTCACCCCCCCCCTCCAAAAAAAAAAAAAACACAATTGTTTCATAAAAATACAACCCAGGTCCCTAAAATGAAAACAAAATGAAGCACAGTTTTCTTGGAGAATACTCCATAAAATTACATGGCCAGGGAGGAGGCAACAAGCGCACTGACAGCTGATAGTCCATTTAAGTTTAGTTTGTTTCTCTATTTTTTTTGGCATAAAACCAATAATATCGTAACGTATAGATGATGGCTATTGTCTAAGTTTGTGTAGCAGAGATATATGATATAGGTGGCTGGAAATCACTTTTGCATTCAGCTACCCCGTAATCCCACCCTTCCCAAAAAAAAAATGTATCTTTCCAAGCTCAGGCGAATCTGTTTTTACTAGCACATGGTGTGTGGGACAAAACCTCGACTAATCCAGGGGGTGCACGGGCCCTTGGCAAGGAATTTCAAAAAAGTACACCTTGGATGATTCAAGGGGAGCACAGGCCAATCTTAAATTTATCCAAAAACATCAGAACTGAGCCTGAACATCAAACTAGTTAAGGATACTTCGCAGCCATAATGAAGGCAAGACAATAAATGTTTTCTAAATCCCCAGATATTTTGACATCTCAATACCTCAAAGTGATAACCAAAGTAATTTTCCCCAGAGCCACATGCTCAACTTCCTTTCCAGGAAAAAGACTTAATGTGAAAATCTGATGCCTGATGCAAGTTCGTTAACTTATCAAAAGCATATCCAGAAAATCCATATATCACGGTTCTGATAGACATTATTACTTGGAGAGAGAGAGAGAGCTTCAAAAGTTTCACGTACATTAGAACCCTAGACAAACATTTGACACGTCCATAACTTCCGTAAGAGGCTGAGTTTCTAACTTCACACAAGATTATTAAGGCCTTCATCACAAGGAATACATATACACACAAGGAATACAAAAACATATGAACAGGTGTCTGTATAAATGCTGTGTCTGCATGTGTGTGTGTGTGTGTGTGTTGTGATATCCATGCTAAATCCCCTAAAGGCATCACCATCATTCGTATCCATCCACCAGTTTTAAAACCAGAGAATTTTCATCTTTAGCAAATGTTGACTCTCACGTAGATTCTAAAATCCATACTCAACGCTGACCAAAATCGGTAGCCGCTGAAATCTTTTAGTGACAAAACGAATCCTAGCATTTGTTTTTTATATTTCAGCCAAAAGCTTGGAAAGCCAAAATTTGATTTAATTTACACAGTTATAGAAAAATGGATTTTGCCTAATCATAATCAAGCATGTATTATTTGGTCGAACATTATAGTGTGAGAATTCAAATAAAAAAGCCACAATTTGTTTTTAATACAAGCAAACAACTTAAGATTTACAAACTAGAGGGTTCCCCAAAAGTATCTTCCTTTTGCAATACAAGCAAACAGTTAAAGGTTTACAAACCACAAGATTCCCCCAAAGTATCTTCTTCTTTTTTTATAAGTGTTCCCCCAAAGTATCTTCTTTTTGCAATGACTTCTCAAAGTTCACGAATAATATCCGTTACAACAGTACCTGTCATCAACCCCACCATCTACCTGATAGTTAACTAGTACTCTTAAATTCAATGAAGATGACTTTGTTTTCGGTGTGGTTGTAGTTGGCCGAAATCACAAATTTAGGAACACAGCCATTCTTAAGTCCAAACACTTTTTGTATAGATTTTATCTACTGATATTTGATGTAGATCTACAGATCAAATCTTGATTTTGATCAACAAATAATCACTCTTAAAGATCAATGTCCACCGGGCTTTAAAATGAATCTTTTGTTCCAAACTTTCCACTCCACAGCAGTGAACTTTGAGCATCAACAACTTCAATAAGAGTTATTTTGAATGTTGATGTATTCTTTTCCAGTTTTTGAACCATGGAGCAGGTCTTATGAGGCTATCTCAAAAGCATTTGGAGCAATCTCCACTAAAACGACACGACAAAGGTCCATTAATATGTGCAAATATCCCACGTTGCACTTGTGGAAGGATAAATATCACTGCAAATATCATTGCATCAATTCTTTCGAATGCACTCGGTATCCCTCCATGCAGTGACCTCGTGAAAATACTGCAGAAAAATTATATGTATATTAGCGCTCAGCTAGATGGACTCTTATTGAGAGGCATAGAACTAAAGTACACACGAGACTTCTATCCTGGTACCTAGTCTTTTTGGAGTCTAAGCAATTTACCTGAGCACATAGATGAGTGATCTAAGACTCAAGCAAAGGATTCACAGGTACATTTAGAGTTATTAGAGTATGGAAAGTCCTAAAGTCGTAGAAAAGGGTTCCCATGTATTTTATATCATTCAGTAGATTACTGAGTCCAAGCGGGGCAAAGAAAGAGTTCAAATCGCGCTTAGAAATCCCCCGAATATAGAGATGGGAAAAAAGCCCAAAAAGTAGCACAAACATAAACACAAGTACGCAAGGTATAACCCTTATCGAAGTTCAAGAACTACATAGACTTCTCAATTCAGATCAAAATCATTAACCAGAGAAAAGAAACGAATAAAACCCTAGGATTATTACGGAGATACGGCGCAAGATCGAACAAATGAGAGTGAGAATAGAGGACTTACGTATAATCAGAGAGAGAGGGAGAGCTTTAGAACCCTAAACCGCAACGGAATGACGCCGCGAGCGGACATAGGGAGGAGGAGCTGAGTTTGTCATAGCCATTCGGAGAGAGAACTGAGAGCAGTACGGAAAGATATTTCGTAGCAAACCTAGATTACGAAACTATCTTGCTTTTCTATTTTCTGTTTCTTTTTTAACCCCACGGCCATAAATCGATCTGGCTTAAATTGGTCTTCTTGATTTTTTTTTTTTCTTTCTTGGGCCTAGTTTTTTTTTTAAAAAAAAATTTGTCATTTCCTCTTTTAATAAATCATTTTATATTTTGTTTAAGATAATTAAAATAAAACTTTTAAGCTAATTAATGTCTATTATGTAAAATGAGCACAAGGTTAAAGCCTACCGAAGATTCATTTTAGATGAAATATCCTAGCACGATGATAACAAAAAGTAAAATTCTAAACTCGTTTGGATTCAACTCACGGCTCTTTTAATGGCCCATGGCTCTGCATAGATGATTTTAACGACTTATTAGGCCAACAAGACAAATATGGTGGCAGACCAATAACTTCCTCATCTATAAGCGGCCTACAAAGTTTAATGGATTCTCATGGTCTCATCGATATTGGCTTCTCGAGACTTGTTTCCACATGGACAAATAATCGAATGGGAAATGCAATAATTAGAGTACAATTGGACCATGGTATAGCCAATACAAATTGGCGCCTACTTTTTCCATATGCCACTATCCAACACATAGTTTCTTCAACCTCTTATCATAATCCCCTCTTGCTTAACACTATGAATATAAGGAAGAATCTCTCTCCTTTTAATTTTGAGAAATTCTAGACTCGAGAGCCACTCAACAATGTTATAATTCAAGAGGTATGGAACCATCAATTTTACAGTCTTTTATTATGTGCAATAAAATTAAAGAAACAAAAAAGGCACTCAAGCATTGGAATAAAATCCACTTCGGGAAAATCCAGACCAACATCCAGCATCTCGGGTTAGAACTAAGCAATCTCTAGAGTAATCCGCCGAACCAGTGGAGCTTACAGAGAGAGAAGTTTCTTCACTATAAACTTCAAGAACAACTCAAAAAAGAAACTCTTTGGCGACAAAATTCAAGAATTGAGCCACAGCTGACCTAAACACAAAGTTTTATCATTTGTCAACGACTATCCGTCGAAGAAGAAATGAGATCGACTCAATCAAGCTAAACCCAGGTATTTGGACAATGGATCAAGATATCATTGAATCTACTTTCATAGATTATTTTAAATCCATTTATATCTCTATAAATCCTATTTTCCCAGAGCATCTAGAAAACCTTTTTGAAAGACAAATTTCAGAGGATGAAAATAAACTCTTGATAGATATGCCTTCGGAATTGGAAATTTTTGGTGTACTCAAACAAATTCCAAATCATAAAGCATCAGGACTAGATGGGATGACAGCTCTTTTCTACAAACATTACTGGCATATTATCAGAAAAAATGTGGTCGCGACGGTTCAAAATTTCTTTAGAAGCGGGAAACTTTTGAAACAAATAAACCACACCCATATAGCCCTCATCCCAAAAATAGTAAATCTCGTTTCCCCTCAACATTTCCGATCAAAAAGCTTGACAAATGTCATTTATAAAATCATCAGAAAAATTTTGGCAAATCTATTGAAAAAAATCCCTTCCATCCATAATTTTTTCTTTCCAAACAGCCTTTGTACCTGGTCATAATATCAAGAAAAGTTCTATAATAGCTCATGATATGTTTAATCACCTAAAGCATCACATGGGCAAGAAAGGTCAGATAGTTTTAAAGCTAGACGTAGAAAAAGCTTTCGACTTTATTGAATTGAATTTTCTTTATGCTGTTATGAGAGTTTTGAGTTTCAACTCAACTTGGATAAATCTCATTAAAAATGCACTTCTACGGCTCTTTCTCTATTCTCATCAATGGATCCCTAAAAGGTCTCTTCAAGGCACAAAGGGATCTTCGGCAAGGCAACCCCATCTCGCCCTTTCTGTTCATCCTATGTACGGAGATACTTTCAAGGCTATTGGCCAGATCAAAAGTATTGCAAAAGCTAGAAGGTATTAAAATCAGCAGAGATAGTCCCTCAATATCTCACATTCTTTTTGCAGATGATTTAATAATCTTTGCAAAATCAAAATGAAGGTCGATTCAGGCGATCAACAATGCTCTAGATAAATATCAGGCTTGGTCTGGCCAGCGCATCAATCAAAGCAAATCATCTATCTACATTACTTAAAATACTAGTCAAACAACAAAAAGAGTAATCTTAGAGAATATGTCATACAAAGAGTCGACCTCAAAAATAAAATACTTGGGCATGCTAATAACATTTGGTCGATCCAGGAAAGAGGACTACAAAGATTGTTTGGGGAAAATTAATAAAAGGTTGGATGGTTGGAAATAAAAAATGTTCTCTCAAGCCAGTATAACTCTGCTCATCAGATCAATAGAAAGCGCCATCCCCCATATCAAATGTCAACGCACATGCTTCCAAAATCAATCTGCAAGAAATTGAACACAAGTTTCAAAAATTTTTTTGTGGGGAAAAGCAAATAACCAAAAGCACAAGCTGTGCCTAAAATCACGGAAATCTATTTGTCAACCGAAAAAAGATGGTGGATTGGGATTAAGATTGATGAAAAATATGAATGTGCCTTTGTTAGCGAATACAGGATGGGAAATGAGCCAACCAAGCAACAATATCTGGCACAAGCTTCTATCCAATAAATATTTGAAATCAAACGTCTTCGAATTAGCAACCAAAAAGGTAACTGACTTGAGTCTCTGGAAATGAATTCTAAAGACAATACCATTAGTGGAAAAATGTACATGTTTCAAAATTGCAAATGGTTTGTCTGTAAGAGCTTGGCTAGATCCCTAGATTCTGACTCTGGAAATCTTTAAACATTTCCCTCTCACCCACACAGCTAATCTCTCGACTACCTCAAGGTCTCAGACCTGATCATTCAAAATAATAAATCTTGGAATCTCTCAATGTTAACATCCCTGTTACAACAAGAAAGCATAAAGGAAATCCTTGAAATTTCTTTACCCAACTCCGATTAAACTACGGATTGTGCTATTTAGACTAAAACCCAAAATGAGATTTTCTTTATTAAAAGTGTCCACCATCTTGCATCAACTAACGCCAACTACTCCAGAGAAGCAATCCCGGATATTTCATGGGGGAAATTTGGAAACTTGGGATCCATGACCGCCACAAGCTCTTTTTATGGAATATATTTTGGAATATTTTACCAATAAGAGATCGCCTTAAAAGGTTCATTCCGAGCATTCCTTCCATAAATTGCCCGTTCTGTGATGAAAAAGAAGAGACTCTCTTGTACCTATTCATTGAATGCCCTATAACCAGAATTCTCTGGAGTTGTAGCAGATGGCCTTTAAATCTATTTTCTCTGGCAGTAAATTCAATGAAGGATTGGTTTCAGTTTATTTTATACCCTCAGAAAAAACTCGGTCTTACCTCCCAGGAAGAACACCCCTTCAAAATTGTAGCTAGTATGATTCTAGATTTTATCTAGAGGCTTTGAAATAACCAAGTCCATAATCACAAAGAACTCTCTCTTCACAATCTTTCACAACAGCTGAATCTCTCTTATCAAAAAAATTTTCATGCATGGAAAGAAAAGTTTGAATCCAAAGTGGAGAAGGAATGGCAAAAACCTCTCACAAATCAAATATGCATATCCTTCGATGCAACAGTCCAGAATTCTTTCTCCTTGGCTTCAGCTGTAAGTAGAAACTCAACAGGAGAAGTCATCGAAATTTGGACCGAGACAAATTTTACTGCTACCCCGGTGATTCCAGAGGCACTTGCGGCAAAGTTAGCTCTTAAAATGGCGGAACGCCTCAACCATCCCTTTATCTCTCTAGTTGGAGACTCTTAATTGGTGATTTCTTCGATTTATAAAGAGGAACAAATTTGGCAAATAGCACAATTTCGGATGATATTGCAAACTCTTTGAAATTTCACATGGGCTGGAGTTTTCACAAGATTGATAAATTCTAAAATCAATTTGCACACTCAGTTACGAAATGGGCAGTTACAAACTCTTTGTTTGGTAGCATTCCATTAGAAATTATTCTTTCTACTATTTTATATATCGATAGTGGGAAAGACCCTCAGTCGTTTGTAATAATTTATGTTTTATTTATAATATGCAAGCTTGCTTAGAAAAAGAAAAAAAAAAAAGAAAAAGAAAAAATAGAGGGTCTGATAATGAATAAGACTTGATAAGACAGAGCAAAAATGAGACTTAAAGATGAGTAGAGGCAACAGAGAAATGCGCAATCTTTTGAAATTTAAAGGATTGCTAGAATGAACGAGAGAATCAAATAGTTCCAATACCTTTTTATTTTTATTTTTAGGGAGAATTCTATGGGATTAATTGTAGAGAGTGAGGCAGGTTTGAAGGCTTAGATGAGATAAAAAAATTATCATCTAATCTCATATTATCTCATCCCATCTTATTCTATAAAAAATTCAAATACAAAATTTTTAAATTAATCATTACAACTTTTTCAAATTTTCAAATGAAAAATAAAAAATAATTCCTACTTTTTCAAATTTTCAAACAAAAATAATATTATAAAACTATATTATTATAATATTTTAACTTTATAATATTTTTTATTCAACTTTTTCTCTCATTTCCCAAAACTCAAAAAATATTCAACTCAAACTATCTTACTACTATTCACAAATTATCTTATTACTATTTATAAAATTATCATCCCATCTCACTACTATTTACAAATTATCTTAGTGAAGATTTAAAACTTGTATCAAACTCTACTTATAGTGAATTTTATACTTTAGACTTGTAATGGATTTAGCACCAAGAACCACCATTTGAGAGGAGGATCTGACCATATACATAGTACTTAGGATTGAAAAATGCATCTAACATCTATTAAAATAGATTCATATACATTGTATTTTCTCATTTGAGATCTGTCACGAAAAGCAATAGCGATGATATTATGAACATTTTACATGGCTTATTTCATTGTTACAATAATCTATTGACCACAAATGAAAAGGTTGGGGAACTAACAAAAAATGGTTATAATTATATGGTACGATCAATAGCTAAAGATATCTATCATTCTTTTTTTTTTTTTCTATATGAAAAATGGCCAAAATTAAGCCTTCATATTCTTAACCCCTCTTTTTAAATTAAAAAAAAAAAAAAAAAAAAAAAAAAAAAAGATGTTAGTGTGGAATACTAGTGTGAATTGCATTAGAGCACTCTAGACTCTGGTTCACCATTTTTATAAGCAAACCGTTGGCAAAAGCATTTAAGTTCGTGAAATAAGATTATAAAAAAAAAAAGAAAAAAAAAAAAGAAGAAGAAGAGAGAGAGAGACTATAGAGAATGTCACTGCAAGGTGATTTCAAAGGAAATTTTTTAGACTACTTTATCAATTGTGATACTCTGTATTTTAATATATTTTAATTGAATGATTATTTTAATTAATTTAAATATTAGTTCTCTTGTTTTAAAATTTATTGAATTTCTCGTTGGTTTATTTTATGACTTTTTTTAAGTTGTGAAAATTATTTTGTTATGCTTTATTAATATTAATTATTGTTTTACATTTAAATTTCTCTTAATTTAAATTAGTTGTTTGTTGGTTTTAAAATTATTGTGTTATTGGATTTAATTATTTTATTTTACTTAGTCACTGTGTTTAAATTAATTTTATTTAAACTGTTGTTTTGAAATGATTTTCGTTTGATCAATTTTGTGACTCAAGTTGTGAGGATTGAATCTCATTTCTTTCCATTCATTTTTCTTTTTCTATTTTCTTTCTTCTTTCTTCTCTTTTCTCTTTTTCTTCCTTCTTTTTCTTCATTTTTCCCTTACCTCCCAGCCGTGCCACCCCCCCTCCCCTCTCTCCCCGTGCATTTTTCTTCTTCCTCCAACTTGCACCTCCATGCGCCGCCATGACCGACACTGCCCCTCTCCTTCTCTTCCCCTCCGGCCGGTGACCTCACTCCTCCATTTCCAGCCTCTCCCGCACTGTCGTTTGTCCCCACGCACGACTTGAAGCGGCAACCTCCTCTTCACTCCAGAGCCGTCGTCGCTCCACCTCCGGCCATCATCTTTTCACCACATCATCCTCGACCTCCTAGCAACCTAATGCACCCATCCTCAGCCCCGATCTGCCACCGGTGAAGCACATTCATCTCATTTTTCGATTTGTACATTTTGGCCTCAAATACCTCCCACGCCGCCACCCACGACCAATCACCGCCACCACTAACTTCACCGACATTCCTAAGCCCTTCCTTCGCAATCTCAAGTCTTAGTTTGTCTCCGTTGAAAAGTGAGTTTTTGAGACCCATGGCCTAGTGCATTTTGCACTGTTCCGTTGCAGTGTCGCCACCTTTTGCACCTCCGTGATCCTTCGAAAATTATAATAAAGCACTGTAAGTATTTTTCTAAATAATTTTTGAGATTTAAATGTATTTTTGCACTAACTCATTTATTTACTGTGATTGGTTGGTTGTGCCGGATTGAGTCCGAGGAGTAAGGGGATCGGTTGGATTGAATTATGGAGTTATTTGTGTGATTGGTTTATGATAAAAGATTTGTTGGCTGTTTCGGATTTAAATATTGGTGTTTTGAGTTTGACGTTAGTTATGGTGGATACTGATGATTTTAGGAAGTGATGATATATTTTGGGATTATGAGGGTTTTAAGTTTTGAAGAATTAAAATAGGTTTATTTTAGAAGTTTAGACTTAAATATCGAAATACTTGATTGATTAGAAACTTACGGAAATTACGTGATTATTTTTATAGGTGATGATTTATAGTCGAGTTGACATTTTTTTAGGAAAATTCTGAAAAACTAAGTCGTCCAGATAAGCGAGATTCCTATGCTATATTTGCATAAAAAAGAAATGAACTGAGGTTGGTTTGTAAAAAAATGTACATTTTGTTTTAAAAAGAAAAGATGAAAAATAACCTCAGTATATGTTTTGCATTCACTCATGAAATATGTATAAAAGAGAAAATAAATACTTTTAACATGAATAATGTAGACACGAGCAATATTTGACATATTTCTTAAATATGCAAAAGAGCGAATATGATATCATTGATATTTTTATGCATGTGATATGAAATGATTTGGATCTATTTTTGATCAAATGGAAATGATATGAATATGTTTCGCACGTGTTTTGATATGATATGGATATGATAAAACTTTGGCATACTTATATGTTCTGAATATGGTTCTAATATGATGATACTGGTTCACGTAATATGGTTGGTACCAACATGATATGATGTGAGTGCACCCACTTTGGAAACAAAGTGGTCCTTTACGTGTTCTTTCCTGTGTACACACTCGGGGCTCCGAGATTGAAAAAAGAGAAGTTTTACGATATGATACTGCCTGGTTTGGCCACTAGGGATATCACAACCCTACCACAGGGGTTAAACATGATATATGATATGATACAATATAACATGATATGATAAAATAAAGATGTTCAATTATGTTATGCCAAAGCGTTTTTTAATATGAAACGGATATTTAAATATGTACAGTTGGTTTTCGAATATGAAAATGGTTTTTGATTACTAAAAAGGTCTTTGATTATGAAACGGATCTTTGAATATGAACAGTTGGTTTTTGAATATGAAAATAGTCTTTAAATATGAAAATGGTCTTTGAATATGGAAAGTGTCTTTAAAAATAAACAGTTAAATTTTGAATATGAAAAGTCTGAAAAATCACTCTGATTTTCTGATAACACGTTTTTGAGATCTGCATAAAAAAATGAAATGTTTTGTTTCTGCATACTGAACTTTCTGAAAAGGCTCATGTTTACATACTAGTATATGTTCTCTACTTACTGAGTTGTTGATAACTCACCATTTATCTTCACAATATTTTTCAGATAATTTGAATAGCCTAGCTAATGATCAAGAATATGGAGCATGGGTGAGATGAGTTAAGAATGATGGTTTAAGCATAGAAGGTTTATATGAGTATTGAGGATTTTCATTTAGTAAATTTGTTGTGCTCTGATGATGTGATTTGTTGGGAGGTTGATATTTATATTAAGATTTTGTATAGTCTTAGAATAATTATTCTAGAGTAATTGATGTGAATTAATGAGTATTTTATGCGATAGAGAAAAATTAGAGTATGTACTATGTGGATGGAAAATGATTTTTAAGTGACATGAGTTAATTCTTCGGACCCTCAGGGACGGGGCGTTACATCAATCATTTTCAGAGTTTTTTATACAAGGCTATAATTCTATCTTAGGAAATATTTACACTTTATGACTCATAATATGCAGTATTTTTTTTTTTTAACGAATAGTCAGGGCCACATGTCCAATAGTGACCCTGCCTAAATTTATTTAAGACCCTTACTTTTAGTGGAGGAATACCGTAGTAACACCATAAATGTAACGCCCCGACCACGAGGGTCCGGAGAGTTAACTCACATCACCCAAAAATCATTTCTAAATAATACTTTTAAAATCAACCAGGGTCTCCATAACATATTAACCTATTTGTTCAATACAAAAATCCATTACTCAAAATACCAAAGTCACATACAATATTAACACTACCAAAAGACTCACCAATAGTCATTGTGCCCTAAGGCACTCATAGTCTTCTATGATCAACAAACTTGCAAGTACTTCCTATTCTTGATTTCCAATTGTTGCATCAAAAATATCTGAAACATATTATGGAGATAGGGGTGAGTTATCAACAACTCAGTAAGCAGAGAACATATACTAGTATGCAAACATGAGCATTTACAGATTTCATGATGCAGAACAAAACACTTTATTTTCAGAATGCAAAGTCAGAACATATTATAAAAATATCAGAGTGAAAGTTCAAAAATATTCTTATTCAAATTCTTTTGGCATAGCATAACTGGCCACCATCGTACCAGAGCATCATATCGCATTAGAGGCCATGTTTAACCCATGTGGTAGGGTTGTGCAAATCCCAGTAGCTAACTGAGTAGAAATAGAATGTGAATCTTCCCCTTATTTATTCTCGGAGCCCCGAGTGTGCATACAGGAAAGACCACCAGAAAACCACTTTGTTTCCAAAGTGGGTGCACCAAAAACAGAACAGTTGGTACCAACCCAAACAGAAGCCACTATTAGCACCCGTGGTAGGTCAAATTGGTCACCATCCACAAACCACATCCCAATTCAGAATGTCATGCCAAAAATTTTCAGAAATCCCATCATATCAGAATACGGAACACCTGCAGAACAGAACAAAGTTTTCAGAAAGCATATCATATCAGAGTACAGACCATCTTCAGAACAGAACATAGTTTTCAGAAATCATAAAACATTATTTTATGCACAAACTTTCATATTCGCTCTCTTTTTCAGAGTTTAGAAGCAAAATGCAAAATAGCTCATGTCTACACCAGTCATACCAGAAAATACTTTATTCTTAAACAGAATCTCATGAGTAATGCAGAAAAAATATTGAGGTAGTTCAAGTATATTTTTATAACAAAACATGTTCATTTTCAAAATCAACCTCAGTCCATTTTATTTTTATGCAAATCTAGTATAGGAACCCCGCTTACCTGGAACTCTTTAGTCTTTCAAATATTCCTCAACAAAGCCAAACAAATATTAATCTTCACCTATAACATAATCACGTAATTTTCATAAATATCCAATCGAAAACGTATCTCAATATTTAAGCCTAAGATGCTAAAATAACTTATTTTAATTCCTTGAAAATCTAAATTCACGAATTTCTAAAGATGTTAACACTTCTCAAATTCCAACTAAATCTCTGACTGAGGTATTAACTCTAACTTATTTACTAATGAAGAATCAAACTATCGGATTTAATACTGCATAACATAATTATGCCAAAAATTTCTTTTTAATTTATACATAAAATTTATTTAACAAACTATATCATAATAAAATTATAACATTATCAATTGCTTTCGAAAGAGACTTTACTCAAAATAAATTAAATTTACCAAGATCATTTTGGTAAATATGGAAAATTTAGACTTTAAAAAATACATATCAAAGTTTTAAAACACAATAATGTAACTTGAAATTCAAAGGTAACAACGAAATTTTCTATTTATTAGACCGACTATGCAATAGTTTCTATAGTACTTTGTTTGAAACATGATCAAAGGGGTATAACGGTAATAACATCTTGCCTATTAGATTATAGACTTCCTCACACACCTATATATTTATATATATTACTCTCTTTAAGTCAGCAACACGAAAAGAAAATAGACAAGAGGAAGTGGAGTGCAGACTTACGATTAAACCGAGTTGTACGTGGAGGGGCAAGGCACGACGGCTGGGCTGCAGGAACTATGGTGGTGCTGCTGGGTGCTGAGGAGGGCATGCAGTGGTGAGGCCACCTACACTGGGCGGCGAAAGCGCACGAGAGAGGTAGAGAGAGCTTGGAGAGTGCGAGATGAGAGGGAGATAGCAACCGAGAGGGAACGAAAATGGCGGAGGGTCTGGGTTCACCGATCTGGGCAGGGTGACGGGGATGTCACGACCGGCGGTTTCCGTTGATTTTATGGTGTTTTTCGGTGCAAACAGGTGCTGGTTTTGCAGTGGCTTACGGTGGAGTTCAGTAAATGCTCTGTTTTTGGTGCAGGAAGCAGAGGCTTCTCAGTGAGGTGGGGGTGGTTCTCGGTTTCGTGTGGCGGAGAAGCGGCTAAGCAGAGGTGTTACGGCGCAACGCTGGGCGTGGGTGAGTCGTGGCAGGTGGCACGGAGGAGTTGGGGTGGCTGTAGGCGTGGCTCTGTTTCGGTTGTCTAAAACAGAGGATTTCCGTGGCTTGCAACAGATGCTATGCAGGTGTTGGGTGGCGGCTTCGTGCGGCTGAGGTTCCGCGTGGACTGGGTTCGGGGGAGTAATGACTCGTTGGCTTGGCTGTGGGAGTGGTGGAGCTGTTGAACGCCACCGAGGCTTGTAATTTTATGGCCAGCGACGACGGGAAAAGGAAGAGCTGGAGCTTCCGTGTGTGGAGTTGCACTGGCTGGGTGTGGCTACTTGAAGGTGGTGAGGCGGCTAGAGTGGAGGTCTCAGTTGATAATCTGAGAGGAGGACGAGCGGCACAAATTTAGGGTTGAGAAAAACTTAACTTATATATAAGCTATAAGTAGAAAGTAGAACAAACCTAAATAAAAGGAAAGGATGGACGTGCATGAAATAGAAATGGCTTGACGCCGTGTGATGAAGTCTGGACCCGCGTGATCTCACGGCTGGGCTCTGAACAAGATTAATGCATTGCTTTTATCTAAAGTTTTGGGTCTCTAATCAACTAAATATATATATATATATGTATAGATATAATTATCCCATAAATTTTGATGAATATCCACTTGATCCATTAAGCTTTAAAACCTAAATATCAAACCTATAAAAAAAATTATATACCGCCAAAATATATTAGGCTCACGCTCTCTCTTCTAAAAAATTTTACTCGTAATCCCAAACGCGCTCGGGTGTTACAATAAAACCCAGTTATAACCAATAAAACACATTACCTAACTTTCCTAAGGTAAGGAAACCTCCCTTATCTAGTCTAATAATTCCTTTCAGTAACAGTAGTTACACAATAGTAAATACAAATATAAGCTTATTTTTGGCTACACTAATCACAGAATATTCTCATGGATCTTAGCTAAGAATCTTCCTTTGTGAGCTATCCTTGATCTATGTCAACTTCTCTAATATGCCCTTGCAAAATTGTGCTACCATTGGCAAGACCAATTTTGTTTCTCAAAATTTTTGTGCGCTACCTTGACAATGGCTTTGTCATCAAATTTGCAAACTAATCTTGTGTGTACACATGCCGAACATTGAGTGTTTGAGCTAGATCACGTACAAGTGTAGATCAATTTGAATGTGTTTCATCATTGAATGTTGAACCGTATTGAAGCTTAGATGAGTTGCACAAAGATTATCACAAAGAAGTGAAGGTGGTTCCTTGAATGTAAATCCAAGTTCTTGAAAGAGAGCTAAAAGCCATATGGTTTCAGACGCTGCATTGGCAAGGGCACGATATTTAGCTTCTGTGGATAAACGTGCAACTGCTTGTTGTTTCTTGGAACTCCATGAAATTGGATTTGCTCCAAGGAAAGTGATATAAGCCGATGTAAAGGTTCGATCATCAATGTTCCCAGCCTAATCGGCATCACTGTATGTTGTTAAACATGGAAGGACATATTTTTTAAGTTGAATTCCATGAAATTTTGTTTGCTTTAGATATCAAGGAGCCGCTTTGTTGCTATCCAATGTGTGACTATTGGCTTGTGCATGAATTGTGACAGCTTGTTAACCGCAAAGGAAATGTCCAGACGAGTCAATGAGAGATATTGCAGACTGCCAATCACACGTCTAAACTAAGCAGCAGTGCCATCCACCAATTGAAGAGAGGTAATAGATGAAAGAGGTGTTGAAACATCTTTTGCACTAACCATATTTGTGGATTATAAAAGATCACAAACATATTTATGTTGTGATAAAATTAACCCTGCAGTAGTTGGAATAACTTCTACTCCTAAAAAGAAGTGAAGAAAACCCATATCCTTTAAAGAAAATTGCTCACCAAGTTTCTGAATAACAAATGCTACAAAATATTTATCACTTTTCGTAATAACAAGATCATCGACATAAACAAGAAAGTAGCATGCAATAAAAACATGTCTATATATAAATAGTGAAGAATCAACTTTGGAATTGTGAAAACCAAGCTCCACTAAAGCATTCTTCAAGGCTGAGCATCATATCTGAGGGGTTTGTTTAAGTCTATAAATTGTCTTTCTTAACCTGCTTCTTTATTTTTGTAAGGATGGGTGATAGAGGTTCTTATGTTGTTATATCATCATATGTGTTGTGTGCCACGCAACAAGTTGATGCAGGAGAGATCATGAGGCTACTGCTACAAGAGAAGGTTGATTTGCCTTGTTTGTTGAGATGGAATTGCATATGGTTTGTGATTTCTTGAAGTGTTTTGAGTCACCAAAGAAGAATAAGGGGAAGATGACAAGGGAAATAATAGCTCAAACTCCTTAAAACCATTGAGCAAACATCGTAGAGGAAGACCATCTTTCAATGCCAATAGAAAACACATTTTTATTATTTCTAACACTTTGTGGTACACATAACTTGTTTGTATCTAATAACTATCATTGACTTCTCTAATTTTTTTATTAAAAATGTTATGCATCAATCACTATTCACTCTTACTCTCTACACCTATAATTTTTTATAGTATAAGAATGTTTTTCATAGAATATGATGGTGCTTTTTATAGGATGTGGAGTGATGAATAGTGACTAATGAGAATAATTTTTTATTCTTTTTTTAGTAAGTTAATAAGAGAGGACGTTTATGTGCGGGATTAGAACTCATGATCTTATTATCCTCTCTCTGTATTTTGTCTATAGTAACTTAAATTGGTGCTTCATTAAAAAATGACATTGTTGGGCGCATGATACATCACTTGAATCATGAAAAGTACAAAAGTCGCAAGCTGTATATACGAGAAGAAATGATTCCAACATGGATAATGCTACACGTCCCGCTTTACCTTCCCGTTTTACTTTCCCGGTTGATGTGAATGCACCACCTGGCACACTAACCTTATTTGTTTTTCTACTTTTTGAAGTCTGTAACAAAGCCAGCCCATTTTACTGTTTTACCCATTCCCTCCCACAACTTTGCATGCAAAAAGAATCCTCGCTTAACCGTCACGCCAACCGGTCCCCAAGGATGTGAAGACCCACTCCGCTAAACCTCTCTCCTCTGCAAGCACCGCCTATAGACCACCGTAAACCACTCGGTTAAGTCCCTTTCTAGTTTCTTACTCCTCAAAACATAGCAATCCTGCACGACTCCCACTGCTGTGAACGGTGAAGTCCAGCAACAACAGCCCACGTATGCGACACCCCCTCAACCACAGACAGCTCCTCCACCATCTTTACGTAAACTAGGGCAGCAAAAAGAACCAATGGAGACCTACCCTATGTGGCTAGCAGAAGCCAGACCACCGCAAGCTGCCGAGCTTTCTCCTGCAAGACCGAAATGGTCAGGGAAGCACAGCTTGCTTGCAGCCTTATACCGTCGCCTACACCACCGTGACTCTCCACCACAATTCCGCAAGCTATACTCAAACGCACACTCTGTTTTCACACCACAAAACAAAGCAACGTCGCAGCCCTTGCCTAGCTGCCAACCACAAACGAACCCAACCATAAACCACGCCATCTCCTCCCTCTGCGATCACCTAGATCGCAGCCCAGACAACACGGGTCCTCCGTCCGCAGCGAAACCAACTCCATTGCACAACTCCATACACACTCAGCAACATTTCGGTATAAATATCAAGCCATAACTTGTCGTGCCTCCACAAACCGCCAACCCCACGTTTTCGTTGACCCATACTCCTCCGCTGGTCAAGCTCTCTCTCTCACAATCTCTCTCTCATGCATTGCAAGTATATTACGGGTGAGGGCAAATTACTTGAGTTGAGAGTTGTACTCACATGTCTTAAAGTTGGTCATGAATTTATGTTTAGACTGGACTTAATATGTCTATTTTTTTTGGGTTAAGACCATGTATTTGCATGGATGATACGACCTTGCATAGGTGATAATATAAGACCAATTTACGAAGCAAATACGATTTTTTTTTTTTTTTATGAGAATAAAGAACTTCATATATTAATGGTGAGCTAATTCAGTCAATATAACATAATGAATACATCCAGGAACAAAATGAGCTAACTTCATATATTTTGTGTGTGAGAATTTGCAGGTATGGGAATCCTACAAGGCTAAAGAGCTTGTAAACTTGGTGGATCCGACCCTTAAGATGAATTTCCTGGAGGAAGAAGCTGGCCGATTCTTTAAGGTTGACCTATTTTGTGCTCAAGAAACCGTAAAGCACCGACCACGAATGTCAATGGTCGTTAAGATGTTGAACAATGAAATGGACATGAAAATGCAAACTAGCGCAGAAGACGTTGTCGGGGAAGGGGAGATGGAGACCTGTGCGATGCGAACTGGAGGGGATTCTTTTTGCCTGCGAAGTCGAGGGAGGGAATGGGTAAAACGGTAAAATGGGGCTGGCCTTTTTCAGACTTTCAAACAGAGAGAAAAATAATTGATGTCAGTGTGCCAGGTGGGGTATCTACGTCAAGCGGGAAAGTAAAACTAATTATAGATAATTCTTTTTGCATGCAAAGTTGTGGGAGGGAATGGGTAAAACAGTAAAATGGGCTGGCTTTGTTACAAACTTCAAAAAGTAGAAAAACAAATAAGGTTAGTGTGCCAGGTGGTGCATTCACGTCAACTGGGAAAGTAAAACGGGAAGGTAAAGCGGGACGTGTAGCATTATCCATTAATTATACTGATGTCGGGTCAAGTAATCGGCCAAACGGTTAAACAGCTAAACAAAACAATCCTATTTCGGGTCAGGTCGGAAGTTGAATTTTTCGGGTTGGGTCTGGTCGAATAATAGCCCTACATGGGAGAATTGCGTGACTCAGTGGGTACTTTTAATTGCGTTGCTTGTATAGTCATCGACCATCATTGAGGCCATAACTTGAAAGCATGATGAGCATCTTCTTCTTTGATAAATAACTTCTGGGGTTGGGAGTTTGAAGTATGGGTCTTTGAAAACCTAGGTAGGTTTGGGGGCTTAGATGAGATAAAAAATTCTCATCTAATCTCATTCCATCTTATTCTCAAACATAATTCAGATACAAAATTTTTAAACTAATCATTACAACATTTTCAAACTTTCAAATAAAAAATAATTTTAACTTTTTCAAATACCGAAACAAAAATAATATTATAAAACTATATTATTACAATATTTTAACTTTATAATATTTTTTATTCAACTTTTTCTCTCTCATTTCCTAAAATCTAAAAAATACTCAATTCAAACTATCTAACTACTATTCACAAATTATCTTATTACTATTAACAAAATTCTCATTTCATCTTACTACTATTTACAAATTATCTTAGTGAGGATGTAAAACTTGTATCAAACTCTACTTATAGTGAATTTTATACTTTAGACTTGTAATGGATTTAGCACCAAGAACCAGCATTTGAGAGAAGAGGTTCCGACCATATATATAGTTAGGATTGAAAAATGCATCTAGCATCTATTAAAATAGATTCATATACATTGTATTTTATCGTTTGAGATCTGTCACGAAAAGCAATAGCGATGATATTATGAACATTTTACATGGCTTAATAGTCTGAATACTAAACTAGTTAGAAAAAAAATAATTAATTACACTAGTGTGAATTGCATTGGAACACTCTGGTGCACCATTTTTATAAGCAAACTGTTGGCAAAAGTATTTTAAGTTCGTGAAATAAGATTTAAAAAAAAAAAAAGAAAAAAAAAGAAAAAAGAGAGAGAGAGACCACTGCCAATTGCCAAAACTTGGAACAATGATATATCATCATATGTGCTGTGCGCCGCGCAGCAAGTTCATGCAGGAGAGAGATCACGAGGCTACTGCGACTAGACAAGGTTAATTTGCCTTACTCGTTGAGATGGAGTTGAAGTCTGTTTGTGATTTCTTCGAGTATTTTCAGTCACCAGAGAAGTATAAGGGGAAGATGACAAGGGAAAATTTAATAGCTCAAACTCGTCAAAACCATTGAGCAAACTTCGTAGAAAACACATTTTTATTATTTCTAACACTTTGTGGTACACTTAACTTATCTGTACGTAATAACTATTATTGACTTCTCTAGTTTTTTTTTTTTTTTTAGTAAGTTATTAAGAAAGGACGTTTTTGTGGGGGGATTAGAACTCGTGATCTTATTATCCTCTTTCTCTGTATTTTGTTTATAATAAATTGCATTGTCGGGCGCATGATACATCACTTGGAATCATGAAAAGTCCAAACAGAGCATTCCCCCAGCCGTTCAACTTCTCCCCTACCGAATAACCATAACAACCCGTGACTTTTTGAGTCTTACCAATCCCCATCAATCTCCCGTGAACCCAGCCCCACCTTCCATTTTCCTTTTCCACTGCACGCTATTTTAGTGGATCGATTCGATATGGCCACTACTCATCAAAGAAAATCCACAAAACTTGTCCATAAAAGCACCTTCATGTTTTCCTAGCCATCCACACTTCTTGTAATTTCCATGGCCTGCATCTTCTTTGTCTCCCTTGTCCTTTTTCTTTCCCTCTCTCCCGGTGCCGTCAAACCCAGTCCTGATGCTCCCTCCTCCATCTCTCCCGTGATCCACCAGGCCTGCAAGGCCACTCGCTTCCCTATCCCATGAGAGACCTCTTTGACCCAATCCAACCAAGTGCCCCCCAACCCCACCCCTCTCCAGCTCATCCAGTCCGCTATCTGGGTCTCCTCCCAGAACCTCCACACTGCCCAATCCATGGTCAAGTCCATCCTGGACTCCTCCGCCGGGAATGTGAACCGCACCTCGGCCGCCAAAAACTGCATGGAGTCCCTCACAAGCTCCGAGTACCGGATCTCTCGGACTACCGAAGACGCACTGCCACATGGCAGGATCAAGGATGCGAGAATCTGGATGAGCGCCTCCTTGCTCTACCAACAAGATTGCTGGTCCGCGCTCAAGTACGTGAACGATACCCAGATGGTGAACTCGACGATGTCATTTCTGGACTCGTTAGTTGGGCTCACGAGTAACGCGCTGAGCATGGTGGTCTCGTATAGTATTTACGGGAACGAGACCGGGTCGTGGGCCCCTCCCAAGACCGAGCGGGACCGGTTCTGGGAGCGAGCTGGCGGCTCTCGGTCGGATTTTTGGGGCGGCTTCCCGTCGAAACTAAAGGCGGACGCGTCCGTGTGTAAGGACGGGAGTGCGGGTGCTACAAGACGGTGCAGGAGGCAGTGAACGCAGCACCTCATAACGTCGGGGAACGGAAGTTCGTGATACATATAAGGGAGGGAGTGTACGAGGAAACCGTCAGAATCCCGTTAGAGAAGAAGAACGTGGTGTTTTTAGGAGACAGGATGGGCAAAACGGTGATTACGGGGTCGTTGAACGTTGGCCAGCCCGGGATTTGGACATACAACACAGCCACAGTTGGTAAGTCTTTTGAATGCATATTACTTTATTGTGTTTGTCTTTTCTTTTTGGATATGTGTTTTTATTTTCAAGGTTGTGGAAGGAGTCAATAAATACTGTTGGGGAGCTGCTCATGTTAGGTTTTACGGCTTCTTGCACTTAGGTTTTTCCATCAGTTTGTCACCTTACATTTTATGCATTCCGTACCAAATAAAGCTTATGATTATTTTAACCATCGACTTGTGCACCCTCCCCTGTCATACGATGTTCGGCTGTATTTCACTGAACAATCAATGCGTTTGATGTTTATTTAAACATCTGCAATCACAAGTCCATCCTTCCAGCTTTTGTCATCATGTAGAGCCCATGTGAAATGAAATTGGGTTGCAAACTTATTCACAGTTAACTATTTAGTAGCAAGAGTTTAGGAAAAAGGGCTAATTAGTACTAAAAACAAAAGATAAAATGTTGACTACAATTGTAGATGACTTCTTTTATGAAGTGGTAGAAGAAGTCCTTGAGAGAATAGATGTTAGGAAGCCGTAAAATTTATGAGTTTGAGCTTTGCTTTGTTAATCCCTTCTTGTTCTTGAGTTGCTTTGAAAAAAAAAATCCCTTCTTCTTATGTTTGAATCATTCTGGAATAGCTGTTCTTGGCGATGGATTCATGGCTAGCGGCCTCACAATCCAGAACACGGCTGGTCCTGATAAACACCAAGCAGTGGCCTTCAGATCAGACAGTGATCTATCCGTCATCGAGAACTGCGAATTCTTAGGCCATCAAGATACACTCTATGCTCGCTCCCTTCGCCAATTCTACAAATCATGCCGCATCCAGGGAAATGTGGACTTTATTTTTGGAAACTCAGCATCAGTTTTTCAAGACTGCCAGATCTTAATCTGCCCCCGGCAAGTAGATCCAGCAAAGGGAGAGAAAAATACTATCACTGCACATAGCAGAAATGACCCTGCACAATCCACAGGTTTTGTTTTTCGAAATTGTTTGATAAATGGCACCAAGGAATACATGGTACTGTATCATAACAATCCCAAGGTACACCTTAATTATTTGGGGAGGCCATGGAAGTTGTACTCGAGGACAGTTTTTATACACTGTAACTTAGAAGCTCTTATTACACCAGAAGGCTGGATGCCATGGGATGGCGATTTTGCATTGAAAACACTCTATTATGGGGAATTTGGGAATTCTGGACCAGGCTCTAATGTATCCAAGAGAGTAACCTGGAGTAACCAGATCCCGACAGGGCACATACACACATATTCCGTCGAGAATTTTATCCAAGGAGATGAGTGGATTCCATCTTCTCATTAATTTGCTTCAAATTTTGCAGAAATATTGGTCGTAATGTGTCTGGAACTCAACAATATTGGGAGATTCCAAATCATTGGCTACATTTGATCTCCCTCCATGTGGTATCTCTCTCCTGGCATCTGTTGTGTAACTATGGGAGAGGTAGATGAGAATTGGATGGGTGCAATTTCTATTTCGTCATATAAAATAAAACTTGTTTATTTTTTTAGTTATTTTATAAATTTCTACAGGGTCACTGTCATTCATTGAATTTTGATTTTGGAAGTTGCCACCCTCTAAGTCGCACGTTGAACAAACGTAAAAGAGAGAAAAATGGCACAAACAATACCGAATAACATGGACTTTTTCAATGCTAGTAATGTTACAAAGGCATTGGCATCTGGCCATCAATTTCTTGACTTGCAGGATACATGCAGTAGCAACAAGAAGCCCAATTTCACGGCACACGCTAAGACTCGTTTGTTTTAAAAAAACTTCTCAACTCATCTCATCTTATCTAATTATTACAACTTTTCAAATTTTTATACAAAATAAAATAAATAATTCAACTTTTTCAAATCTCAAAATAAAAATAATATTAAAAGTATATATTCTAACAATATTTATTCAACTTTTAACTGTAATCTCAACTGATCTTATCTTATCTCATCTCAGTTCATCTGCAAAAATAAACGAAACCTTAATAGCTTGCCAGCAAGGTTAAGGTTCCCTTAAAATGGTTTATTGCTCATTTTGTATGGCTCATTTCACTTTGAAAAAGTCTATTTACAACCGGCCAGGGGAACCGCGGGGGCACCGCGTCCCACGTGGCCGATTGTTTTAGGGAAGAAAAAAAAGTCATCTTAAATCGAAGAACAATGAATCGAAGAACTTCAAAACGCTATTCTCATTCTATTCCGACCATTTATGGAACCAAGTGGCCGGTTTCTTGCCCACTTCAAAACGTTGTTCTCATTCTTGTTTGCAATATCACCTTTACGATCCATAGTTTTTCACAGTTGTCACATGCTTCAGAAGCATGACAACAACATCCTGTGATATCCTTGCAGCTTCTATTTTCAGGTGATGGATAATTGCCTCTGTCTCAGGCTCAAGCCGCTTAACATTTGCACCTAAATCTCCACTGCTCTCTGCAAGTTTCCTCTGGAACTCACGCTTTATTTGGACCAAATATTCTGTAAAACCGAAGAAGCCGTCCACAGCGACGATGACGAAGACCGGTCGTTCGAACATGGGCCTACAGAAGATAGTTCCGATCTCTCCTCAACTTGGAAAATTCCCCGATGGTGTGTTAGAAAAGCTGAGGAGACGGGAAGTACTACTACTAATATGAGAACAAAAGTCTGGAACTTTCGACGGTGTTTGCTTTTTCGAAGAGGGAAATTTTCTGTGATGAGAAGCTAAAATCCATTTTCAATGGGAAAGTCGCAGTTGGGTTTCAAGAAATCACCAAGTTGCTGTCCATCCATTTTGTGAAGTCTGGCTGATGTTTAGGCTTTTGTGAACCTTTGTTGCCGAGTGCTCTGCTACTCATGGAAGGGAGAAGAAAAGTCTAGAGCTTTGCTTTATTTTGTCATTTTCTTTGCTTTTACCTTTTTGCCTTTTTGCTTTTTTTTTTTTCACTTGCCACGTACAGCCGGTTGCATCCCGTTTGCGCATGCCGGTTGTACGTAGCAAAATTGTTTCACTTTTTACTCTCTCTTAGGCGCCTTAAATTCAAGCAACAACTTGAGAGAATCTTTTTACTGCCAATAATATCCTCCTTTTGATATGATTATCCATCTCCATATACCAAATAGGACCATGCTTGGGAGAGGTGACATGGGAGAATTGCGTGACTCAATGGGTATTTTTAATGGGGTTGCTTGTATAGTCACGGTTAAACTCTTGACAATAATAGGTTTAAGGTAATATATTAATTCATATTTTTTTTAAAAATTACTCAAAATTAAATGTGAAACTCTTATATATATATATATATATATATATTTTGGGGTGAGGGTGTCGAACTCATAATCTCCATTTTAGAGATGTGGGTCTTGTGCCATCAGGCAACATGCCCTTAGCATAAGTGAAACTCAATTGAAATCATTATTAATGTCAAGAACTCTCTCTTTGATAACTTATAATTTCATTCGCTACCTTTCTTGATAAATATGGTGTTACATTTCCCCTCTAATATGTGTAACGCCCTTGCGAGGTTATGTTTTGACGCACTTACATTCCACACTATAAAATGATCAGTTTGACTTTAATATCATTTGTAATAACAAAACAAAAGTTCAAACTATGCCAAGGCTTATATCCCAAACAACAAGTTAAAAGTTAGAATTCCAGCATTATTGAAATCGATATAAATGTCAACAAGTTCTTCTTCCTAAATATTGTGCGATTTTATTCACTACTCATACAATTATATGAGGTGTTACATTTATGGCCTAGGAAATTATTACCTAGCAATTGTTTTTTGGGTTCATGGCAACAAACAATGCTACATTATCAAACAACCTCATTGTAGTCAGAAAACCAATGAATATGACACCTTTTCTAAATGTTTTTTTTTTCTCAACAAGTAAAATATTTAGAGTGCATGGAGTATCGTGTGAGTCATGTTTATCATGAAGGAAATGATGTGGCTGATTTTCTTGCCAAGAGAGGTGCAAGGGGTTCTGACATGGATTGGTACAATGATAGTAATCTTCTGCCTAGCTAGTTACGGGGTCTTCTTAGAATGGATAGAATTGGTCTTCCTTCTTTACGCTTTTTGTAGATTCTACCCCAAATACGGTTTTTTGGTCTTACTCCATCTGACGTTTCTATCATTTTTTGCATGTGTGGTTTTTTCTTCTTGTAGGTTTTGGTTTTGGTTTGGATTTGTTTTTGGTTTTCTATTGGTTTTCTATTTTTGAACATTTAGTTTTGTAGTTTGTTGTTTGTTGCTCTTGATGTATGGGAGTTGGTTTTTATTTTGCTTATTTGTAACTCCCCGGCGTCTAAAATTGTAACCACAGTTTTCTTCCGCCACAAGTGAGAACTATCAATAAAAGTTGGATACCTTCCTCTTTTTTTTTAAAAAAAAAAAAGTAAAATATTTATAGATAAATTAGCAGATTACAAGATACAAGTTCTAAAGGGGTAGGAGTCCCCAACAATCTTTCTAAAACCAACAGATACATCATGAATATAAGAAAAAATGGATCTAGAGCCAAGGCTCTCACACATTTCCTGCTCGGGGAAACCGCTTGAAGCGGTTTTAATATAGTATGATAAACAGACTATAATACTGCGGCTAGTAACCATAGTGAAGAGTTGTGTGCTATATCTTGTTGGTCTGGGTTGGCTGGAATAGACTTTCACATCCACTTTAACTTGATGCTTGGTTAGGGGAAGCGGGAACATAAGAACGTAGCAACCAGGGGATGCGTCGATACATCAGCATAGGACTTTCACTGTCTACTATGGCGCATGTGGTTCATGTGCCACTCTAGGAAATAAAGTAGTGGTAAGACTTGAGAGATCGAAATCTACTAATCCCAGTGATGCTGCGTGTGATGGCGACAGGCACTGTTTGGTGCAGCAGCACGTGAAACTCACTTGCGGTATGAGCCGCGTGTGAGACTCACGCTCGCTCTTTTGAGCAGTTTTCTTCGACCATCTAACAGATCGACATCTGGTAAGGTGCGTGGTAGTTATAGAAGGCCGATAGGTAGTAGATCGGCCCATCTTGGTGCTAAGGGTGGAAAACTATGAAAAAAGGAAAAAAAAACTCTATGGGCAGCTCTAGCGTTGGCTGAACAAGAGGGAGGGAAGAGCTAAAGCTCCAACCTTCCTCTGGACGGAGGAAATGGAAGGATACCGACAGTTGGGTAGAGAGAAACGGACATCTGGAGAGAGATTGGAGAAAAGGCTTGTACCTGTTCTAAATGTTTGGAATGCCTCACCTTCTACTGATTATTATTATTATTATTATTATTATTATTATTATTATTATTATTATTATTATTATTATTGTCATTGTTATTTGTATTATACAATGCCAATATCATAAGAAAATGTAAATCGATAGAGGGGTAGAATCTTAACAAAAGCCTTGAGCCAAGATTGACAAAGCTACATAAAAAAATAAAAACAAATCCTAGAAAAATAGATCAGAAGGATCCTGTCAAGTATTTTCTAGACCCAAACTCCAAGAGTGGTTATGGTGGTTGATGGCTTTGGTAGCAGTCTAAACAATGAACTATTTTTTAGGAGCAACAACTTGTATTGTGTTGTGTAGCTATGCTGCAATGATTGTTGATACTTTGTGGTTGTTAGTCTCAGGTAGATGGCTATAGTTATGTACAAATGATATTTGCACTCTCTTTTGCAAGTTCTTTATACTTTCTTTAAAAAATATGAGTAAATTTAGAACTCATATGAAAAAACTAATTTTTTAATGATGGATTCTATTCTTCTCTTAAACAGAGTGTGTGGTACTTACATATCTTAAAATTGTATATAATACTACTCTTGACAAAATAGAACCAACCAACTTTGGGCAGCACTTGAGACTCGTAGATTTGTTAGAAATGATATTTGTAGTCGTGGAATGGCAGGGAAAGAAACAATTTGTTAGTACCATAAATGCTCTTCTATGAGACTGTGACTGACATTTTGTCTGTTGGACAACCCTCATACTCTTAACACAGTGCGAGACAAACCAATTTCATCTCTCTAGAGGATTGATAAAAAACGCGTAGTGTTAACTGTAAAGCCCCGTTCCCAGAGGTCCGGAGAGTTAACTCTTAATACTTAATATCAACTTCAATAACACAACTATAAAATCCAGAAAAACTCTATAAAATGTTAATCCATTTAATCAACCCAAATATCTATGTTCTTTCATGGGGACAATAAAGAAATTATCAATAACATAAATTAAAAACTCTCCAAAAACTCGAAAATATTCTTAACTCATCTAATCAAAATACCTGAAAAACAAATTAGCATACTAACTACGACTCTCAAATAAGCACTTGTACCATCAGACACTTATTCCACTACGATCATCACACCTTGCTAAAACTTCCTACTCTTGTTCTCTAGCTGAACTATCAAAATTATCTGAAAAATATATGGAGATAAGGGGTGAGTTATCAACAACTCAGTAAGCAGAGAATATATACCAGTGTGTAAACATGAGCATTTACAGAAATCAGAATGCAGAACAAAACATTTTCATTTTCAGAGTGCGGAAGCAAAACATGTTATCAAAATATCAGAGCGAAGATATAGATATAATTTCATTCAAAAATATTCTTTGGCATAGCATAAATGATTATCATCATCATCAGAACATCATATCAGAACAGAAGCCATGTATAACCCCTGTGGTAGGGTTGTGCATTTGCGGATAGCCAAGCATAACATAAATCACTATGTCACTAAAGTGTGCACTCAAAACAGAGACCACTACTATAACCCGTGGCAGGGCCGTATCCACTACTATAACTTGTGGTTGGGCTATATCCACTATTATTACTCGTGGTTGGACCGTATCCACTATTGTAACCCGTGGTTGGGTCGTATCCACTATTATAACCCGTGGCAGGGCCGTAACTGAACAGAGCGGAAACAGAATCAAATTTAGAATCAAAGAGTCATGCCAAAGGTTTTCAGAAATCACATCTTATCCAAATAGAGTACTGAACAAAATCATATCATCTTTGTAATCAAAGCAGATCCAAAGCATATTTACATAATTATGCACAAATTTTCATATTCCCTCTTTTTGCATAAATCATAAATAGAATGTCAAAAATAAGCTTATGTCTACACCAGTCATGATGGAAAATACTTTCTTCTTAAACAGAATCTTATGGATAATGCAAAACAAATAACTGAGGCAGTTCAAAATTTTTCTCATAACCAAATATGTATATCTCAGCTCAATTTATTTTAATGCAAAGTCTAGCATAGGAATTCCGCTTACCTGGATTTCTTAGCTTTTTTAGAATTTTCCTAAAAAATGTCAAACAATATTTAATCGTCACCTATAAAATAATCACATAATCCCATAAGTTTTCAATCAAACACGTATATCAATATTTAAACCTAAAATCAACCTAATGCAATTCCTCAAAACCAAAAATTCCCATAATTCCTAAAATATAATCATTTTCCAAACCCATAAATATCCACTTAAATTCTCCAACTAAAACCTTAGATATTATAAAAATATTTCTATAAAAATACAATTTTTGTATCTATATAAAGCAAAACTAGATTTAGTTTAAAAGAATATAACTACAAATTTTCTAAAAAACTTTAAGACCCAACAAGGTAAAATTCAGTGAATTCACGCCCAAAATTATAAAGATATTCTTTGGCATAGTTTGGCTTATAACTCAAGGGGGTAAAATTGTAATATCCCTGTTCTGAAACCTTCCCTAACCTTACGTAAAGGGCAACGCACCTCTTTTTATTTATTTGTTGCAGGGAAGACTCAGGTCGTGCGATGGAGGCTCACCGTGGGGAGTTACGACGGAACTGGGCGGCTTGGGGTGGTGTGAGGTGGCCTACGGAACTCTCTGTGCAAGTGGCGTCGAAGTGAAGGGGCTGGTGTCGTGGGGTGGCTAAGTTAATTCACGGTGGGGGAAATAATTCCCATGCTTTGGTGTGGTAGATCAGAGTAGCACTTGCAGTGGTTTTCTGGTGGCTGGGCAACGATGTCAGGGGGTGGAGTTGCAGCGTTGGTGGCTGGCGACGCCGTTAAACGTCCGTCGTGCAATGGGCTGAGAGCTCTATTTTTAAGCATGCAAAACAGGGGCTGCGGCTGCGCCTGTTGAGGCGGTCTTCATGCATGGTGGCTGAGGGAAAAACAGGTTGATGATGGTGACTGTGGTGTACGGCGGAGGAGCTGGAGCTCCAGTGAGGGTCAAGTGGTGGTGGCGCATGACGAGGTGGAGCTGCGATCCGTGGAGATGCAGTGCATGCACGGGTTGAGTCGATTTTGTATGGGGAGGCGGCTTAAGTTCTGGATGGTGTAGCGGCACTCTTGTCTAGGTTAGAGATTACTTCCGTCTTCCACGTACGAGTTCTATCTATATATGGGGACCTTTGCAGTGAAAAAAAGAAAGGAAGCATGCGTGAGATTGGTGCTGCCTAAACGTGGAGGCGTGGGGAAGTTAATCGTGTGGCAGCCCTAGCTTGGGGAAGGAGACGACAAGCCTATTCTGGGCACGAAGGATGAGTATTTATAAGTGATTGAAATACCAAAAAAAAAAAAAAAACCCTAGAGAGACGTGTGTGCAGATGAAAGGCTGTGTTGTGTGTGTGCATGGAGTGGACGAGAGGAAGACTTACGGGTGAATAAGAAATATAGACGGAAAGGAAATAAAATAAAATAAAATTAACATGCTAGAAAAAAAATTAACGTGTGAAGAAAATCAAATAAAAATAAAAATGAACTAAAATAAATAAATAAATAAATAAACTAAAACAAAATAAATAACAAAGAAAAAAATTGTGCTTGATTGGATCCGGGTGTTACATTCTCCTCCCTTAAAAAAATTTCGTCCTCAAAATTTGCTAGCATCACCACCAAAGCCTAAATATTTATCCGCTACAAACGTTCCATGCATACCCCAAATGTCAATCATATTGTCGAACTTAATTAATATTCCAAAATTGTGAAACCTAATATTCCAACTCCTAACCCTCCAATATTGTCGATCATGCTCTCCCATATTTTCCCTAGCCATTCAGAATCTCGCACACTACCATTTCAAGTCTAAAATATGAACCTTAATAATACAATTAAAGACCCAAAAATAAATTTCAAATTCTCCACCTAATATAAAACCTCAATGAATAACGAAATAAACTCACTATCATATCACCAAAACCATGCTTTCGATGCGCACTCTATCAACTGTAGTCCTAAACACATTGTATCTCAAATCAAGTACATCTGAAAAGAACTAACCTCCACATTTACCAGTCCATACATTTTTCAGATTTAATTTTGCAAAGTCTCCCAACGTGTATGTAGACTCTAATACATCAATATCACAAGTCTAAATTTTCAGTTCCTAATCAAAACTCGTTCCACGAAGTCAACCTAAAATCTAAACCTTAAAACCTATCAGAATTATTTTTCTATAGTCCACAGAATATGCCTACCGAAATTAAAATCTCAAATGTCATAAGAATTGTTTCTTTAAATTATGCAAAATCTAAAACCTCAGATTTTGTGGAACTCATTCCATAGGTCCGCAAGTGCAAAAACTATACATATCATAAAAAATCATATCATGAAACCGGCAGAATTCTACGACCTTAAATCTCCTCAAAATCATTTTTAAAGTATGTAACATCTCTAAACCTCAAACCTCCAAATATTCAGTCCATAAAATCTGAAGAATCTCAAATCTCAAAGTTTTGAACTCGACGAGGAGCAGCCATCCTGAGATCTTAAACTCAATTAAACGTTCTAGAGAAAGAAAATTAAAATATAAATAAATAAAATATAAATACCAGTTAAAATATTTAAAACAAGTTAAAATTAAATAAATGTATCACTAAAATCTTGAACTTGTTTTACCCATCCTTAGCCATATATTTAATCAACTCATATAGTCATTCCTACCATCTATAATTGTAAACTTGACATCGCTCTAAACTCTCATACATATTTAGAATCTAAACCACAAAAATCTAAACCTTGAATTAATCTTATAAAAATTATCTCCTATAGTCCACAAAGTAAGCTTGTCGGATCTAAAAATCTCTAAACATCCAAATCTCAAAACTCAATTATAAAGTCTTACAAAATCCAAAACCTTAAATATCCACATAATCATCATTATACTCCTCAAGTTCTTATATTGAAATTTTTACATCCTATGAACCCACAGATATCTAAACATTCAAGGTTTATAGTATGCAGAATTCAAACCTGGCTCTGATACCAACTGTAACACCCCGTTCCCGGAGGTCCGGAGAGTTAACTCTTAATACTTAATATCAACTTCAATAACACAACTATAAAATCCAGAAAAACTCTATAAAATGTTAATCCATTTAATCAACCCAAATATCTATGTTCTTTCATGGGGACAACAAATAAATTCTCAATAACATAAATTAAAAATTCTCCACAGACTCGAAAATATCCTTAACTCATGTAATCAAAATACCCGAAAAATAAATCAGCTTACTAACTACGACTCTCAAATAAGCACATGTATCATCAGACACTTATTCCACTACGATCATCACACCTTGCTAAAACTTCATACTCTTTTTCTCCAGCTGAACCATCAAAATTATCTGAAAAATATATGGAGATAAGGGATGAGTTATCAACAACTCAGTAAGCAGAGAATATATACCAGAGTGTAAACATGAGCATTTACAGAAATCAGAATGCAGAACAAAACATTTTCATTTTCAGAGTGCGGAAGCAAAACATGTTATCAAAATATCAGAGCGAATATTTAGAAATAATTTCATTCAAAAAAATTTTTTGGCATAGCATAAATGATCATCATCATCATCAGAATATCATATTAGAACAGAAACCATGTATAACCCCCGTGGTAGGGTTGTGCATCTGCGGATAGCTAAGCAGAACATAAATCACTCTGTCATCAAGGTGCGCACTCAAAACAGAGACCACTACTATAACCCGTGGCAGGGCCGTATCCACTACTATAACCCGTGGTTGGGCCATATCCACTATTATTACCTGTGGTTGGGCCGTATCCACTATTATAACTTGTGGTTGGGCCGTATCCACTATTATTACCCGTGGTTGGGCCATATCCACTATTATAACTCGTGGTTGGGCCCTATCCACAATTATTATTCGTGGTTGGGCCCTATCCACTATTGTAACCCGTGGTTGAGCCATATCCACTACTATAACCCGTGGCAGGGCCGTAACTGAACAGAGTGGAAATATAATCAAATTTAGAATCAAAGAGTCATGCCAAAAGTTTTCAGAAATCACATCTTATCCAAACAGAGTACTGAACAAAATCATATCATCTTCGTAATTAAAGCAAATCCAAAGCGTATTTACATAATTATGCACAAATTTTCATATTCCCTCTTTTTGCATAAATCATAAATAGAATGTAAAAAATAAGCTCATGTCTACACCAGTCATGATGGAAAATACTTTCTTCTTAAATATAATCTCATGAATAATGCAAAACAAATAACTGAGGTAGTTCATATTTCTTTTCATAACCAAATATGTATATTTTTCAAAAAGTCAACCTCAGCTCATTTTATTTTAATGCAAAGTCTAGCATAGGAACTTCGCTTATCTGGATTTCTTAGCTTTTTTAGAATTTTCCTAAAAAATGTCGAACGATATTTAATCGTCACCTATAAAATAATCACATAATCCCATAAGTTTTCAATCAAACACGTATATCAGTATTTAAACCTAAAATCAACCTAATGTAATTCCTTAAAACCTAAAATTCCCATAATTCCTAAAATATAATCATTTTCCAGACCCATAAATATCCACTTAGATTCTCCGACTAAAACCTTAAATATTATAAAAATATTTCTATAAAAATATAATTTTTGTATCTCTATAAAGCAAAACTAGATTTAGTTTAAAAGAATATAACTACAAATTTTCTAAAAAACTTTAAGACCTAAGGTAAAATTCAGTGAATTCACGCCCAAAATTATAAAGATATGCTTTGGCAGAGTTTGGCTTATAACTCAAGGGGTTAAAATTGTAATATCACTGTTCTGAAACCTTCCCTAACCTTACGTAAAGGGCAACACACCTTGTTTTATTTCTTTGTTGCAGGGAAGACTCAGGTCGTGCGATGGAGGCTCACCGTGGGGAGTTGCGATGGAACTGGGATGCTTGGGGTGGCATAAGGTGGCCTACGGAATTCTCTATGCAAGTGGCATCAAAGTGAAGGGGCTGGTGCCGTGGGGTGGTTGGGTTAACTCATGGTGGGGGAAATAATTCCCATGCTTCGGTGTGGCAGATCAGAGCAGCACTTGCAGTGGTTTTCTGGTGGCTGGGCAATGATGTCAGGGGGTGGAGTTGTGGCGTGGGTGGCTGGCGACGCCGTTAGACGTCCGTCTTGTAGTGGGCTGAGAGCACACAATAGTGCTCTATTTTTAAGCATGCAAAATAGGGGCTGCGGCTGCGGCTGCTGCTGCTGCTGTTGAGACGGTCTTCATGCATGGAGGCTGAGGGAAAAATAGGTTGATGATGGTGACGGTGGTGTAAGGCGGAGGAGCTAGAGCTCCAGTGAGGGTCAAGTGGAGGTTGCGCATGGCGAGGTGGAGCTGCGATCCGTGGAGATGCAGTGCATGCACGGGTTGAGTCGATTTTGTATGGGGAGGCGGCTTGAGCTCTGGATCATGTAGCGGCACTCTAGTCTAGGTTAGAGCACTTCCGTCTTCCATGTACGAGTTCTATCTATATATGGGGATGGTTGCAGTGAAAAAAAGAAAGGAAACGTTCGTGAGATTGGTGCTGCCTGAACGTGGAGGCGTGGGAAGTTAATCGTGTGGCAGCCCTAGCTTGGGGAAGGAGACGGCAAGCCTATTCTGGGCATAAAGGATGTGTATTTATAAGTGATTGTGTAACGCCCCAATGGAAGACCCAAACCACATGGCCTATACTCCAAAAGGACTAGTCAATAATACAATTGGAGCCCCATTGGAACCTTATAAAGAGCAAGAACTTCTCCTTCCCAAGCAATGTGCGTTATAGATTGAAATACCAAAATAAATAAAAAAACCCTAGAGAGACGTGTGCGCGGATGAACGGCTGTGTCGTGTGTGTGCATGTAGTGGACGAGAGGAAGACTTACGGGTGAATAAGAAATATAGACAGATGGGAAATAAAATAAAATAAAATAAACATGCGGAAAAAAAATTAACGTGTGAAGAAAATCAAATAAAAATAAAATAAAATGAACTAAAATAAATAAATAAATAAATAAACTAAAACAAAATAAACAACAAAGAAAAAAAATTGTGCTTGATTGGATCCGGGTGTTACATTAACCGTCAACTATGAGGGAAATGACCTCATGTAAAGATATAGAACAGGGAGGAGGCAGGTAGATTTTTCACCTATGAGATGGTCAGCGCTCTGGGGTTACAAATTTGAGGTTTCAATTGTTTAAACTTTTGTAGCAAATTATAATTATCAATGGATCAAGTTTTCCGACCACTTATGGATAAACTTTACAAGTTAGCACATCAGCCTAGGCTTTTGCAATTCCAGGTGAAAAGGAAGTTGATCAAAGGTTGTAGAATTTTAAAAATCTAAGATGCCTTATCGACACCCCCTTTTAAATTATTTTAGAACTTCTTTTGTCATTCAATGCAAGATTGGATAAAATTTTATGGGTTATAAATAGATAGTGTAAAGTCAGAAAGTTCTCTTGTCACGGCAAGCAATTTGGGTACAAACATGTAACTGTAGATGGATCGATTCTATGAGAGTAAGGAATAGATCTCAGGCACTTTTGAGCCTTTAAAAGGAGGGGAAAGAATTAACCCCTTGTTGGAAACTATGTCACCTACAAAACGAATGCATGAAAACAGTGAGGAAATAGAAACTGAAAGGAACAAGTTTCCGGGCCAAAAGAGAGCCCAAGACTCACATGACAAGGAGAGATGCTGTAACATCCTGGTCCCGCATGGGTCGGAGAGTTACTTCCTAACACTTAAACTCACTTTTCAACAATATAAAAAATAAACTCTAAATTTCCAATATCATATAGAAAACTCGATTCAATCTAATTTTCTCAATATAACAAATTTTCTAAAGTGCCAAGTCATCATATCACAACAATTTTTTTTAATAAAAATCGACAATACTCATAAAAAACTTCCTATGCTTAAGCCACTATACTTAAATCATCTCACCCAATGCCTCATAATTTTGATCCCCAGCTGAACCATCAAATCTGAAAAATATTGTGGAGATAAGAGGTGAGTTATCAACAACTCAGTAAGTAGAGATCATATACTAGCATGTAAATATAAGAATTTAGAAAGTTCGGTATGCAGAACAAAACATTTACGCTCAGAATGCAGAAACAACATATTTACTTTTAGAATGCATAAACAAAACTTTGTACAAAATATCAGATCGAAATTTTTAGAAAAACAAACTGGTTACCAAAAAGAAAATCATTTGACATATCCAAACTGAAACTTTATATTCATATCATCTCATAGCATCATATCGGGACAAATACCATGTTTAACCCCATGGTAGGGTTATAAATCATCATTATACCCGTGGCTGGGCCGTATACCATGTTTCACCCCATGTAGGATTATAAACTACCATTATACCTGTGGCTGGGCAGTATACCATATTTCACCCACATGGTAGAGTTATAAACCACTATTATACCCGTGGCTGAGCCTTAACAAATACAGAACGGAACATCATCGGAACTAAATCACATTCAGATACAAAATCAGAATTTCATGCCAAGGTTTTCAGATGCCACATCACATCAAAACAAAATACTGAATAGCTTCAGATCATTTCACATGTTCGAAATAAACAGAATAAAAACATCTTCATTTATTCATAGCAAAAACTTTAGATTTTTATATTCACTCTTTTTGCAAAATCCAGCAACAGAATGCACAAAATTAACTCATGTCTAGTCATGACAGAAAATACTTTCTCTTATATAGAATTTATGCATATGGAGAACAAACATTTGAGATCGTTTTCAAATTTCTTTTAATAAACAAACATGCATATTTTCAAAGTCAACATCATTTCATTTCTTTTAAGCAAAACTAGTATATGAACCCCGCTTACCTAGACTTCCTAGTCTTTCAAATATTTCCTCAACAATGCTGAACAATTATTAATCGTCACCTATAAAATAATCACGTAATACTCGTAAATTTTCAATCGAACATGTATTTCAATATTTAAGCCTAAGTTTCGAAAATAACCTATTTTAATTCATCAAAACCTAAAATTCTCATAATTCCAAAATATAATATCACTTTCTAAGGTCATCAAAGTTCATTTAATAACTTCGACTAAAACATTAAAAAGCTAACTTATTTACTAGTGAAATCAAACTATAAAATTTAATACTAAATAATATAATTATACCCAAAAATCTATTACAGTAAATAATAAAATTTCATTTAATAAAAAAATAAACTAGATTAGAATTGTAGTGCTCAAAATAACATTACACGGTTACTGTTCACTTCTAAAATTAAATTATAAAAATTAATGCTTAATGGGTCTAATTTCTACTTCGTCATATAAAATAAAATTTGTTTATTTTTTATTTATTTAATAAATTTCCACAAGGTCACTGTCATTCATTGAATTTTGATGTTGGAGGCAACCACCCACTAAGTCGCACTTTGAACAAACGTAAAAGAGAGAAAAATGACACAAACAATACCGAATAACATGGACTTTTTCAATGCTAGTAATGTTACAAAGGCATTGGCATCTAGCCATCAATTTCTTTTCTTGCAAGATACATGCAGCTGCAACAAGAAGCCCAATTTCACAGCACACACTCTAAGCCTCGTTTGTTCATCTCATCTAATTATTACAACTTTCTCAAATTTTCATACAAAATAAAATAAAGAATTCAATTTTTTCAAATCCTAAAATAAAAATAATATTAAAAAAAATATTCTAACAATATTTTATTTAACTTTTAACTCTAATGTTAACTCATCTCATCTCATCTCATCTGCGAAAAAAAACGAAGCCTTAATAGATTGCCGACAAGGTTAAGATTTGAAGATACTAATCCCAGTGGAGCCGTGCATGATGGCGGCAAGCTCTCTCTGGTGCAACGGCACGTGAAACTCACGCACGGTATAAGCCGCGTGTGAGACTCACACGCCGCTCTTTTGAGCAACTTTCTTCGACCTTCTGACAGATCGGTAGTTGGTGAGGCGCATGGTAGTTGTAGGTGGCTGGTAGGTAGCAGATCGGCACATCTTGGTGCTACGGGCGGGGGAAAAAAACTTCTAAGGATAGCTCCAGAGTTGGTCGAACAAGAGGAGGGAGGGAGGAGCCGAAGCTCCAACATTTTATTTTACAATGGGCTTCAAGATGATTACCGAAAATTTGTATGTTATTTTATGTGAGTTTCGGCTCACTTTATTTTACTCCAAAAGTTTGTTTGGCAAAAAATAGTTAAGGTTTTTAAATGGCAGTTGGTATTAAGGTCTAAAGAATTTAGAGTTTGTCTTCATTGGAAATTGAGTGAAAACCGATGCATTTGAGATTGGATGATATTTTGTGGTTTCGAGAAATTTAGATTTTTAAAAAAATAGGTTACTTAGCGTCTCAAGTTCAAGTATTGAAAAAGGTATTAATTTCATATATTTATGGAAATTACGTGATTATTTTTTATAGGTGACGATTGATTTTAGTTCAGTACTGTTGTGAAGAAATTCTGAAAAAGCTGAAAGTCCAGGTAAGCAGTGTTCATATGCTAGGCTTTGCTCGAATTATTGAGACTGAGGTTAACTTTCTAAAAATTTTGCGTATTTTGTGATGAAATGAGAATTTGGAAAAAACCAACATCGGTACTCTGTTTTCAGTATTGAAAATTTGTATCTGAGGGGTTAACTTGCTCGAATTATTGTATCTGAAATTTGAAAAAAAAGCAATATTGAAAATCTAAAAAATTCTGCATTGATTTAGAAAGGTGCTCCGACTTTTGTTTTTAGTATGTGAGAATAATCTGAATGTGTTTTGGTACTCTGTTTTGTTTTAATATGGCATCTGAAAACCTTTGGCATGGTGTGATTTTGTATCTGACTTTGTCTTTGCTTTGCTCTGTTTGGATTGGTACCAACTTCTCTGTCTCTGAGTGCACCCACTTTGAAAACAAAGTGGTTTTATGTGGTCTTTCTTGTATGCACACTCGAGGCTCCGAGAGTAATAAGGGAAAGATTTCACCTCTGTCTCTGTCCGGTTTGGCCACTAGGAATAGCACAATCCTACCACGGGGTGAAACATGGTCTCTGCTCTGTGAGTTGCTCTGTTTTGATGTGATGGTGATGTTCAAGTTATATTATGCCAAAATACTTTGAGTTTTATGTGTCTTAGAATCATCGCTATGTTATGTTTGAAAACATGTTTTGTTATGCATTATAACTCTAGAAAATATTTTGTTCTACATACTGTACTTTTCTTTTTTTATGAAGAGCCGAAAGTCACATGTCCAATTGTGACTCCGTCCCAAATTTTATTGATCAACCATCACTTGTGGCGGAGGAAAACCGTGGTTACAACCCAAAGCCTGGGGGCTACAAATAATATAATAAAACCAAAACCCAAGCCTAAAAACCAAATAAACTCAACCACTATACAAAAACCTCCAAAAAAAACCTTCAAAATAACAACCTGCAAAACAAAATCTGCACGAACATAGAGTGAGAAATGAAATGATCAAATGCAAAAAAATACATACCTCTCAAACAACCAGCTCACAAAGCTTTATATCAACTGCTTCGGATTCTACGTAAGTAAGGGAGACCCCCTCTATCCAGCCTAATGTTACCTCTAATAGAAGGAGGCAACTCAGGAATAGACAACCATGATCCCGAAATACCATTAGCACCCATTTTAGCTAAACCATCCGCAACCGAATTACATTCTCTATAACAATGAACAAATGAAACATTAATTCCAGCTATACGACTCTGAATTTCATCCCAATAGTCTTCCATATACCATAAGCCACATCTCTGATTCTTCAACCAATTTAGTACTATCAAGGAATCTAGTTCAATTTCCACAAATAAAAAACCCATCAAACCAATATATCGAAGCCCATGAAGTAAACCCATTAGCTCAGAATAATTGTTCGAATGATGCCCCATTGCAATAGCAAACCCACAAAGCAGATTACCTTTTTCATCTCGAATAATACCTCCCGCACCTGAAGGACCCGGATTACCTAGAGAACAACCATCAACATTCAGCTTTACCCAACCTTGCTTAGGCTGATTCCACTTTACCGGAATGACAATCTCTTTCCTCATGACATTTAACGGCATATTAAAACATTTTAAAATACCTTCATCACGCCGATTGAACAAATTAACATTGTTAAGTTTAACTGCAATCCAAGAAACCCAATATTTGATGGAACACCAAACTTGTTGTACCGATTCCATTATTCCTTCCATCTGGGCTTTACAACGACGGCCCCATAATCGCCAAGTGATGATTGCCGGAAGAAGACCCAACAGTTGACCAGGACGATTAGAATTCTTAGCCCTCCTATACCAACACTCCACCCTCTGTATCCATGAGCAACCTTCCACCCACGGAATTCCAATAACCACCGAACATATACGCCAAATTTTTTCAGCAAAATCTCCTCCCGCAAGAATATGCTTCAGATCTTCATAAGTATAACTGGAACAACAATCACAACGGGAAACAATAGGAATACCAATTCTGCAAATTCTATCATCCACAGGAAGACAATCATGTATGGCCTTCCACATTGTGATTGAAATTTTTTTTGGAAGAACAGAATGCCAAACCCATTTTGCCCAAGGGAAATCTGGTCCCCTCAAACGAATACAATTCCAAGCACTCTTCGAAGAAAAAGCTCCGTCATCGTTAGGAAGCCATATCAATTTATCTTTCCCATAACCCTACCCAATTGCATAATAATATCTTCAGCTTTTTTATGCCCAACCAACTGATCAAAAATCTCCATATTCCAACCCAACTCAGTTTTACAATCTTCCAACTTAAGATTTGGCATACCCGAAATCTGAATATTATGACTAAGAGGGGCATCATCAACCCACTTATCATGCCAAAAAAGAAGCTTACCCTCTCTAACTCTCCATTTAGAATTTGTTTGTACTAAAGGAATACTTTTCAAAATCATTTTCCAAAAAATAGACCCTTTCCTTGGATCCACTATAGAAATATGTCTATCACCAACATACTTAGCATGAAAAAAATTAGACCAAAGAGATGTACCTTGCAAAAGATTCCAAGCTAACCTCATATGTAGAGATGTTTGCACATCTTGAAGGCTCCGAATACCCATCCCGCCTTCCGAGACAGGCTTACAAATATCCACCCAAGAACACCATTTTTTCTAGACGCGCCCCACTGGATAACAATCTGGTTTGCCATCCCTCCAATCTACATTGAACTTTAGCAATCAAGTCATCAAAATAAGCTATTTTCAATCTTCCTGAAATAATAGGAACTCCTAGATATTTAAAGGGAAAAGTCCCTTCCATAAAACCCGTGAAACGAAGAAGTGCCCGACGTCTAGAAATAGGAATCTGAGAAGAGAAAAAAATAGAGAACTTGTTTTTGCTAACTACTTGCCCCGACCATTGTTCGTACGTCTTCAACACATCAGAAATAGTTCTTAAAGATTTTTTTCCCCCATTACAAAAAAGCACCATATCATCCGCATAGAGTAAAAGAGAAATAATGGGGGTACCCCTAGGATGGTAAAAAGGAATAATCTTACCCATATCCACCTGTTTTTTTATCATCCTTGTAAAAATTTCCTCAACAATAATAAATAAATAAGGAGAGATAGGGTCTCCTTGTCTCAACCCACGACCACCTTTAAAAAAACCTTTGGGCACCCCATTCATAATCACAGAAAACCAAGGATTAGTGATGCATTTTTGAATTAACATACAGAAAAAATCTGAAAACCCGAATGCTTTAAGAACATGCAAAAGAAAAGACCAGTCCACACTATCATATGCTTTAGCCATGTCAATCTTCAAAACAACATTTCCACCATGAGCCGGCTTGTTAATAGAATGGATCATTTCTTGTGTAATACTAATATTCGCAAATATGCGTCGACCCGGAAGAAAAGCTCCTTGTTCAGGAGATATAATTTTTGCCAATATGGGGGAAAGACGGTTAACCATAATTTTGGTGCATATTTTGTAAAACACGGTACACAGGCTAATTGGCCTAAACTTATCAAAACTTGTCGGATTATCCACTTTAGGAATTAAAACCAAGAAAGTAGCATTAAAAAACCTCGGAAGATTCTTACCTCGAAAAAACTCTGAAACCGCATCAACAACCTCATTACCCACTATATGCCAACATGAACGATAGAATCCCGATCCAAACCCATCAGGACCTGGACTACTATCTTCCGGAATGGAACAAAGAGCTTCATAAACTTCCTGGGATGATGGAATATGAGACAAAAATTCATTATCACCCTGTGAAATAATAGGAATGACCAAACCGCCCAGATTCGGCTCTTCACAACAAGAACCAACCTCCAGGAATTGTGAGAAATAAGAAATAGCCCCGTCATGGATATGTTCTGGTGAGGAAAGAATAGTACCATCTGCAAGTTTCATCTCTTTCACCACTTTATGATTACGACGACTGACCGCACGGAAGAACGTGGATGTCGCTTCTCCCTTCTGAATCCAACCTTGTTTAGCTTGTTGAGCCAAACGCTTTTCTTCCCTCTCCAACCAAACTGAAAGCTCCAATTGTGAAACCACGAGATCATCCTCTACATCTTTGATATATTCAGATTGCAAATTGACCTCCAAACCCCTAATACGAGCCTCAAGCTCTGCTATATGAAATTCCGTCCTCCCAAAAACATGCTTATTCCACTCTCGCAAAGCAATTCTGAGTCTTTTAAGTTTATTCATCAGCACATTTAAGCTTGAGCCTCCAACCACATCCACCTTCCAAGAATTCAAAAGACATTCAAAAAATTGGGCATGAGATACCCACATTTGCTGAAATTTAAAAGAAGGATAACCATAAGAAACAAACTGATTCTCCAAAAAAATCGACATTGGTGCATGATCAGAAGAGGTACGAGATAAATATTCCAATTTAGCATCTGGAAAAATATCAAGAGCCGCAGTATTAAGAAAGCAACGATCAAGCCTCGCCCATTGCCTAGATCTCCCCGAATGACCATTACACCAGGAAAAAGAATTCCCACAAAAAGGCATATCAAGAAGACCACAAGCACCCACCCAAGCATTAAACTCCTCCATAGCCAAAGCTAATCTTGGTTGTCCCCCTCTGCGCTCCGAATCATTCCTAATAATATTAAAATCACCCATCACCATCCAAGGTAACTGGTGAATATTTGCCGCCATCAAAACATCCCACAGTCTTCTACGCTCCAAATAGGAGCATTTCGCATATACAAAAGTAATGCGGACAACATTAGGATTATCAATACGAATTGTCAAAAATTGATCACCCATATACTCAACTACAAGATTTAATTCCTGAACCCAAAACATCCATAACTTACCTCCGTCATTAACATTAGAACAACAATAATCAAACCGCAAACAATCACGCCACAAATCTAAACGGGAATTACTTACCATTGGCTCAGCAATAACAAGAATTTGAGGAAGAAATTTTGATACCAATTTTTTAAGGCGCTTTCTTGACGTACCTATCCCCCGAGCATTCCAGTACAATAAAGAAGGCTTCATAAATTAAGCCGGGCGGGCTTATTTACGATCCTGGAAGAACCTCTTAGCTTAATACCTTTCCCTTTCCTTTTCTTATTCAATTGAGAATCTGAATCCGAGACCACAATTTTGTCTTTAGCTAAATGATCCACTGCCCCTTCCGAGTCCGAATCTGAGCAAGTGTGACCATCTGAGCAATAATTCTTACGCCCAACCTCCTCAAAAACTGAAGCATCTCCTTCCTGTACAGAGGCCTCCTCCAGCGGTCGTCCTTCAAGATTTTCCATATGAAAAAATTCCATAATGGGTGCAAGCATGCCCCCCATTTGCAAACCTGCCATATCAGTCTTCGAACCCGACGCCACACGTTCTTGATCTATTCCCGAACACAAACCTGCATGTTCATCAAGCGGCTTAGGTTCCAACAACATCCCCTCCTCAAGATCAACCACCTCCAAATCTACGTCCATTGAACTACCAGGCCCCACCTGGTCAATAACTGGATCTATGGGTACCTGAATTATGGAACCCGGTTCGCCATCAACCGCTTTCTGCTCTAATTGTGGAACTGCTTCCATTCCTCTGTTTTCAACACCATTTATACGATCAGCATCCGATTTCTCCCTTACTTGATCATTTGGAATACGGTCCTCCACAATCAATTGTCTCTCGTCCACCTTGCTAGACTCACCCTTCTGAACAAGACTCCCACCTTTGGATTCCTTGATAACCCAGACCTGTTCCATCGTTGCCTTGTCTTTTGGTTCCTTCATCTGCACATTACGTTTCTTGCCTTCACCTTTACAAGTCTTGGAGTTATGGCCTTGAACATGACACTTAGGACAGTATGCCGGCAAGGTCTCGAACTCAATAATTTGATAAAGACTTTGGGGGTTACGGGGGGTACCAATCCATAACGCTTGAATAGGCTCTTTAGAAATATCCATCTCTAAACAGATTCTTGCACCATCTGTACGAGTAGCGCATCGAGTGGGGTTGTCTCGCTTTAGAAATCTTCCAATAGGAGCTGTAATGCTACGAAGGAAAGATTCATGATAATAGTTTGGTGGAAGACCTGGCAGCGTGATCCACACCGGCACACGGACTGGTTCTTGATCTTCTTGGAAATCAGTAGTCCAATGGAAAACTCTATACGGTACTCCATTGATTTCACAATTCTCACGAGCAAAAGCCTTAACAAAATCTTCCTCCAACGCCAGTCGCACGAAGACATTCCGCGGCTTACTCATAGATGAAACAATCGGTTGGTTTGATAGACCCCATCTGGTTTTAATGAACGCTCTTATGGAATCAAGAGAGGGTCTTTGTCTGAGAAATTTCAATACTAGAGAGTATTGAAAAGGTATAGCCGAACGGTCCACTTCATCTTTAGAAAAAATAATACATACCTCTCCATCAACAAGTTTGTGAGATCGGAATGGTACCATGACTTCAGGGATAGGCTGAGGAGTCTCTAGGATCAAGTCTGCATAGGATCTGAGGCGAGGAGCAACCACCGAAATGGCCTGGTGGCCTTCGGTGACAGCCATGCATTGCCCCAATCACTCGACCTATTCTTGGAAAGAATCTTGGAGAGTTTCTTGGAGCAACTCAGAAGTATATTTGTTCACAGTACTCCACATATTAATGATGTGAAAGTCTGTCAATAACTGTTCTCGTTTTGAAGATTTTTTATGATTGTATTGATCCCATGTGAACTGTACTTGCACCGAAATAGAAACCCACTTAACTCTGCTACATACTGTATTATGTAAATACTCATGTTTGCATGCTAATATATGTCATCTGCTTACTGAGTTATTGATAACTCACCCCTTATCTCTACAATATTTTCCAGATATTTTGGATACTTCAGCGAAAGTTCAAGAATAGGAAACATGGGTAAGGCCATGTGAGCATAGTGTATTAAATACAAAGTGGGCACTTGTTGTTGAAGAATTTTATTTAATAGCTTTGTTTTGCTCTGTAGACTTAGTACTTTGGGAAAGTTGGCATTTTTTTTTAGACTGTCCTATTCTTAGTTAACTATTTTGGAGTAGATTGTTTAAAACAATGGGTCTATGAGTAATTAAAGAGTAGTTTATATCAGAACTGTGATTTATGATTTTTTAAGTGACAATGAGTAACTCTCCGACCCAACCGAGACCGGGGCATTTAGATAGATATTGTAAAGTCAGAGAGTTCCCTTATCACGGCAGGCAATTGGGGTACAAACATGCATGTAACTGTAAATGGATCGATTCTATAAGAGGTGAGGGGATGATGTTTACGGTACCCAGAGTAAAGAATGGATCTCAAGCACTGTTGGACCTTTAAAAGGTGGGGAAAAAATGAACCCCTTTTTGGATACTATGTCACCTACAAAACGAAGGCATGAAAACAGTGAGGAAATAGAAACTGAAGGAACAAGTTTCCGGGCCAAAAGAGAGCCCAGGATTCACACGACAGGGAGAGATGCAGTAGAAATTGCAGGCGGTGTTGGAGTAAAAGACGCGTCATCTGTCCAATTTGTCTCACCCCAGTGCTTCAACATGTTCTTCCAGGAGCAGATATTGTCTATGCATTTCTTTAAACGTCGATCTCTAACTTTAATGTTCCAATGCCCGTCTGTGTAGTTTGCTTTCTCGGCTTGCATACGGTCCCATTCAAGCTGCGCCTTTTGCTTTGATCTCAAGAGGCAGAACTGCTGCAATAGCACAGGCATTGCATCATGTACTTTCCACCACCTTTCGTGTGCAACGTCACTTGCAAATTCTTGGAATATATCAACATTCCAATTACAATCATAATCACGGAAGCATAGCCATGGCTTCACTCCCAGATAGTGAAGGACATAGAGAATTGGAGGCTCGGAGCCAAAGAGCTTAGTTTTCATCTCCTTAACTTCTTCCTCGTCACCAACCCAGAAATGCTTCAAGAAATTCATGTGTTTTGGAATCCTATGCCACCATGTGAAAATCTCATTCAAGTAACCTTGGTCCCCCCCATTATACGACTCAATCTCATTGATGTGATCCATCAAAAGCTGGAAAGTGCAGTTTGAAGGCTCAACAACCATGACACCGGAGTTAAAGAGTGTGCCATTGTTCCCCGTTGCAGAAATTTCTGGCATCCCAAATAAGAAATCAATGTTTCTGAGTATGAGCAAATCAGCATCGATGAAAATGATCTTGTCATAATCAGTTAACTGCCATAACCGGAACTTGCTGTAATTCCATTCGTTATAGGCATCTTTCTCAGCTTTTGGGTTCCTGATCCTCTGGATTGTCTTGATCTTCCAACCTGCAGCTTCAAGTCCACTTCTGTGATAGGCACTGATCGTTTCATCCACAAGTATGACAAGGTCTCTTGTGGAGCCAGACATGCGGATGCTCTGGGCAGCAGCAATGGCTCCACAAACATAAACATGAGCTGAATGTAGAATCGTTGCATATGCTTCTCGGTGCATATTTCTTGAGTAAATCAGCTCTGTATTTCAAGGAATTGTATTAGATTTCTATCAACAAATTGCTATGCAAGATGGAAGAACCATACATTACCAGGTAGAATTTGAAGCATCTCATACAATTCACAAAGAAATCAATAACTCACTAGCGAGCTGGTAGCATGTCATAGTGTCTGAGTTTTTAAAGCAAAATCAACACTTCAAAACTGCTATTTTCTATTAAATTCAATCGAGTACGTGCCTTGATGTTCATTAGTTCTTCTAAAAAAAATAGGTTATGATTTAGAGAGATGGTGGCAACAATTGTATTGTACATCTTGTTAAAATTTTGAGGTATGACTGACCATTGCCCCTGAGAGGAAGTGCAAGTTCGCAAGAGCCTACTGGGAGATGGACTTTTTCTCTTAGTGCATGCAGGCCTGGTTTGTATAGCCATGCATTCCCTTGACGTGCAACAAGTTCCTTGCAAGTAAACAGATTTGGTATAGGGAAGCAGTTTGTAATGAAAAGCAAATGCACTGGATACAAGCCTTTGAAGGAGGCTGCTAGATCAGCAGCTGCAAGCTGCAAGTGCAGCCGACCTACATCTCTGGACCAATTCCCCTCGTTCCGACAAGGAAGCTTAACAGTTATAAGATTAAGTCGGATTCCTGTGGCATCAATCTTTGGTAGAGATGGGCAAATGGGCACTTCAGTTTCTTCTTCCTCATCAATCCATTCTGGATATAAGGAAGCCCATGTCACATTTTTTGCAGCGTAGTCCATGTGCAGAACAATGTGTTTGGCATCAGGAATAAGCTGCTTCCAATGATCGATTTCACGGTTATTGAAGTTTACAAGACCGATTCCCCAATTTTCATGTTTCTCAGTCACCTTTTCCAGAACTTTCATAATGTCATCCCACTCAATGTCTAGATTTGATCGATAACGAGGATCTTGACCACCCCATATCCATCTGTCCACAAAACTTGACCTGCATTGCTTAAATGTTAAAATTGAAGTTGGAAATGTTATAATTTTTCTTGCAATGCAATTTCACATTATGGAAAGCAGGTGAATGAAAGGAAAGCTAATTGCATTTGCAGGGGATGATTCCAACAAACCTACATTTTACAGAATGCAGCAAGAATTTTACTAAAAAAAACCTACAATTTACGGCATGCTGCCCATAAATTCCCCCACTAACCCCATGGAAATTGTTTTCTTGTCCGTTGCCAAATGGAAAAATTGTCACATGGCAAAACTTCAAAATATCAAAAGCTGTGCCGTCAATAATGTAAGATTACATATACCTAGAACCAGAATGTGCTAGATCATTGCTGTTGTAAACGTCTGGAGAGTGTAGGAGTTTTACAAATGCTCCAGATACGATAACTAGGAGGACAAGTTTCAGCAGAGAAAACTTGCATCTTGAACTTCTATCTTGAATGGATATATGTAAAGGCTTAGCTTTGCTCTTTGGAAATCTTCTTTTGTATACGTCTTCACTGTTCCAAGTTGGAAATTTAATAACAAAATTAGTAAACAAAAGAAAATAACAGATTAGTAAATAAATTAGAAAGAATAACATGCTTGAAGAAAAAATCTATCAAGAACAGGAACTTGCATTGTTGTAGCTTCCAGTAGATGTGTCAATTTAATCAGTAAAAGATATCAATGGTTTACTTTTTCAGAGGCCAAAATCAACATCTGATACAACTTTCATGTTATCCCTTTCTGGGTAACCAAAAGGAACAACTTGCTGACAGAATGACATTGATATGAAATTAAAATGATAAAAAAAATAAATAAATATTAACTGCTTGTATTATCAAAAAGAAAAGGAACGACAAGAAGATAGTAGAAACGATAGGCAATTGACAACTACTTAGAACAAACAACGAGTTGAGTCTACACCTAACATAAGAAAAAGGTAATGACAAGAAAAGGCCGATTAAGCAACAAGATTTGAAGAATGTGTCACCAAGGCTGTTCAATCCAGTTGGAACTTCTGAAATGACCTTAACCTACCCAGTCCATGCACGGGTCTACGTCCTTTGGCATGGAGTTGGAATCAATTTGACTCTGTTTTGAGTTTATACATTTCATTGAACCTTTCTGAAGGACGCAACACCTTCAAATGGTCTCCTCATATACTCGTTTTTATTACCCAGTTCTCACCTTCTTTAATGTCTGTGTGTACATACACATGTATGTGCATATATATCCTTCTCGAATACAAATTTCTCTTTTATGTTTCTGTGGTAGGTACTTGGTCCCTGTGCTTCTGCTTTACTCAACAACCTTTCTCTTCCATTATCTTGCCTGTCTTATAAGGACTGCTTTTATGCTCGTCAAATAATTTCTGAAAGATGTCACAAATATGCGGTTTCTAGTTTTATAGGATGCCTTACAACAGACTATCAATTTATTATTGTTATCAGTAGACTACATATTTATATTAACTAAAAATATATGGCAATTATATATACTGATAGAAAGAAATTAGCTAATTTGGGTTCTTGAAATTAGCTAATTGATGGGGTCCTTCTGGGGAGAACTCTCAATGAGATATTTCATATAGGAAATCCTTTCAAGAACTCACATCAGATTAATTCTTGATACACGAAAATCAGAACTCGGAATAGAAGCTGCAACTACAGCAACTATAAGGAATTTCATGATAAAAAAAAGGATGTAGTGTCCTTAATGTAAGCACTTGTAAATTGCATTTGTTGGAGGTAGTGATGTACTGAGGATTTGCTCACCCCCTAATACGAGGATTAAATACAATGATTCTATTAAAGAAGTGAGAATAATAATAATGTAGGCAGGCACTTGATGGTTTGAGAGGGCCATATCAAGATGTCTGTAATCATTGAGCCCAACTCAGATTTCAAGAAAAGAAGAAACTCACATTGATGCAGACAAACGATGTCGAGACTCAACAGCACTTGTGGAAGTACCCATTGCTCCTCTCATACTGATCTATCAGACAAAGAAGACTGCAACATCTGTCCACAAGAAGTGGTTATACATGAAACGGTTATGCAAGAAGTGGTCGAGTTATTATAACACGCAACTCAGGATTCAGAAACAAAGAGGGAGGAAGAAACAGATTTTCTTAATGTTTTTGTAAGAAATGGCATCCAAGCAGCTATCCTACTTTAGATCAAGAAACCCAGAAACCAAATCCTACAACCCAGATATCGGAGCTATGAATCACTCTTTGCCACAAAGAGGTAGAATGCATTTGAGAGAGAGAGGGCGAGAGAGAGATAGAGCATATATACCAGACCGATATTTGGAAGTTTGCTGTATGAAAAGATAGTTGAGGGAGGTTGATTGAGCATAGCAAGGCAGCAGAGTCAATATAGACAGAGTAACGTCCATTTGAATTTTCTATCTACAAGAATTTTTATTTTTGTTTTATTTTGGTCTGCCACCTACTTTTCCATGTCTTTTTTTCTTCTCATTTTTTGGCTCGATATTTTTATATTTAACTTCTTTCTCTTCACTTTCTCCTTACTTTCATTACTTTAGTCCTGTTTGGACCGTGGGAATTCAAGGGCTTCACTTTGTTTGGCAAGTTTACTGAGGGTAAAGATCCTGATCAATTTCCAAGAACTAAGTACATACATCATATAGTGTTGGATATTTATGTGAATATAATAACAAGATCCTTTAGGTAAAAAGATCTGTCCCTCTTGCTGTCAAAATAATCGTGACGATTAGTTCTGCATTGGATTTGGTATGGTATTTTCTTTATGCAATTTTTTTTTTCTTGCCTGATTATGCAATTTTAATGCTTTTGCAGTGCCAAGAAATGACTTAGAACGAGTACTATGCAACGTTACAAGTTAGACCTCATGTCGATGTCACTGATGGGTACCCTTAAACAAAGAAATTAACCATGCATTTTTTAAGAGAAATGTAAAAAAAATGTGCTCAACATATTATATACAATTAATCTTCAAGCGGATAGTCTGCAAAATGTTACAAAAAGACACAAAGACCTGCGTAAATTTGAGACTTACAAACTAGTTTTTTAATATTCATTGAATATGAGAGAGAAAACACGAAAAAGAAGTTGCCACCAATCTATCAAATGGTGTGGTTACCAAGTGTCAGATTAGGTCGATGAAAACACTTGGTTTACTGGATATTGATTTGGGTTTGGAGTATAGGTGCAAGTGTCCCGTCTTACTAACCAGATAGGGAAATTAATGATTATTTCCAAGTAATTATTAGAATTAAAACTCCAAAAAGTGAAGTCTGACTCTTAACTCAATCGATGGAATTATTAGTCATCTTTGAATCGAAGTACTCTAAGTACTATACTATCATGAACACAGTAGAGGTCTTCTCCTTTCGTTGGTTTGCATCCCTTTGTTCTCTCCTTTCAGATCCAGTACTTATAAATTGAGTCGCCAACTAATTATAAATTGAAATCTCTCTCTCTCTCTCTCTCAAATTTATTTTCCTTGAAAAAGCAGTCTCTTGGTTTCTACGTTGTTCATAGAATGTTTTTTGTTGCCCTCCCTAGGTAAGGAGTAGGTGTTATCCTTTTTGTTTTGTTTTTCTTTTTCATTAAAATGATTTTTTATATATATGTTTTATCTTAATGAAGAAGTTGAATCCTATTTCAACATGTTGATGAAAACCTAGCGGGTTCACAGCATTTTGATGATTAAAGATGAAGATTTCTATAATTCCTTTCCCGGCTAATTTCATTCTTCTTTCAATTTTCTTATTGCATAAGCAATGTTAATTCTATAAGTGATCATATAGGTTTAACGTCCACTTCAACAACCCATGCCTCCAAACACAAGGCATGCGCATGCATTAGCAATAATTAAGTTGGTCAAAACCCCAATAACAAGGTAATTGAAACAATAAATTTACCAACTAATTATCGCTCATGAATTATTCATGTTCATGTTATATATATAATAATTGATCTCTGCATTCAAGTTATATCCACTAAAAAAAAGTTAAATCCATTGTATAAAAGGAAATGCAGAAGTAGTGGTACTGTAAATTGTAAAAGGCTTAGCAAAGTTGCATGCAATCATGGCGCTAAGGGTTCGTCTTGGTGCATGGGTCCCTAACAAGTAAAGAAAGATCCTTTTATAATTTACCATCAAAGTGATCTGGAAAAGGCAGAAGCAGTATACGTGGCAGTACCACAACTGCACATGACATGTAGATATCATGATTATAAACGGGGCGGTGGTGGAGATCAGTAGTGTTTTGTATGATTATAAACGGGGCAGTCGTGCACCCGTCGCTACGTATCTCTCTGTTACTCCATCTCCGTCCCACGCAGTAGTAGTACTGTATTCCATCTTATGTACAGTGTTTTATTTCCGAAGAAAGGTTTTCTAGTCGATACTGAATATACTATCTATATATATAAAACTACTTTAATTTCATATTTCTAAATTAAGCTACACAATGAAGAATAGTACTGCTGCTTCAATATATATATATATATAGAGAGAGAGAGAGAGAGAGAGAGACGTGATGCTGTTTGTATATTTGTATTGGAAGCAAAGCAACCGAAAGGCAGCAGCATGCAGTCGGCTTGCATGGTTCTGGATCTTGCTAGCTCTAAATCATGACCAGATATATAGATCCATGTGTTGACCTGTCTCGGTTCATATATATACTTAAGAAAGCAAATGAAGGAAGTGCTTTTTTGACCAGTAGTACTTATGCATGTTCTACTATTCCTCATGATTAAGATGCATGCAACACGGCGTGATAAATATATAAATATATATATGCACCAGATTTGGACCGCTTGATTACTGTGTCTCAACAATAAATAAAAAGTAGAATAAAAGATATTCTAGCTGCAAATGCAGCTAGCTAGCCAGCTAAAAGTTGCTTAGTTAACCAGAAACAATATCGTATTGTACTTGCATGCATCTTCTTTATGATCATGATATATATACACTATAACACAATTATTTTTTAGTGACAATTGAAAAATTATGACCATCTATAGACCATCATTAAAAGATATTTTTTGTGACAGTTTCTAAAAACTGTCACTAAAGATAGAATGAGATTTTTTTACGTTCCAACATATGGGAAATATACGTTCCAACGTCACATATATGTTCGAACGTTATGTCTGTTTACGTTTGAACGTAAAATATTTTGGCGCAACCGTTCGCACTTTATTAATTAACGTTCGAACGTAAAAAGTTTGCGCCAATGTTCGAATGTTAAGTAATAATGTTTGAATATTCATTGTAAATTTAAATTAAATGACTTTAATTTAAAAATTATGTAGTTTTTATTGTGCATAATTTGTGAACAAGTCTAAAAAATTGAATTGTATATATTTATATATACACAATTTGTAATATATAAATATATATTTATGTTTATATATATTTGAAATGCAATGATTTAGTATTAAAGTTGAAAAATATAACATCAAAGAAGATTAAAAATTGAAATTAACAAACGATAGAAATATTCAATAATATTTTTCATAACAAATATTAAAAATAAAATACAAGATTTAATAAAATGTAGTAAACAACAGTCAGATGATAACGTTATCCGCAAAAGTCGAACTTCGTACCTTCTCAGTCAAGGTATCAACCTTGTCGTTAAGGATAGTTACACGATGGGTGAGTTCGGCAACAGACGCCGATATAGCCTCAAGCGATCGATCGATCTTATAATCAATATGCGCAGTCAGTTGTGAGATGACCGCATCAACCCAAGCAGGCCGCACATCTCCTGCAGATGTGCTCGACGTATGCTGACTACTACTCCCGACATGACCTGGCTCAGGCTGCGTCGGAGGAACTAGATCCTCTACAGGGGGTGGCTGACGTCCCCTCGCCTGCCCAATGCTACGTCGATGCGTGGTCATGTCGAGGGGGCTCATCTGATCTTTGACCCGCTCCTCTAGCTGGGTCGGCACTCCCCGTGCAAGTAATAGTCGGCTGATTAGGACACCGTATGGGAGATTATCCGTGAAGACGATGCTCGCCTCGTAACGGATCCTCTCAAAGATGTGCAGTGGCAAATCTATAGGATCTCCACGTGCCACTCGTATAAAATATTGTGCCCGAAGCCGACTAAATGTGGTTTTATGAGCCACGGGATCGACATTTGTTGCAACAATAAGGTGCAATATGCGAAAGAAATGTAGCAGATGGTTCTGGTTGAAGGCGTTCTTCCGCTCGATCTGCATGCGGTCCCTCCCGGTGAGGATGTAGAAATCCTCGTCTCGGTCATCATCCCGAGCCTCGACGCCAGTATCCTCAGCCTCTGACTGGCCTGCATCTCTGGCTGATGCTGGCTCAAATGCCTAGCCAGTAAATGATGTAGAAGTGCCTACATCCTGACGGGGTGTTGAGTGTGCAAATGTCTCAACTCCTCGACGAATCCCAAGGTGCTCGCCGATGACATCTGGTGATACCTCAATGGAAACACCGTGTACAGTCACGGTGTGAGAGGATGCATCCTGAGGCATGTCACACATCCCCATATAAAATTCTTGAACCATTGAGGGGTACACATTCCCCCTCAATGTGCAAATATTTCTCTAGCCTCTACTGAGGAAAACATCTCTCAAGTTCGTCTGCTGCCAACAGAGTTCGTTGAACTCATTAATCAGGACCTCTCGCTCTACCATAACAGTACAAGCTCCGATACGGGCAGTGTCCGACGTGGCTCCTTCCCTCCCTCGTTTCCTAGTATGCAGTGGAAGAGCTATATCTTGAAAATATAAAAGGAAAAAAAATTATTTACATTAATGCAGTTTTTTGTATTAATTTGAAGCTGCTCTGCATTAAAGTTCGAACATTTTGTCTTTCACGTTCGAACGTTAAAGATAAACGTTCGAACGTTAATTTATACGTTCGCACGTAAAATAATGTAAATAAATTGATGTTCGAATGTAAAACATATACGTTCGAATGTAAATCATAGACGTTCGAACATAAACAGTAAATAAATATTGGCTGACGTACGTTCGGACGTTTATGTTTTACGTTCAAACGTATTTGTTTTACGTGTGAACGTAAATACAAACATCCGAACGTCGAAGCATGAATAACATAGAAAATCACTACATTCGGACGTTATAATTAAACGTCCGACCGTATGTGATTTACGTTCGAAAGTAAAATATTCACGTTCGAATGTATGTCGTTTAATAATATTTAAAAAGTAGTACGTCCTGACATATACATTAAATGTTTAGATATGAAAATTGATGAATATGACGTCCGAATGTAAGAAGGTTACGTTCGAACGTAGAAGTTGTAACGGCTCTGTAATTTAAACGTCTTACGTTCGAACGTCTTGGTAAAACGTTCAAACGTTACGACGCAGAGCTGAGTCGACTCAGCCATTATTGAAATCTCAAAAATTTGTCTACAAGGTTCTAAATGCCGAAATGTCACCGTAGAAATGAAGTATACACTTCAAAAAACATTTCTACAATGACTATTCAGCCAATGGCTGGCCGTGGTGGCCCGAAAATGGAGTTGAATATCCGGCCACCACTTATCCGATTTTAAACAAAACTCAATCCAAATCTTAATAAAATACATGTTATTTGAATAAAAGATGAATGCCTACCTTTTTGTGACGGTTGTGGCGGAGTTGACGGCGGCGGTGACGGAGGCGTGGCGGCGTGCAACATAACGGATGATAATTACGTTTTGGAAATGTCGTTTCAACGTTCGGTTTTGGCCTTATATACATAGAACGTTCGAACGTAATAATAATTACATCCGAACGTTTGTCAATTTAATTTCAAAAATAATATCTATAATATATTATATTATAAATATTTATGTTATATATTAAGATGCTATATAATATTATTGACAATTAAGCCAAATTGGTTTGACGTTTGTGAGTACTTGTTATATTTCTAAAATTTAGCAATATGTTTATACATGTTGTTGTGATTTTATGCTTACTCTTGAAATAATTGTGATTATTGTTTGTAAATTTTGTGAATAGTTTATGAGTTTATGGTGTTTATTGATCAATTAATATGTATATAAATATTGTTGTAAGAATATTGTGAATATTCTGTGATATGGATTTAATACATTTAATACATAAATATTCTTTATTATATACATTTATGTTCTCATTTAAAGTATTATGCTATCATACTATACAATGTAGTATATAGTTATAGATATATACAATGTAGTATATATATTATATTATAAGTTAGTGTATAATAAAGAATTTAATAAGTAACAATTTAATATATATCCTTAAGATTTATATATATGGTATAGTTTATATATTATATACATTTATGTTCTCATTTAAAGTATTATCTATCATACTATACAATGTAGTATAGAGTTATAGATATATACAATGTAGTATATATATTATATTATAAGTTAGTATATAATAAAGAATTTAATAAGTAACAATTTAATATATGGACCATTTGATTTATATATATATGGTATAATTTATATATTATATACACTTATGTTCTCATTTAAAGTATTATGCTATCATACTATACAATGTAGTATATAGTTATAGATATATACAATGTAGTATATATATTATATTATAAGTTAGTATATAAGTTAGAATTTAATAAGTAACAATTTAATATATATCCTTAAGATTTATATATATGGTATAGTTTATATATTATATATATTTATGTTCTCATTTAAAGTATTATGCTATCATACTATACAATGTAGTATAGAGTTATAGATATATACAATGTAGTATATATATTATATTATAAGTTAGTATATAATAAAGAATTTAATTAAGTAACAATTTAATATATGGACCATTTGATTTATATATATATGGTATAATTTATATATTATATACACTTATGTTCTCATTTAAAGTATTATGCTATCATACTATACATATGTAGTATATAGTTATAGATATATACAATGTAGCTATCATACTATACAATGTAGTATATAGTTATAGATATTAGTATATATATTATATATAAAGTATATAATAAAGAATTTAATAAGTAACAATTTAATATATATCTATTGATTTATATATATATGGTATAGTTTATATATTATATACACTTATGTTCTCATTTAAAGTATTTTGCTATCATACTATACAATGTAGTATATAGTTATAGATATATACAATGTAATATATATATTATATTATAAGTTAGTATATAATAAAGAATTTAATAAGTAACAATTTAATATATATCCTTAAGATTTATATATATATGGTATAGTTTATATATTATATACACTTATGTTCTCATTTAAAGTATTTTGCTATCATACTATACAATGTAGTATATAGTTATAGATATATACAATGTAATATATATATTATATTATAAGTTAGTATATAATAAAGAATTTAATAAGTAACAATTTAATATATATCCTATTGATTTATATATATATGGTATAGTTTATATATTATATACACTTATGTTCTCATTTAAAGTATTTTGCTATCATACTATACAATGTAGTATATAGTTATAGATATATACAATGTAATATATATATATTATATTATAAGTTAGTATATAATAAAGAATTTATAAGTAACAATTTAATATATATCCTATTGATTTATATATATATGGTATAGTTTATATATTATATACACTTATGTTCTTATTTAAAGTATTTTGCTATCATATTATACAATATAGTATATAGTTATAGATATATACAATGTAATATATATATATTATATTATAAGTTAGTATATAATAAAGAATTTAATAAGTAACAATTTAATATATATCCTATTGATTTATATATATATATATGGTATAGTTCATATATCATACTATACAATGTATTATATAGTTATAGATATATACAATGTAGTATATATATTATATTATAAGTTAGTATATAATAAAGAATTTAATAAGTAACAATTTAATATATATCCTATTCATTTATATATATATGGTATAGTTTATATATCATACTATATAATGTATTATATAGTTATAGATATATATAATGTAGTATATATATTATATTATAAGTTAGAATAGAAGTTAGAATTTAATAAGTAACAATTTAAAATATATCCTTAAAATTTATATATATGGTATAGTTTATATATTATATACATGATTTATGTTCTCATTTAATAAATATAGTAGGAATAGTACGTTCGAACCTTTCAAGTTAACGTTCGAACGTTAAACTAAGAGGCGGGAAATTTCCCGCTCGATTAAGGTACCTGTGTGATTATTCAGACGTTCAGACGTTTATACTATATGTTCGAACGTTATTTGATGAAAATCACCAGAAAATTATGTACATCCGAACGCCAAATATGTTAACGTCCGAACGTTAGTTAAATTAGTGCGGGAAATTTCCCGCTCAAATATGGTAACACTTTGATGAAATGTACGTTCGGACGTCTAAGTTAGATGTTCGAACGTTCAACTGAAAATCTACGAACGTTCGAACAGAAAATTGTGATACATTCGAACATATATGAGGAAAGTGTGGGAACTTTCCTGCTAGATTTTATGTTACATCAGAAGAAGGTTACGTTCGAACGTGTATTGTAAACGTCCGAACATTCTGGGCGGAAAAATTTTAGAATATAACGTTCAGACGTACAACTTAAACGTTCGAACGTTTAAACTAATAATTTTAGAACTTAATCAGTACGCGCACGGGAGAAACAGATCATTTCTTCTTCTCCCGTGCGCACAACAGAGAGTGAGAGAGTTGGAAGTTGCTTACGGCCCGAGGCTCTGCAGGAGAGAGAGAGAGAGAGAGAGAGAGAGAGAGAGAGAGAGAGAGAGAGAGGGTTAGAGTCAGAGAGAGTTGAGTCTTGGTAAGAAAAAATTTTGATTTATTGTCTTTTTATGAATTTTATAATATTTATATTATGTTTTTGTTATAGAATATTTTTAATAAATTAGTATTCTATTTTTTTGAAGGATTGGTTGTTTTGGGAAGTTGGAAGATTTTGATTTGTAAGAGGCTAGGACATTGTGAGTGCTAGGTATATTTCTAAACTTTATCAATATGTTGTTGCATGTGATTTTATGCTTATTCTTGAAATAATGTGATTATTGTTTGTATAGTTTGTAAATAGTTTGTGAATTATTGTAAATATGTTGTGATATGAATTTGAAATATTATGTTTATTATTTTTGAATGACGTTTTAAAGAAACATTATTAGAAATATATTGTCATTAGGCTTTGTTAATACATGTTTATTGCTTACTCAAGTTTAGGAATATGTTAATACATGTGGCATATTATTTTGTGAATATATTGTGTGTTATTGTGAATATATTGTGATATGGACTTGAGCAATTTAAATTATTATTTGTGAATGACGTTTGAATATGTTTACATTGTTACAAATATATTGTCCTTTTATTTGTTAATACATGTTTTGTGAATATATTGTGTGTTATTGTGAATATATTGTGATTATTGTTTGTATAGTTTGTAAATAGTTTGTGAGTTATTGTGAATATGTTGTGATATGAATTTGAAATATTGTGATAATAATATTTCAAATTAAGTAATAACAAATAAAAGTAACTCTTTAACAATTATAATAATTAAAATTATATTATAACCTTTGAAATTTAAGTATGATAATTAAAATAAGAAACTTTAAGAATAGTAATAATTAAATATTGATAATATAATTTGAAATTAAGTAATAACAAATAAAAGTAATTCTTTAAGAATTATAATATTTAAAATTATATTATAACTTTTGAAATTTAAGTATAACAATTAAAATTATACTTTAAGAATGATAATAATTCAAATTTTAATATAACCTTTAAAATACTCTTCAATAAAAAAGTCTTGAACCTACTAAATAAGTAGAGTTGGAATATGTAAATATACTTATTTATTATAAACTAAAGAGAAAGAAAATAAGGATCAAATAGATGCTTATATAAAAATTATATACTTATTGTCTATAATAAATAAATAACTCACTCAATTAAGTATAACAATTAAGATTATAATTGTAGAATGATAATAATTAAAATTATATAATAATCTCAGAAATTATATATAACAATTATAGTATAACCTTTGAAATTAAGTATAACAATTAAAATTATACTTTAAGAATGATGATCTTGTACACAACGAGGGAATATGATCTTGAAGAAATGTTGGAATATTAATTTAATTACTTGACTGTTATAGTCTCTTCGGCCTTGAGAGTTGTCGAGGTCAGACAGTTTGTGACGGTTAAGTAATTAGACTAAAATTTAAACATTTCTTCAAGATCATTCTCCCTCGTTGTGTACAAGACACGAAACTTAGGGTCACATAATATTTTGTGAATGACGTTTGAATATGTTTACATTGTTACAAATATATTGTCCTTAAGCTTTGTTAATACATATTTTGTGAATAATAATTAAAATTATATAATAACCTTTAAAATTATATATATATATCAATTATAATCTCTAAATTTTAGTCTAATTGCTTGACTGTCATAACTAAAATGTGATAATAATATTTGAAATTAAGTATAACAATTAAAATAACTATTTATGAATTATAATAATTAAAATTATAGTATAACTTTTGAAATTAAGTATAACAATTAAAATTATACTTTAAGAATGATGATCTTGTACACAACGAGGGAATATTATCTTCAAGAAATGTTGGAATTTCAATTTAATTACTTGACTGTCATAGTCTCTCCGGCCTTGAGAGTTGTTAAGGTCGAACAGTTTGTGACGGTTAAGTAATTAGACTAAAATTTAAACATTTTTTCAAGATAATTCTCCCTCGTTGTGTACAAGACACGAAACTTAGGGTCACATAATCTTCCATCTCTCTTTAATTTAACAATATAACACTACTTGAATGTGACATTGTTAATGTAAACAACATGGAGATATTGTTAGTATGATTTTTTGCTAGATGCGTGTGACATTGCATGAATACCCTTAGACCCGTTTGGGAATCAGTGTACATTTATGTGTCCACTGATTCCTGAATTGTCCAGTGTGGACAGTTTGAGATTATATTATATGTATTGCACATTTTTGTTACTCGCTACTTTCCACGTTTAATATGAAGTTTCGGTGTCTTCTTCTACTGTTCTTCGGGTATACTGTTCGTAGGGTTACAATCCCGATATTTGAACATGTATACTTGGAGAACTATGGGGAGGTGCTGCCGAAATTTCTACTAACGTGAAAATTAGTAGAGTGACGAGATTTGTGCAATATGGAGAATATAATCTCGAATGGGATAGGACCAACTACCTTATAAAAAAAACAATGAGAATTGGAGAATGACATGCATGTGAATTTTCAATATACGTGTTATTAATATATAGATGTTTTTAGAAATGGACAAAAATTGGATGCCTCTGGACGATAGACTTGGAAAGGATTACGTACCCTATGCACGTGGAGTAAGAACCTTCATTGATTTTGCACGGGCCTCTGCTGATAGTCGTGGTTACATTAAGTGTCCATGTCGAGGGTGTAAAAATTTGTGTGCTATAGGATTGGATGAAGTAGAGCGTCATATATTTGTGAACGGTATGGATCTGGGGTATACGCAATGGGTACTGCATGGTGAGCCGTATGAAGGGTCAGCAGATGTATTAGTCGATCATCAGGATTATTTGCGACACATGGATGATGATTATGAGCATGATGAGATGGAGAAGATGTTGGGTGACATTGGAGCTGGGATGTTTATGGATGAGGTTAACGACAATGCCTCAAGTGGTGGAGTAGGGACTGATTGTGAAAATTTTCCTTCACTGTGGAAAGATGCAATGGGCGAGCTTTACCCAGGTTGTACAAAACATTCCAAAATGTCGTTTATTGTGCGGTTGCTTCACATTAAATCATTGTGTGGGATGTCGACGAAAGCAATAAACATGGTATTGGACTTATTTAACGAGGTGTTTCCTGAAGGGTCTGCATTGCCCAAGAACTTTTATGAAGCGAAACAGTTGAGAAATAGATTAGGATTTGAGTATAAGTCCATACATGCATGCAAGAATGATTGTGTATTGTTCTGGAAGGAGAACGAGGAGAAATAAACATGTCCTGTATGTAGAGAGTCGAGGTGGAAAGGTAAGAAAAACGTGCCGGTTAAGGTGTTGCGGTATTTTTTCTTGAAACCTAGGTTGCAAAGACTATATATGTATAAGAAAACAGCTCATGATATGAGGTGGCACGAGGAGAAAAGAGTTAAGAATGATGCATATATGAGGCATCCAACTGATTTATTTGCGTGGCAGTCTTTCGATAATCAGTATCCAGAGTTTGGGATAGAAGCTCGGAACGTGCGCCTGGGATTCACAACCGATGGATTCAACCCTTTTGGGAATATAAGTACAAGTTATAGCACTTGGCCCGTGGTATTGATTCCGTACAATCTTCCACCATGGAGGTGCATGAAGGCGCCAAACTTTTTGTTAACTTTACTCATCCCTGGCCCTAGATCACCTGGGAATGATATTGACATATTCATGCAGCCGTTGATTGAAGAGCTGAAAGAGTTATGGGAAACAGACGTTAGAACTTATGATGCATCTAAGTCGACATCTTTTCAGATGCATGTTGCGGTAATGTGGACCATAAATGATTTTCCGGCGTATGGGAATCTTTCCAGCTGGAGTACAAAAGGGAAGTTAGCGTGTCTGACGTGTAATAAAGAAACTGCTAGTGAGTGGCTAAAATATTCTCAGAAGTTGTGTTTCATGGGTCATCGACGTTATTTACCAGCAAATCATGCATGGAAAAGAGAATGTGCCAAGTTTGATGGGAGAGTAGAGGATAGGATTGCACCAAAAGAGTTGTCTAGAGAAGAGATAGTGGAACAATTGCAACATGTTAGAGCGAACAATTTTGGCAAAGGTCGGGGAAAGAACAAGAGAAAACGAGGCGCAGCAGAATTGAATTGGACAAAGCGTAGTATTTTTTTGACTTGCCGTATTGGTCGTCATGCAAGTTGCGATATAGTTTGGATGTAATGCACATAGAAAAGAATATTTGTGATAATATACTGGGTACATTGATTAGTATTAACAAAAAGACGAAAGACACGATCAAGACGAGGAAAGATCTTGAGAGAATGGGAATTAAACATAATCTGCATTTGCAGGTGGAAGGCAATAGAGTGGTCATGCCGCATGTATGTTTTACGATGACGAGGGAGGAGATGATGGATTTCTGCAAATGGTTGCAAGGTGTGAAGTTGCCAGATGGTTATGTTTCAAATATTGGTAGATGTGTAAGTCCTGATAATTGGAAAATCAATGGATTGAAAAGTCATGATTGTCACGTATTTTTATAGAAGTTATTACCTGTGGGAATTCGTGGGAAGCTGACATCTAATGTACGTGTCGCCATATCTGAACTCTATATGCTTTTCAAGGATTTGTGCGCTCAGGTAGTAAATCGAGATGTGTTGTCGAAATTGGAAGAAGACATTGCTACTATACTATGTAAATTCAAGCAGATCTTTCCACCATTATTTTTTGATGTCATGGTCCATTTAGCAATACATTTACCGCGAGAGGTACTTCTGGGTGGACCGGTGCAGTTCCGTTGGATGTATCCAGTTGAAAGATATTTGGGTCGATTGAAGCGCACTGTTGGGAATAAAGCCAAAGCTGAGGATTCAATAGCAGAGGCCTATATACACGATGAATAGTTAACATTTTGCTCTCTATATCTTCGTGGTGTTGAGACACGATTTAATCGTCAAGAGCGAAATGCTGATCTTGCTACTTCTCCTCCTCGTGAGCTATCAGTGTTTTTCCAGAATGTACGACCATTGGGTGCACAAACAGGTTACGATTTAATTGATGGAGAGTTGGGTAAAGTTCGGTGGTATGTGCTAAATAATTGCCGAGAGATTGATGATTATCTTAGATATGTCATTTCATTGGTTTGAATAATTATAGTTTTCTTAAAATTAATTATAATTGTTGTGCTGAAAATATACTTCTTTTGCAACATGTTATAACAGTGACCACATGGACAAACTTAGGACGGAAGGCATAGAAAATATAGAGGCAAGACACGAGGAAGAATTTCCCGGATGGTTTGAAGAACGTGTATGAACCTAAAATTATATATATGTTATATTGTGAAATTTTTAACTCTGGATAATGAAATAATAAATATATACTATTTCAATTGTTAGATTTTGGAACAACGTGCTCGTGATCCCGGATCAATTTCTTCTGAATTGTATGCATTGGCCCGTGGTCCCTCAAATAGAGCACTTCGATATACTGCATGCACTGTTCGAGGTTATAGAATCCATACTTTGGACCGTGAACGTAATAGAAAGACTCAAAATTGTGGTGTGTTGGTCGAGGGGAGTCATGGAACAGATGACTTTAAATGTCTTTAAATGGGTGGGTCTGTAACATATGTCTTTAAATGTGATTGGTGGGATCTAGGCGGTGGTCGGGTTTCGATATATAGGGATAATCACTTTACGAGTGTCAATACTGCATCTAAATGGTACGAAAATGATCCATTTGTATTGGCTTGTCAAGCTACCCAAGTCTATTACTTGATTGATCCAATGAAAAGTGCTGATGAAGATAGTGGAGAGATAATTTGGCGAGTCGTACAAAAATTTATTCCTCGAAATATATATAAAGTAGAAACGAGTGCAGATTACGAGAATAGTGGAGATGAAGATGACACTCCGATTGTTGAGGCATACCAGGAAGATGGAGAGGGTATTAACTTGTTTGTTGACCTCGGTGCACTCGAGTTGCTCCCCTTGTGTAGAGATGATGTCTCACTCGTCCATCTCGACCCGTCTGTATTAAATGATCATTTAATTCAAGTAAGTGAGGAGGAAGAAGAAGAAGATGAGTCAGAAGATGAAGACGAATCAGAATCCGGGCAGGAGGTGGATAAGGATGATGAAGAAGAGGTACATGATGATGATGAAGATGTTATTGATAGAGATTCTTAAACAAGCATGGAGAATTCATCTGAAAATGAAGAATAAAAGTACTAAATATTTTATTCATATAGCTAGGTGACTATAAAGTATCTTCAATTTTCATAATTTCTTCTAATTAATTTTCTTTGATATAATTAATTATTTTCAAGAATGCCGCCAAAACGAGCACGAAGAAATGTGCCTCTGCCAAGTCCAAGTCCTGAATCCATTGAGGACTCTCCACTAGAGGAATCCGTTCCTGAAGATCAATCTAACACAGAAGAGAACAACAGCCAGTCGACACCTACCAGTAAGGAAATATTGTCGTTGATAATTATATATATAGTTAATACTTTTTTCTCAATAACTTTATAATTTTAATTATAGTATATCTATTATCATGTAGTTAATGTATCTGCACGTCGCGGTCGTGGTTATATACGTGGAATCTCTCTTGAAAAAAATAGAAGGCACGGTAAACTGAAGGTCACAATTACTGATAATTCCACTGGAGGAGTGGATGATAGTGCAGCAGCGCTTTCCTCCTATATTGGCACAGTAGTTTGAGCTTATGCTCCATTTTATGTGCGCTCATGGCGAGATGTTCCGAATGAGATTAAGGAGCACATTCGAAGTCGTGTGCTGGTGAGTTTACTTTTCAGTACATTTTTTTCACCTAGATTAATATATTATATTTTTGACCTAATTCCTTTGTTAGGATGAATTCAACCTTGAGAACCGTGAATGAGTTTATGGCTACACTATTCCGACTTCACAAAGGACGATGTCATGACCACTTCAAGAAGTTTGAGACGTTGGAAGAGGCTGCGCAGTCTCCTTTTCAGCAGATGAAGTTAGATGATTGGAGAAAGTATTGTGATCTTTTCGCATCTCCAGATTATCAGGTATTTTATATTTATATCTTTTAATTATTTACATTCATATTGGCACAGTAGATTATATGTATACATATTACAATTAATATTTTTAATATATTTTATAGTACTTGAGTTCTACAAATGCACATAATAGATTCGCTCTGACTATCCACCATCGTGTCGGTTCAAGGTCATTCCACCGTCTTGCTGAAAAAATGGTAATTAAAAAATTATAGAATTCATTTATTTTCCTGATATTCTTTCTGATAAGTACTAACATTATCTTTTTAAAATTGCTAATATTGTCACTTTGTTAGAAACGTGATGATCCTGAAAAGTTTTCCCTCATTCATGTCTATGCTGCTGCTCACACTAATGAGCATAGTGAGTGGATGGATCTTGTCGCTGCAGATAATTATGTAAGCAGTGTTAATTTTGTTCAATAAATTATTTATATAACATTTTAATAGTTTATTTCTTATTTCTATTTCTTTTAATACGTTACTAAATTATTTACGATCATTACCTTTTAAATTGCAGAGAAAAATGATGGAGATGCAGTCGGCTTCTGAGGAATCCTCTCCTAGTGACATAGACATATTCACGCAAGTGCTCGGGCCGCAGTCTAGTATGGCAAGAGGTTTGGGACGATCTACAAGCATAAATGTTCATCCTCCTCAACCTTATCGGCTTCACAAATTAATAATCTTACAGCAGATTTAGAAGCTACACGGCGTGAGAATGAGTATATGAGGTCGAGACAGCAAGAGTTAGAGTCTCTCTTAGAACGACAGTCTCATTTAGAGACGCGTTTGTAAGACCAACAGAGAGACCAGGAGGAAAGAATACGCAATGAAGTGCAAGAGCAAGTGCAACGAGAGATGATGGTGCAAATGGAGCGTGTTATGTCGTTGCAACAGAATCCCCGTGGGCGAGGGAAAAAGAAGAAATAAATTTTATCAATATTTCAGACTAGTTTTAATATCTAATTTTGTGCTTTTATAAGACATTGTTATTGTTAATTGGGTATGTAATAAATATGATAACATTGGTATTATGTTTTTAAATTTTATGAAATTAGTATTTCTGATCTGTACGTTCGAATGTAAATAAAAATCGTTCGAATGTTGGTTCACACTCTAACAAACGTTCGAACGTAAATACAATTTGATCGTTCGAACGTCAAATTATACGTTCGAACGTATTCACGCTAAAACGAACAAACCGTTCGAACGGTAAAGCGATTAACGTTCGAACAAAGAACTTGCATTCGAACGCTCCTTCGTTTACATTCGAAATAACGTCCAAACATTATACGCGCTACGTTTGAACATTTAAGTTTACGTTCGAACAAATATTCGAACATTTATTGTAATTAACGTTCGGACGCATTAACATTCGAACGTAAATATATTACGTTCGAACGATAATCAAGGAACGTAAAATTCTCTCATTCAAATGCCAATCGGTCAGGTTAACGTCTGAATGTAAATATGATACGTTCGAACGATATTCAGCGAACGTCAAATTCTTTCATTCGAACGCCAATCGGTCGGGTATAACGTCCGAACGTTATTTTCTGTGACAGTTTATAACCGTCACAAAAACATGAACGTTCGAACGTTGTACCGAACGGAACACTTCCAACCGTCACTAAAAATATTTTTTGTGACGGTTGAACAGTAAACCGTCACCAAATATTTTCTGTGACGCACTTTAGGTGACGGTCGTGGTGACGGTTTCAAACCGTCACCAAATACGTTTAGTGATGGTTTGCCCTTTTTTGGTGACAGTTTCCTCTATCACAAAAGACATATTCTGTTGTAGTGATATTATCTTATGACTGAATCAACTTATTAATTAAGTCGTTTAATGGCCGAATTAAGTCTTCATTTACTAGATTACAAGATGATGATGATCAGTAGTACCACTGGATCGATGGTGATCAATTCTCACTTTTGAACTGTCATGTCATGTATGTGTGAATTAGGTTCAGGCCGGAGCATTATCAATTTCAATTTATGGGCCTTGTTTCAAGGCAAGGAAGGACGTGCATGGTTACGGCTGGTATCAATTTCAGTTTTGGACATAAAATACTGAAGTGATGATCATCACGATCAGGGTCAAGTACTGCATGCTAGCTAGCAGTTCCATAAATTAATCACCCCAATTCAAAACAGATACAAGCTGTGTAACGTCCCAGTCCCGCACGGGTCGGAGAGTTACTTCCTAGTACTTAAACTCACATTCCAACAACATAAAAAAATGGACTCCAAATTCTCAATATCATTTAGAAAATTCGATTCAATCTAATTTCCTCAATATAACCAATTTTTCAAAATGCCAAGTCATTACAACACAATAAAATTTCTTAATAAAATACGACAATACTCATAAAAAAACTTCCTATGCTTGAACCACTACACTTAAAACATCTCACCCAATGCCTCATAATCTTGATTTTCAGCTGAATCATCATAATATCTGAAAAATATTGTGGAGATAAGGGGTGAGTTATCAACAACTCAGTAAGCAGAGAGCATATACTAACATGTAAACATGAGCATTTATAACATTTGATAAGCAGAACAAAACATTTACTTTCAGAATGCAGAAACAAAACTTTGTACAAAAGCATTAGAGCGAAATTTCCAGAAAAATAAACTTATTCCAAAAAGAAAATCCGTTGTCATTTATAAACTGAAACATTATAATCATATCATCGTTTAGTATCACATCGGGACAATACCATGTTTAACCCCCGTGGTAGGGTTATAAACCACCATTATACCCGTGGCTGGGCCATATTCCATGTTTCACCCCCGTAGTAGGGTTATAAACCACCATTATACCCGTGGCTAGGCCATATTCCATATTTCACCCTATGGTAGGTAGGGCTATACACAAACCGGCCGGACTGACCGCCGCCGACTCAAACCGACCGCTGGATTCAGGAACCGGCAGAGAACCGGTCGGCCGGCGGTAGGAATTTAAGGAAACCGACATCGGTCGGTTCGGTCTGCAGTTCAATCCCGGTCTAAACCGACGAACCGGCCGACATCTTAAATATATATATTTAAAATATATTTCTTATACAAAACGACGTCGTTTCACATGAAACGGCGTCGTTTTGTTTTTAAACCAATGAAAAAAAATTACTCAGGACGCCATTTGGTCTAACAGCGTCGTTTTGGCTAGGGTTAGAACCCCGACCCAACCCCCCCTTCTCATTTCGTCTTCTTCAATCTTCATTCCTTCCAGTTCGTGAGCCCGAGCAGCTCCCAGCGGCAGCCTCCCTCTCCCTCTCCCTCTCCCCGGACCCCATAGGCCGTACAGATTACAGACTCCCTCTCCCTCCCCCCAGACCCCGTGGCCATATAGACTCCCTCAACCTCTCCTCGGACCCCGTGAGTCGTGACCCAGACTCCCTCTCTCGTAGCCGACAACCCACAGCGACACAGCCCTTTCTCCTCTCTCATCGCCGACGACCCACACGGCCCACATCCCACTATAAGTTTTATTCATCTTTTATGGGTTTATTTTCTTGAACGTTGAAGTTGTTATTGTTAAATTTCTTGAGGAATTTTTTGGGAGGAAGATGATGTATAGCCTCTGTTTTTGCCTTGGTTAGTAAAAATATTGTGGTTTGTACTTTGTGAAATGAGCTTAGTGAACTGTGAAGTATGATAAGCCCGAAATGTGAACTGTGAAGTGCGGCAAGTGCCACTACTTAGTGCCACTGCTAGTGCTTACAGTGTGATAACTTGTGATGATTAGTGATAACTTGTGATAGACTTGTGAATTGTAGGCTATGTTTGTTAATTTTATTTCTTACCAATCTTTGAAAGTTTGAATTAATGAATTTAAAGCATGAAATGTGATGAATGAACTAAACTTAGATTAGAGTCTTAGACTTGTGATGTTTGCTATGTTGCAAACTAGCTGTTGTGATAATGTACGTGATAACGTATTAAGTACTAACGTGTAATATTTATATTTTGTTTTATAATTAGATGGATTCTTCGTCGTCTCCGATTGATGTTGATGCATCAACACCAACCATTAACTTGGGAGATGATGTGAGGGAGACCCAGTCATCAAAACCCCCTATTGGGAGATATGTTGAGTCATGCTTGTATGATTGGGGCATTGATAGAATATTTACTGTGACAGTTGATAATGCAAGTTCAAATGATACTGCAATTTTATATTTGAAACAGTTTTTGAGTGGAAATTTGTTGGGGGGTAAGTATATGCACATGAGATGTTGTGCTTATATATTGAATCTTATTGTGAATGAGGGTTTGAAGGAGTGTAATGACGCCATCACAATGGTGAGAAATGCAGTTAGATATGTGTGTTCATCTCCCGCAAGATTAGACAAGTTTAAGAGATGTGCTGAAAAAGAAAAAATTGATTGTAAGAAAATGTTGTGTCTTGATGTACAAACACGATGGAACTCAACTTATATGATGTTGGAGGCAGCTGAGAAGTTTGAGAAGGCTTTCAGGCGGATGGAGAGTGAGGATTATAATTACCTCTCTTATTTTAATGATGGCACTGGGTCTGGGCACATGGGGCCTCCTAAAGCTAGGGAGTGGGAGACCGTGAGGGTTTTTGTTAAATTTTTGGAGATGTTTTATGATGCTACTAATAGATTTTCTGGGTCTTTATATGTGATAGCAAACACCAGTTTTTTAGAGATTTGTGATCTCCAAAATGAGTTGATGGAGTTGAGCGAGAGTCCTAATAGTTGCTTGAGGAGTATGGCCATAAATATGAGAACGAAGTATGATAAGTATTGGGGGTCATTAGACAGGCTGAACTTGTTCTTGTTAGTTGCAGTTGTGCTTGATCCACGAAGCAAGTTAGGACTTCTTACTTTCCACTTGAAAAAAGTTCATGATGAGTTTCGTGCTGAGGAGTTGGTGTCGAATGTGAAACAATTATTGAAAGATTTGTATGCAGAATATAATGTGGAATTCGGCTCCACCACGAGTAGCCAAGAATATGTGCCCCCTCCGACATCTAGAACCATGAATGATGGTAATGGCAGGCGTGAGACCAAATGGTTCTATGAGTGGTATAAAGCATCTTCCGCCATGGGATCTACTATTGCCAAAACAGAAGTAGATCGATATTTATCAGATGGTTGTGAGGCACTCTCCACATCGTTTGACTTGTTGACTTGGTGGAAAATTAATGAGGCTAACTATCATATACTCGCGAGGATTGTACGAGACTTATTGGCTATGCCTGTTTCCACGGTTGCGTCTGAGTCAGCATTTAGTACGGGAGGTCGTGTGCTTGACCATTTTCAGAGTTCATTGGCTCCGAGAACTGTTGAAGCACTGATTTGTACTCAAAATTGGTTAAGACATCCAGCAACAACCATTGATATCCGGGAGGCTATGGATAATGTGGAGAGCTTCATAGTAGAATCAGGTAATATTTTATTTGTTTTCATTGTAATTTAATTTTAGTATTTTTTATAAACCAAATTCACTAACATTTAATGTTTTATTTTTATTATTAATATTTGTATATAGAGTTGGGCACACAATCAAACGTGACAAGTATTGAAGATTGAGGTTGACGGCGTGAAGTTGAAGAAGCAAGTAGCAATTATCCAATTTGTTGTCATTTAATTATGTTATATTTTTTAGTTGCATTTTGCTATGCTTAAGACAATTTATTTTTGTTTTTGTTTTTTTTAATATGTATTGAGTAATACTAAACATCTAGTGAAGTTATTTTTATTTTTTTTAATTATGTAATAAGTAGTAAGTAATAATTAATATAGTTAGTTAGAAATAGACTAATACTAGAAAATTATAAATGATATTACTATTAAAATTTAAAATGAAATCAACTCAAAAAAAAGCTCAAAAAGAACTTGGAGAATGAAAAAAGGAAAAAAAAAAAAAAAAAAAGCCCAAAACAGTTTGTTGAATTGACCCAAAGGCCCAAAAGAAGGGCCCAAGAAAAGCCCAAAACCGATCAAACCGACCGGAAACCGGCCGGCCCGAAAGCAGGTCGGTTTCAGCCCTTAAGCCGGTCGGTTTCGATCGGTTTTCTTCCTCTTAATAAACCGGTCGGTCGGTTTCGATTTCATGAGAAAACCGAACCGATCAGATCGGTTTTCAGCCCTAGTGGTAGGGTTATAAACCACCATTATACCCGTAGCTAGACCTTAACAAAAACAAAACAGATTTCATCAAAAATCTGATTACAATCATATACAGAATCAGAACTTCATGCCAAGATTTTCAGATGACTCATCATATCAAAACAAAATACTTAATTGCTTTAGATCGCTTCACATGTTCGACTAAACGGAATCAAAATATTTTCATTGGCTCATAACAAAATTTTTAGAATTCTTATTCGCTCTTTTGCATAGTTCAGAAATAAAGTGCACAAAACTAGCTCATGTCTACACCAGTCATGATAGAAAAACACTTTCTCTTATATTAAATTTATGCATATGTAGAATAAACATCTGAGGTTGTTTTAAGATCATTTCTTTTCAAAAACAAACATGCATATTTTGAAAGTCAACCTCATTTCATTTCTTTTATGCAAAACTAGTATATGAACCCCGCTTACCTGGACTTCTTAGCTTTTCAGAATTTTCCTCAAAAATGTCGAGGCGACTATAAATCGTCACCTATAAAAATAATCACACAATTTCTGTAAGTTTTCAATCAATCACGGATTTCCATATTTAAGCCTAAACTTCTAAAATAATCTATCTTAATTTCTCAAAACTTAAAACCCTCATAATCCCAAAATATATCACCACTTCCTAAAAAAATCACAAATATCCACCATGACCAACGTCAAACTCAAAACACCAATATTTAAATCCGAAACAGCTAATAAATTTCATAGCATAAACCAATCACACAAACAACTCCATCATCCAATCCAACCGACCCCCTTACTCCTCAGACTCAGTCTGGCACAACCAACAAATTCACAGTAAATATGAATTAGCGCAAAAATACATTTAAATTTCAAAAGTTCTCTGGGAAAAATACTTACAATGCTATAATATAATTTTTGAAAGATCACGGAAGTGCTAGAAGCGGCAACACAGCAACAAAACAATGCGAAATGCACTGTGGCCTTGGGTCTCAAAACCCACTTTTGAACGGGTTTAAACGAAGAGCCGAGATTGATAGGGTAGGGCTTAGGGATGTCGGTGAAGCTAGTGGTGGTGGTGGTTGGCCGTGGGTAGCGGCGTGGGCGGCGGTTGAAGGCCAAAAAGCACGAATCGGAGATGGAGATAGATGGGCTTCACCGGTGATAGATCGGAGCCAAGGATGGGTTCATTAAGTTGTTAGGAGGTCGATGATGAAGTGGTGAAGAGATGGTGGCGCGACGGCGGCGCACGAGCACAAGGAACGCCGCGGCATAGTGTTGCGCGTGGGGGCAAACGGCGACGCGAGAGGGGCTGAGATTGGAGGGGGGTGGTCGCCGGAGGGTGGGGAAGGCCGTGGGCTGGGCAGTGTCGCCGGACCGAGGCGCATGGCGGCGGGCTGGGGGAGAGAAGGATCGGATGGAGAGAGAGAGAGAGAGGGGCTAGGTCGCGCGCGGGAGGGAGCAGTTCCGGAAAATTAAAAGAAAAGAAGAAAAAAGAAAAAAGAGAAAAGAGAAAAAGAAAGTGGAAAAAGAAAAATGAAGGAAAATAAATGAGGTCTAAATCTCACAACTTGGGTCACAAAATTCCAACGAAAATTATTTCAACACAACAGTTTTAAATAAAATAAATTTAAACACAGTGACTAAGTAAAATAAAATAATTAAATCCAACAATACAATAATTTTAAAACCCACAAACTAATTTAAATTAAGAGAAATTTAAATGCATAACAATTATTAATATTAAGGAAACATGTCAAATTTAATTTTCACAAATTAAAAATCATAAAAAAAATAAACCCACTAAAATCTGAAAATTTAAAACAAGATAATCAAATTTTAAATTAATAACAAATAATCCTTCAATTAAAAAAAATACACTAAAAAAAAATACGGGATGTTACAAGCTGAACTACTACTGCGCCCATGCAAATACATGAGCCGGGTCGAGAGGCTTTGAAAACAGCTCATGATATGGGCTCAAATTACACTTCTTTTGAAATTATGGTTCCTTGAAAACACCTTTAGCGCAAGACTGTTCACCCGGATTCCAGTCTGGATAGTCGGGCATAATCCAAACCAAATCCGAGTTTCAAACTTGGGCTAGAACCCAAACGGAACTAAGTTTTTGAAATTCGAAAATTCGGATTCCGAGTTGTATCTTGCATTGAACATCGTCCATAATAATAAAATGCAGAGAACAAACCAAGCTAGAATCAAAAGGACATAGAACATCTACCAATCCAACACTCTTCTAACACAAGCTAAGAGAGATATAAGAATCCATTAGTTATAAAAACTCCAACACAAAGAGAGAGAGAAGTGGAGAAAAACTAATATTGGGTTCTTGACATCGACAACGGAGCAACACAGAGTGATGAAGATGACGGCCACAAGGACCTTCGATAGGCAGAGGAAGAGTTACAATAATCCATCAATTATAAAAGTTCCAACAGAGAGAGAGAGAGAGAGAGAGAGAGAGAGAGAGAGAGAGAGAGAGAGAGAGAGAGAGAGAGAGAGAAAAACCAACCTTGGGTTCTTGAAGTCGATGACGGAGCAATAGAGTGATGAAGACAATGACCACTGGGCAACGGAGCTTTGATCGGCAGAGAAAGAGTGCCAGGAGACTAGGATTTCAAAGAAAGAGAGAGAGAGAGAGAGAGAGAGAGAGAGAGAGAGAGAGAGAGAGTTGAGAGATCGAATGGGGTAAGTGATTTTAACTCTCAGCCTAAAACAACGTTGTTTTGGTTTACCAAATTAACGGCGTTGTTTTGATACTAAGATCAATTTTTTAAATAAAACCCGAGTACCAGGTTACATAATCATACCTGGCCCTACTCGAGCCAGGTAAGTTTTCTACCTAGGTAATAGGTATAACCCGGTTTGGAAACTGCATCCGGAATTTGCTTACCTAGGTTCTAGACCGGACAATAAAAAAATCAGGTCTGAATGAACACAAAGTGCTTTGTGCCTTTTTATAATTAAATAATTTAAAAATAAATAATTTTTAATTTTTAATTATTATATTACATTATACAATCAAGTTAGAAGTTCTACTTCATTAAATCACCATTATATTACAAAATTAAAATAGAAAGACGTAAAACGTAAAACGGTAAAAGAATTTGAGCAATGTTATTAAATTATAAGTCAAAATCCAGTAAAGAGTTACACATGTACAAGTTAGTTATGTTAGTTAGCAAGTTATGTTAGTTAGCAAGTTATGTGTGTGTATAAATAGAGGTCTGATTCATGTAAAAGTTCTCAAGAAAATACAATACAAGCTTATACATTTTCTCTCCAAGATTCTGTTTTCTCTCTTCTTTTCTACAATACTTTTTCTTTCTGCTTATTCTGATATGGTATCAGAGAAATAAAAGAATTTGACTTCTGCATTAAATCCTTTTTTGCTTGAGGATTTTTCCAATCCCTATTTTCTTCATCATGGAGAAAGCCCAGGTTCAATCTTGGTCTCTCAGCCTTTGAATGGTGAGAACTACTATATGTGGAGCATATCAACGTTGATAGCTCTCAATGCCAAGAACAAGATGGGATTCGTTGATGGAACATTTTCTCAGCCTGAAAATCAGTCTGATCCTTTGTACATTTTATGGTTTCAGTGCAACAACATGGTCCTTTCATGAATCCTTAATTCTCTTACACGAGAAATTGTTGCCAGTGTTATCAGCACTTTGATTGCTGAAGAAGTTTGGAACAATCTGAAAATCAGATTTACACAAGGTAATGGTCCTAGTCTATTTCAACTCAAGAAAGATCTTGCTTCATTGGTTCAAGATCAATCTTCTGTTAGTTCTTATACACGAAGTTGAAAGCCGTATGGGATGAATTTTCAGCTGTGAAACCAATCCCTAGTTGTTCTTGTAATCCAGACTATTCTTGTGGAGCTTTAAAAACAATAATTGATCAACATCAAAAAGAATATGTTGTTCAATTTTTTATGGGTCTGAATGACTCTTTTACATATATTCAAGGACAAATTCTGCTCATGGATCCAATGCCACCCATTGATAGAGTCTTATCTCTTACTTTACAAGAAGAAAAGCAAAGAAAGGTGGTAGGATCACTTTTTATGACTGAAACTGTTGCTTTGTTCAGCAAGAATGTTAATGGTCCTGGAACAATGATCAAGAACTATCAGAAGCAACGTTCTAAGCTAGTTTGTACTCATTGGGGTCTCACTGGGCATACAGTTGATAGATGCTACAAGTTACATGGATATCCATTTGGATATCGTCAGAATCCAAGAACCAAAACATCTTCTGCACATCAAGTTTCATTATCTTCCATTGGTTTTGATGAAACACTCACTGCACATCAGATTCCACTCCTCATTTTCCTCATTTTCCTTTCTCCAAAGAATAGTGTCAACAACTTCTTTCCTTTTTACAATCTTCCTCACAAACACCTCAACCTACAGCAATGAATGCTATGAGCAACTCATCTTTTGTTTCAAACTCTTTGAGCCTATCAGGTATGATTAACTCACATGATTTTGTTTCTAAGCAATCAAATTCTTGGATAATTGATAGTGGTGCTACTGATCACATGGTCGGTTCTATTTTGCATCTCACTACAATTACCTCTGTTATAAACACATCAGTAAAATTGCCAAATGGAACATGTGTTCCTGTCACAGATGTTGGAACTGTACAACTGTCAGACTCATTAGTTCTTCATAATGTTCTATATGTTCCATCTTTCTCCTTTAATCTCATCTCAATCAAAAGACATATAAAATTCTTGTTGTTTTATGTTTCTTTCCCATTTTTGCTTCATACAGGATCTACACTCATAGAAGACGATTCGAGAGGCTAAACAAGTAGCTGGGCTATATTTGTTGCAAGAATCTGTTATGGATTCTAGTGTATTTTTTGCTATAAATCTTCCCTCCTTTGATCTTTGACATTTTAGGCTAGGCCACCCTTCTCTCAATAAGATTCAAACACTACAAAAGTTGTTGCCTGATATACATACTCCTTCAAAATTCAATTTTAATATATGTTCATTGGCAAAACATAAAAGATTCCCATTCAATACTAGTCATTCCATCAGAAATAAAATTTTCAATTTGATACATTGTGACATTTGGGGTCTCTTCTCTGTTAAGTCAATTACTAGTTTTAGATATTTTCTTACAATTGTGGATGATCATCCACGTTGTACATGGGTATATCTAATGAAAAATAAATCTAACACTCACTCTCTAATTCAGTCATTTTTCAAACTCATAGACACAATTTGATATTCATATCAAAATTATAAGAACTGATAGAAGGGCTGAGTTTGATATGTTAGAATTTTATTCTTCTAAAGGAGTCTTACAGCAACAAACATGTGTTGCTACACCCAACAAAATGGTGTAGTTAAGCGTAAACACCAACATCTCTTAAATGTGGCAAGATCTCTTAGATTCCATGCCAATTTATCCCTTGTTTTCTGGAGTGAATGTGTTCTCACAGCAGCTTAATCAATAGAACACCCTTTCATCTGCTATATGATAAAACACCATATGAGATATTATTCTCAAAGCCATCAAATTATTCTCATCTTATAGTATTTGGTTGTCTCTGCTTTGCATCCACCTTATCTCATAATTGTTCTAAATTTGCACCTAGAGTTCATCCATGTGTTTTCCTTGAATATCCATATGGCACCAAGGGATACAAACTCTATGATTTAGAAACAAATGTCATCTTCTTATCTAGAGATGTCATTTTTCGAGAATCTATATTTCCATTCAAAACTGGTCATGATCTTTCCATTGAGTCAATAGTCATACCAGTTCCTCAAACATCTGATCTTATTCCTATTGATACATTTACATCTTCTATACATCTTCTATAACTCAGATTATTCAAGATACTCTTTCCAATTCCATAAATGAGCCCATAAATAATTCAGTTCCAACTCACATACCAGTTTTAACTGTTTCTCAGCAAAATCCTATTTCTGCTACTCTACATCCTAAAATTAGAAAGTCCACTAGAGTTCACAAAAATCCATCATATCTTGCAAATTATCATTGCAACTTAGCTAATATTGCAAAGGCCACTTCATCATCTGATTCTTTGAGTAAAGGTTATATCTCAGGTACTCAATATCCAATTTCTTCTTTTCTATCATATTCTAATCTTTCTTGTTCTCATAAGGCATTCACACTTTCCATTTCTTCTCAAAAAGAACCAACATCTTTTAGACAAGCTATTCAACATACTCAATGGTGTGATGCCATGGTTGATGAAATTAAAACCTTGGAAGATAATAAAACTTGGACTAGAACTCACTTACCTCCCAACAAGCAAGTTGTTGGATGTAAGTGGGTTTACAAGATTAATATAAGTCAAATGGTTTTGTGGAAAGATACAAAACCCGATTAGTTGATAAGGGCTATACACAGCAGGAAGGATTGGACTACTTGGAAATATTTTCACCAATTGCCAAGTTAGTCACTGTACGATTTCTCTTAGCCATAGCTACATCCAAAAACTGGTCTTTGCACCACCTGGATGTCAACAATGCATTTTTGCATGGAGACTTAGAAGATGAGGTATACATGTCTTTACCTCTTGGATTTCATTGCAATTCAAAGGGATCATCTGCTCAAGGGGAGTTTCTGCCTTCTGCTCAAGCTAATTCCACTAGCTCTCAGTTTGTATGTAAACTGAATAAGTCTTTGTATGACCTTAAGCATGCGTGGTTCTCAAAGTTTTCCTCTACTTTGATAGCCCATGGTTTTATCCAATCTTCAGCTGATCACACTTTATTCACTCGACGGAAAAATAACTCTTTCATTGCATTACTAGTTTATGTAGATGATATCATCATCACTAGTAATGAAGATGTTGTTGTAGCTGATTTAAAGAAATATCTTCATTTTCAATTCAAGCTCAAAGACTTTGAACCTTTGAAATACTTCCTTGGTCTTGAGATTACTCGTTCCACAAAAGGTATTACAATTTCACAGATAAAGTATGAAAAAATTCCCAGCTCCACCCATGCGAAGGCGGGGTGGCAAGAAAGGGGTGGCCCCGCCATGTAGGTAGCACCCCTAAATAAAAAAATCTAATTCGCATGGGGGTGGCTGTAATGACCCGCCCACGCCCGTCGCCCACAAATCCAAACCCAGCCCAACGGTGAAAAATAAAAAAAAGACCAAACGTTGCGTTTTATGGGTTAAGCATAAACCCCTCTTCCTTCTTCCCACATCCCCGATCTCCTCTTCCCTCAGTTGTGCGCGCCCCTCCCCCCCCTCTCACATCTCCGTCGCCCCCTTCCTCCCACACACAAAGGCCGCCGCGAGCCATCGCACCGAGCAGCTACCGCCGTAGACGACTGCCACCGGTAAGTTCTCTCCATCCGCCTCCCTATCTAACTCTCTCCGCTTGTGTCCCTCTCTCTTCTCCGAGATCTTTTTTCCCGTTGTATGCCTCACGCCGATGCCCTCCGTCCCTGGTTTGATGCCTTTAATTCCCTCTCATTCTTGTACGCTCCCGTTGTACGCCTTACACCGAAAGTAGCCGTAAGCTAAAACCCTAAGGTTTTTGGTTGACCAGTTCAGGCGCTCTCTCTCTCTCTTTGCGAAGAAGAACAAGAATGACCAAGTTCAGGAAGCTAAGTCGACCTACGGGTCATCGAATGTCCATGCTCAGGTTCTTGTTTCATTTAAAAATCTCACTCTCCATAGTAATAGCTCTCATTTTCCGTACATATCTTGAAGTTCTTGTTCATCCTTTTTTGTGATTTTATTTTTTAGGACAATGGTATCCCAATTGGTGAAGCACGAGCGCATCGAAACCACTGTTGCCAAGGTGCCCTCTTTCTTTCTTTTCCTTTTCTTTTCCTCGATGGTTCCACCATTTCAAGGGGTGTAAGATTTTATTTTGATGAGTTTTATATATTTTCATGATTTTTTTCTTTTTAGTGTTGTATTACTCTTCTTTAACTTGATTTTTTTTTTTAAGTTCACAAGAGCCATAATGGATGTAGAAAATGAAAACTTTTGTTTCTTTTAATCGGATAAATTGCAGTGGGATTTTCTTAGTTTTTCCCTTGTTTTTTAATTCACAGGCAAAAGAAATTCGGCGCCTTGCAGATAATATGGTGCAGCTTGGAAAAGAGGTTCGTGTGACTTGCCAGTTATGAAATTTTTTGGATTGCTAGGATTAGGAAGTTGCTTTTATTCTCTAGTTCGTGTCAATATTCTTGTGTGACATTAAGTCCCAAACTGGGTAGAGAAGTTTATTTATTGGAACATGGTAAAAGTAAGTGTCATGACCCGCATGACAGGAAGGGAGAAAGGGGGGAAAAATAAAGAGACTTAGAGAAAGTAAGCGTATTACTGTCAAATGTAGGGATATAGCTCACTTAGAGGGGAGCACCTCCAGGAAACATGAAAAGATAAATTGGGATATTCTGGTTATTCCTCTACAAACCTCTGCTACGGCATATAACAAACTCCAGACACCTATTCCACTACCTGGCTCTCAGCCAATTGGAAAATAGAAATAAAAATGCTACTCTGTGCGTAATACAAAATAACAACTGATAGCATAGACTTGGGCCCGCTACAGCCTTATAGAAATACAGGCCAATGGCCTAACCTTCAGCAATCCAGTGCTCACCCTTGCAGATCTTTTCTTCATTTTATTAAGGCCCCATGCTCACTAAGGCCCACGGCCCACGACACCCACTTCACTTCACATGACACCCACTTCACTTACTCTTCTCTGAACTCCATCACTTTACCCAAACCCTAGCTTCTTCTGTAACGTCGTGTAACATGTTTTGTCTGGATGATATGTGGGTTTATTGTCACATGTTATTGTCCTCAGGTTGAGCTTAATTGCTTTCCCCTTCCCTTTCTTTTGTTATTTTTTTTCCTGAAACCTTTAATCATCTGCTGAATTTGGTTTCATAGGATGACTCCTAGGATTCTGTGGAACTTGACTTTTTAGGTGAAGAAATTGAGCTGTTGAGTTTGGAGCCATAAAGACCTTCAGATTTAAGAATGAAGCAGCATTTATTTGCATGAACAAAGGAAACATATAAAGATCAAATAAATCATTCACATTTTCAGAAGTACGACTTTGTCATGTCTTTATTCAAAGTCTCACCTTTGAATAGTAGGGTTCTCTGTCATTCACCAGATAGCAAGGATCCATTAGAAATTGGATGTGAGGGCCAAACTTAAGATGTTTTAACATCATTTGAAAGATCAATTTGGAGATTTAATTAAGGATTGAGTGCAAGGTTTTGATAACTGTATAAGGAGCCATATGCTTCAACACCTCATGTTTTAGCCTTAACCTCGTGGGTAATTCACAAGTGACGGAAGCACTTTTCTTTTTTAAAGGTAGTGTGGGCCATATTCTAAGCTAAAAATAAGAGCATAAGATCATCAAAAGGAAGGTGGAAGTGAACATCCTGTAGTGTAGGAGAAGCAGAGTGGTAGAAGGTGATCAGATGTCTTAGATAATCTAACCATCAATTATTATGAAGCCTCTCTAGGTTGCACATGGAAATAAGCAATTGGAAATATCTATAGCTGGTAAACACTTACATTAACAGTTATCTACAATAGCTAATAAGCAATCAGTGTAAGCCTTTATACGAAAAGATAAAAATAAAAATAATAATAATAATAATAATAATTTGCTAGTATTTGGAATTTACAAGATATTAGAGATGGTTAAATAATATAGACCATTCTTCTTCAGAAAATAATCTCTGAGAATCTATTATCTTGAAATGTAAAGTTTTGGATGTGCAACTTCCTGAAATGAGGGTTTGCGCATCAAAATTGTAGTATACAAATGCGCTTGGAACTGTTTTTTTTTATCAGTAACAAATGTCCCAGTAAACTTTGAAGTGGAGTGCCTTACAATGTGGTTACTTCTCTAGTTGGGTGCTTCCAATGTGCATTTTTTTTTTTTTTTTTTATGACGGGGGAACCACCCCACAGCAGAGCCCTTAGGACTCACCCATGGAACCTAAACCCCCGGGGAATGCATTTTTTCCTTTTTAATACTAGACTATCACAAAATTGCTTACATGCATTCATTGTTATTCTAATATGGATGTGTAGCTGAAGTTGTGATTTCAGGATTACCTGATCAATAACCAACAATGAATTTTCTGACTAGTATTCATAAGTAGGAATTGGAATCCTGTAAAACACTGTTAATTGTTTTAGTTAGGAAGTTCAGATATGATAACACCATGTTTGGGTTTTCATTATTGGAACACATCCTTGCTTTCTAATGTACTTACATTTTTTTTAGCAAAAACAAAAGTATTTAGATTCTTGTGTTTTAATGTATTTTGATCATTTTCATAAATATCACAGGGTTCCCTCTGTGCTGCTAGGCGTGCTGCTGCTTTTGTGCGAGGTGATGATGTCATTCACAAGCTATTCACCGAACTGGCGTACCGATACAAGTAATTCACTAGTTCTCAAACCTGCTACCTTTTTCGGTCGGTCTTATAAGTACAACATTGGGCAAATGTTATGTGTTGCAGAAATAGAGAAGGTGGATATACAAGACTGCTACGGACTCGTATACGAGTTGGTGATGCTGCCCCGATGGCATATATTGAGTAAGGCTGTTATTTATTTGTTGACTGTAGTTTTTGTTTGACTTGAGAGGCCTGCTCCCTGTATAAGCTTACAGCTATATATTGATAGACGTCACATTATCTTTTTCTCTACTTTGTGCCAATATTCACTGTCCACTCACCAATAATTTATTGCAAGGCTTTTTAGCTAATGAAAAATGCAGCTTTGAATTTGTGATTCCATTTGATTGGCTTCTTGTGGTAAGAATGCATTTGGTATCCTAGGTTAAGCTTCATTTGAAGGGATGTCATAGCCAACAATATTTTTATTTTCTGTTTTATGGTCAGATTCATCCTTGACGCTCTCGATTTCTTTATTGTATTATAATGTTGAAGTGATGAAGCTAAACTTTTAGCCCCCAATCAAGCTCCCGTTTGCTCAGAAACACACTTGTCCACTGATTTAATGTTTTGATATACTTGGATGAGGTTGCTTGTATTATCTAATCAGATAGGTGCCATTGAACAGGTTTATTGACCGAGATAATGAACTTAGGCAAGCAAAGCCCCCAAATCCTCAACCACCTCAGAAAGCGCCCCTCGATCCCTGGACAAGATCTAGGGTCAGCAAGCAGTTTGCACCACCAAAAGAGGATATATCGGAGTCTTGAGATATGAAAGTCTCATGCTGTAAAGCCGCATGTTATTAACAGAGAAATTTTGTTTCATACTTGAGTAGCGTGGAGCCATGGCTTTATTTAATTGAGTGCTTTACGGTTTTGAATAAATGTTGTGTAAACGGTAGCTATACAATTATCAATTTAGCTGTTTCTGTGTTGAGTTTTGCATTGAAATAAGCTTTGTAATATAACTGTGAATCCTTCCTTCTCATCAAGCTTCGATTTAGGCAATTTGATTTAAATTTCCACGAGAGGCTCTGCGTTAGCCTGTGTGCAGGTCTGCGCTTGGGGTTATCCGACAGAAGTTGACCCTCATCCTAAGCAATTTATAATTCCAACAGTGGAAGATATACAGCTTGAAATGCTTCGTGTATATCGTATGGTGTCCAAGAATGTAATTGAATCGGACACGACCTCGTAGAAGAATATCGAACTGTAAAAGCTATGAATGATAAAGCTTGGTCCTTCCTTTAGGTTTCGAGCGTAGAATGGCATAATGGATCGGGGAGGTAACGCTGCATGGAAGGCTCAGGACTCCTTTGATTAGCCCATTTGTTGACACTGAGAGACAACAGTGGTGAAGGGGAAGAAGCGGAATATGGGGCATGTAATGTTGTTGGGCTCTGGTTTACTTCTTCCGGCCACTTATTTGGGCTTTTACATATAATGTCTTAAACCATGCAAGTACGTTCTGTACTTCTTTTGTACAAACAAACAAATACGTGAAGATTAGATCATCAGACGGACACAAAAACTTACGTACGTAAAGTTTGGTTTGTATATATTTACGTTATGTTTTCGTCTTGTAACAGTATACTCCCTTGTCTTCCCAGCTCCCATTGTTTTCCATTAATTGTGCCACTGGTTTCTTCAATCCTGCTCCCAGGTCTTTCACGTCGCGGTTCCTTTTTCTTTTTCTTTTTCTCTCTCTTTCTTCATGATCTCTGTCGCATCTGGGCCTACGTACGTCAGTTTTGGATATGGTTGAAACATGAAAACCATGACATATAATACATCTCGAGTACTCTTTGTTATTTTCTTTGCTTCCAAACAAGGCCGGTTCTTAATTTATCTATTTGTCGAAATAACTATTACTTGGATTAGACAAGGAATCTACCTTGAGGCTTGAACTGCTCATGGATCACTATCATACTATTGAGAAAAGAGAGGGAAAAGAAAAACACAATCAGAAAGAGGAAACTTATGTGTTTGCGACGTTGAATTGAGCCCTGCCGCCCCCAGAATCATATCATCTTGTTCTTTCTACAATGGAATATTTTTCGTCGACCTACATGAGAAGCGCCAATGGGAAGCAGTTAGAAATGTGTGGGGGACAAGATAGGGAATTGAACAGGAAAAACCCAATAAATCCTAAATAAAAATGAGTTGATTGCAATAAGAAAGTCATCATAGATAGGGAGTGGTACCAGTAATTATTAATCGATATAATATTAAAAGCTTACGAATAATTCTATATATATATATATATATGAGAAATGAGTTGTACAAGTTCTAAATAGACAAGTTTCATACAAATTTTTGTAAAAAATTGAACCTCACCTTAAAAATGTGTAAAAAAAACTATTCTTTATTAGTGGAATCATTGTTTTATAAAAAACTTGTATGAGACTTATCTATTTGAAACTTGTATCTAACATTACTATATATATATATATATATATATATATATTTGCGCGCGCGTTTGTACGTTCGTGTGTGTATAAAGTGATCTCAAACTATTAAGTGCAAGTTGGGAGTTGGAATTTATTTAGGAAAAACTAAATTAGGTAGACTGATCCCCTCGTTTCCATGCATGCGTAATAACCTTACTTAATGTCTATAGATTCGATGCTACTCCTACTTTTGCAATATTTCATAGAATATTTTATAGATCTCTTGTTGGTACCAATTCTCATTAAGGGTGGGTGGCGGGGCCCTAGTCTCTTCCCAGTTCTCCCCTCCCTCTCTCTCTCTTCCTAGTTCCCCCAGGCCACTCTCCCGAGTGGTTCTCAGCCTCACTGCGCCCCGTGACATCGTCTCTCTCTCCCTCTTGGTCCTCGCTATGAAACCAATGGCGGAATCAGAAATTTGTTGTAGGTTGCCGAATAAAATTAAAATTATAATAAAATAATTTTTATTCTATTTTTGAGTCAAAATAATTTATAAGATCAAAAAATAGGATTATATTATCTCTTTGTGTTGGTTTCTTCTCTAAAAAATTATCTTAACCTCCTCTACAAATTTCAAACTTTGCATGGCCCCCCTGCCCCTATGTAGGTCCGCCACTGCACGAAACCGTCTCTCCCTCTCATGCTCTCTCCCTCATGCACTCTCAGTCCCTCTCTGAGTCAAATATATATATCTCTATTATTTCTTGCAAGTGATCGTGGAATTGTTATGTTTTCATGGATTTGTTGTGAATTTTTTATTGTGTTTCACTGTAGATTTTGTAAATTTTGTGCACAGTAGCTCATGGCTGGTTGGTGGACGGGAAGGGGACTATCTCGCCCCGTAGGGTGCGCTTCGCACCCTAATTCTCATGCAATTAGTCCATGAAATCCAATTAAAGTTTCTCTACTATCTTATTTTTTAAAACTAAAAATATCATACGTACGCACGTTTCTAGAAGTAGTTCATATATATATATATATATATATATATATATATATATATGTATATAATATTTATTTATTCTCTGCTGATCAATAATAAAATATATAAAAAAAAAAGATAAAAAAAAATTCTCTAAGTGATAGAAGCATGAAGTTATTACACAAAAAGCAATCCTACAAATTAATATGGCTTGATGTAATTCGTCAGATTGTAAAGTTACTTTTATTATAAAGTAAATCGAATGGATCAGATAAAACCACGTCAGTTTGTAAGATTATTTTTATATAATTTTTTTATGGATATAGCAGTCCTCGTAAGATTATTTTTTAGATATTATATGACCCTAGGAAAGTTGCACTCAAGAGTCAAGCTAGACACAGATTACTCTTTGGAAGTAGTTTAACCTTCAGGCCCTAACCCTTTGAGCTTTAAACGGTATGCTAGATTTCGGAGATACTTATTAAAATGATTAGAATAAAGGTATGACTATTAATATTGGTTCCTTTTTCCTACTACTAATTGTGAAAAACTTGACTATGAAAATAAAATACCTTAATAATTATATATATATATATATATGACTACGTATGTACGCACACAAAAATCAAAAGAAAATCATTACGGAATTTCTAAGAAATTTCACTCACGAAAGAACGTCTTGCATTGCCTGTCAAATATAATATTGTCTTAGGATGTGTAACTTCTGTAATACTTCCTTTAAAAAAAATGAAGTCCACAATTGAGAACAAATTTTCGTCTTGTATATAAAAGTATGTACATATATATATATATATATATATACACACACACACATCATGTATATGTGCTGTCTTTTTTCAATTGATGTTTTTTCCTTTGATCTCATGACCGCCATCACCTTAACTAGCTCCTTGACTCTTCTCAGAGTCGCCAATATATATATAGCTATTACGTACCCCTTCATCTCATGATCGATGGAGAAGTAGTACTCGGTACTCATGGCCTATGGGAATCTGGGATCCCTTTTAACCAATTCAAATGTTAGGTGATCTCTTCTCTTCTCTTCTCGGTTATAGCCTTGAAGACTCCAGCTTGTGGCCGCTGCAATGCAATGCTACTCACGATCAATAGTCCCCTAATTAATTAACGAATTGTACGTACGTGCATGCCAATTAACAAATTAAATTACGTACGTACGTACCACCTAATTAATTATCTTGGCCAAAAGAGCTGCATTGATCTCCTGGTCAAGAAATCATGGAACAAGACGTACTATTACGAACTGTGTGCTAGCTAGCTAGCTAGATCTGCTGGCCGGCTATATTATATATATAATGGAAAATGCTACATGCCCCGCTGGGGGCTCCAGCTGGGCTGTAGCATTTTTTTATATATATATTTTTAATTTATTTTTATATAAATATTTTTAATAATTTTAAATATTTTAAAAAATAAAATAAAAATTATAATATTATTTAAAAATATTTTCTTAATTACGAAGTAGAATAAAAATTAATATTTAATAATTTGTATTTTACTTTTTGATTAAAGAAGTATTTTTGTTTTTACTTTTTGATTAAGGAAGAGTTTTTTAATGATTTTTTTTTTTACTTTCTGATTAAGGAAGTGTTTTTTAATGATTTTTTTTTTTTTTTTAAATATTTATAAGTGTAAAAAAAAATCTATATAAAAAATAAATTAAAAAATTACACATAAAAAAATACATGTTAAGCTCAACGGGAGCCCCCAACGGGGGCTGTAATATGACTATTTTAAATATTTTTTAAAAAATCATAATATTATTAAAAAATATTTTCTTAATCATGAAGTAAAATAAAAAATTATAAAAAAATATTTTTTTATAATTTTTTTATTTTACTTCGTGATTAAGAAAATATTTTTTAATATATATTTTTTACTTTTGGATTAAAAAAATATTTTCTTAATAATATTTTTATTTTATTTTATTTTTTTAAAATATTTTAAAATATTAAAAAATCTATATAAAAATTATTTAAATAAAATATATATTAAATAATATTACAGCCCCAGCGGGAGCCCCCAGCGGGGCTGTAGCACTACTCATATATAATTCCTCTCCGGCCCTATATTTCATTTTTAAATTTTTTATCACCTAGACCAATTACCAATTTATTGATCATGTACTCGATCAGTCATAATGCAATCATTACCCACTATATCTATAATAAAATCATATCATCATCATCAACATATATAATATTTGACGAATTGTACTCCATATATATACACTAGTACTACGTTGATCATCATGATCATTATATATATTTGATTAGTACTGAACTTGCAATCGAAGTTTTGATAATATTGCAGGCCGTCATGCATGAGACATGCATGCATGCATGCATGCATGCAGGTCTCTATATAGCCTGATATATATTATATATATATATATATAGCTAGTCAACCACGCACCCGAACTTGATTTATACTCGAGTTCTTGTGTAAATCATTAGGCAATAAGGTGAGCATGATTCATGTATCCCTTAACATGATGACTATAATGATCTAGTACTATATATGCATATATATAGACAGAGCAATGGCATAACCATTAATTTCTAGGAGGCGCCTCTTGGTTATATCAATTTAATTGAGATGACCAAATTAATATGAATTAATCATTTTAAACTATTGAAATTTTAACAATTAATTATACAGTAAATTAAATTTGTTCTTTGAAATTAATTACCCACATGATGATCATTGATTATAACGTATCCATGATACATTCAGTACTGTTCGCATTAACGTATCTTATAATATATTGACAAAGATCAAATAAAGCAAATTGATCAACAAAAAACAAAAAAATAGCAGAAGATCGAATTGCTATTGGTGCCATTATTTCCACATGACCTCAGTACAAAAAGGATCCAATAACCACGTACATGATATTTCGACAAAAAGGCCAAAAACTAGAACAAAATGGGGGCAGCCAGCAGCAGCCTCTCAGTGCCAGAATCAAACTCAGCAACAATTTATGCTCATCTCAGAAAACTGACTAGACAAGCCCGACCCGCCACCCAAATTTCTCCTATTCTTAGGCTTGATCACCATTGGAGCTGTAGGTGTCCACTTATTAGTACTATAGCCATATGCACCAGCACCAGTACTACCTTTTGCTAATTCCCTAGTCTTCTCTGCATCAGGGGTTTTGTGATGGTCAGAGAGCCACTTAGATTGCATGTAAGTGGTAGTCCTCCATGGGGGTATGTGGAGGCCCCTCTCTCTAAGGGACTGTTTGGCAGCTGAGCATAGAAGAGAGATTATCTTGTTAAGCTTTTCCTCGGTCCCAATGAAGATGTATGGGAGTGCGTCTGTGAGTTCCTTGTAGGTTTGCGTAGGCCTTGCAAGCTCAAACTGTGACTTGAAGTCCATGTCCACAATAAGCCTCCTCGAATCACCATTCTCAGCTTTCATTTTAATATCGATGTATTCATAATCACCTGTCAAAACCAGAAAATGAGAGTTTTAAACCCAAGTGGGGTTCACACCTGGAAATCATCCTCGTGTCTCTCACGCGCGTCTAAATTCATTTCGCCAATGCTTCCAAACTATAATATGGAAGAATCTATTTGTGGGCAATATTTCTGGGAATTCGTTTAGAGGACAAAGAAAATATCGGAAGATATGGATCCGGTGGGGACCAGCTAGTACTCTTCATTAGAGTTTCTGAAGCAGTAGCCATTTCCTGGGGACTTCAAAATCTTTCTGTTTTTTTTTTTTTTTTCTATTTTTAGACTTGGAACAAAATTATCAAATCAAGAACAAAGCACGGCTTTAAATTCTTGATAGAACAAAGTAGGAAGAGGGGACGCACGGAATTTTCAGCTAAATAATAAATAAAGCGCTAGAGGGAGAGAGACACACCAGCAGGGCATCCCAAGGAAGTGACCCAAGATGTTTGACACAGAGAAGCCTCGCAGCCATCCATTTTGAGCCTCATGACAAGCCACTTTTTCATACTGGTGGTTTTTTTCTCAGCATCCTTTTGGCTGCCCATATGCCTCGACAGACTTTCAAGCACCTCAGCCTCAGCTTGTGTCCCACTCCCAAGAATCTCCTGAAACAACACAGAATAACGAAGTTTATACTCTCTCTCTCTCTCTCTCTCTCTCTCTCTATCATACACACTAAAGGAAAACCAAAACCAGTTTATAACATACTAGAGATCAACTGGACATTGGAACATCTCGTTTATGGAAAATCATACCTGTAAAGTGAGATATTGGGTATTATGATTAGGAGGAGGACACTTTATGGAAGCAGAAAAAATGGGTGATGATGATTCTGATTCTATAAACTCCTCTACCATCTGAGCCAGTCTTTCCTCTTCTAAGCTACTCATGATTTCTCTCTCTCTCGATGGAGTTGAGGTTTTCTTTTCCTGGACTAGAAAAAAGCTAAGATAAGTATGAGTTGGGGGTTGTAGAACATGGTTTATAATTGGAACCCTGAGGGGTGCTCTTTATATGGCAGACTCTTCGATGGCGGTGGGAGTTACAGCTATATGGTGACAGATGAGGTCATGCAAAGATCTTAGCAGTCTGATGTGTATATATCTATATATATATATATATATATATATTGTTTATATAGTAAATAAACAATGGTAAATATAAACAGGGGCATAAAATGGTGGCAGGGAATATTAACGGAGAGCTAGGGAGGGACGTTATCTTTATCTTTTACTGTGAAAATGACACCAAATGGTGGTTTCAGTTCCACCAGCAGCCACTTCAAAGCTTCAGTTTTTCATGTTTCGGTGAGATGATCCAACCGTAGAAAATGATCAGAAATCCAGCTTGGGCCCTTCTCCTGGCCCCTCAAATCCCAGGACTCCTAATCTGATCGTGAATAGCTCGTCATGTATTAATCTAATATATGGACTTCAACTTCTCACGGTGTTGGACGCTTTTAATTTTGTTTAATTTCTTGGGTTAGCGAGGATTGGAGAGATCCGTGTTGAAGTACTCAGAGATTTTTAAATGGTTTTGGGATTGCTAATCGTGGCACGCAAGTAGAAAGGCAGAGAAATATTAATCATGGATGAGTATCTTTCTGGTTTCTCTCATTTACTATTACTTTCATAGATACATTTAATCTATCATATACTTTTATATTTATTTATTTATTTTATTTGGAAAAAGGTAGAACGTCTTCTCAAACTTAATTATCATTTATTGAAGTAGAAATAACTAAATCAATAAGTTAACTATTTTTCCTAATTCATGCATTGTTTATTGATTTTTAAAAATACAGATCGACCCCGAGCTTTAATTTCAACGTTAACATTAATTTACATCCTCGAATCATTAAAAAAATGACTGTTAACATGTCCATATTTCAATTCTGTTCATTAATTAAAAAACCTTAATGAATATCATGATCATGGACATTTTTTTATTTTTTATTTTTTATAATTGGATGGAACAATATATAAATTTTGGGAACTTGTACTAGTGTCAAGCTGTACACATGCAAGGACTCAATTACTTGACACAGACCTATATATATATATATAGATCGAAGAAATTAAAGGCGGAATTAAAAGACTAGTACACTATATATTATTGGAACTTAATTCGTATTACTTTATAATCGTTAAAAAACCAAAGCCTTTTTACATATATAATTCTGGCTTAATGAGGAATGTTGATAAACCTGATCCCTTCATTTGGTTTGGCTTCCGGTATATATAGTTCATTTGGGTCTTATTGATCAACTCATGTCATCGAATTGATCCATGAAACTCCTAAGTTGATGCATTCAGCTTTTACTTTCTTTCTTTTTTTGCCCCAAAAAAGAATGCCTTTTGATTAATCATAAGCACATCGACACTATAACAAAAAAGGCTTTTTGCAAAGAAAATATTCCATTGCAAAAAGCTTTTCTTTTTTCTTTTTTTTCTTTTCCGTTCCAAATGCCTCTTAGCAACGAACAATGTTCGTTACCCTACTTTTGGAATTGCCTCATTGGCATTTGATACTCTCCAACTAGTTTTATTTTCATTGCAAATATGCACTTTTAGTAATGAGAATCTACTGTTGCAAATGTAAATATTTTTGTTGCTAAAGCCCATCGAGAGATTTGGAAAACCGTTGCAAATATATATTAGCAACAGTTTATTTTTGTTGCAAAACAACAGTAGCAACAAACTTGATTCGTTGCAAATGTAATCCTGCAACGAATAAAATTGTTGCAAATTTAATTTGCAATGATTTTTATCCGTTACAAATATATTGCAATGAATCAATTTCGATGCAAATCTATTACTTGCAACCATTTTTTTTTTTTCATTGCAATTGAGCAGTAGCAATGTATTCAATTCGTTGCAATATTGCACATTTGCAATGAAGCTAAATCGTTGCTTTTTTATACTTGCAACGAATTCATTCATTGCAGAAATACATTTGCAAGGAATGCATATCATTGCAAATGTAGTTCACAAAGTTTCAAGGACTTATCAGATGAATGTAATTCATTGCAAAACATCATTTGCAAAGATATCCATTCGTTGCAAATGCAAATTTGCAATGAAATGGATTCGTTGCAAATGATTTTTTTCCAAAGATTTACATTCGTTCCAATACTCATTACAACAACAAAAAATATTTGTTGCAAATTGACATTTCCAACGATTATTGCAACGAATTATTTTCCTTGCAATTTGTGAAGTTGAAACGAATAAAAGTAGTTGCAAAAGTATATTTCGACCAAATAATTTGTATTACAACATAAGCAAGCCGTTGCAAATATATGAAATTTGTCACATTTGTCATTGCAATTATTTTTGTTTGGCTTTGGTAATTTAATTGGTGCTCGGTTCTAAATTGGCTTGCAAATTAAAGGAGTACCAAATGGTCAAACTTTCAACGAATCGTCTATATACCTATTGTCCATTATTTCATAATGCAATTACACTCACTGGACAACTACTACATATAATGTCATGGACTTATAAAAAAAATTATCTACAACCTGAAATGCACCATTGGATTGACCAGATATATTACAATCTCTTCTCACATGATCTCTTATATCATTAAAAAAATCTAAAAATATCAATTTCAAACATATAGTGGACAAGAATATGCATCATTAGTTCTTACAATAATATTGTAATCTCTATGTTCCACAAATCACATGTCTACAAGCACATCCATTTTAGTAATTTTATATCACAATAGCTTTCATACAAGCACTCCACATACATCATTTCATTGATGTCCATTACAATATCAAGGAATTCATTCATGCTCGGCCACACAAAAACATTAATATGCAACTGCCTTATATATAGTCCAAAAAAGAGTTGCATACAAATGTAGTTCTTGCCTTAACCTAACTTACAACACTAATTCTAACATTTATCACCTGACTAACATCAAGTCCAATTATAATAATATCACATTTACAAAATAATCTATATCGGGCATTGTCAACCACATATCTACATTATTTTCCTCACTTATCAAAATAACTTCATCCTTTTTTTCTTCTCATGCATCTATCCATTGTAAACATAACCAAACATGGGACAATGACCAAAAATAGTATTAGTCTCCAAACTATCTCATGAACCATGTGCAAAATAACATATGTTCCCAGAACTTGTATATATTTACCTTTGACCAAAATTTGCTGCATGTCTTTTTAAAATATGTCAAGTTGCTTACGGATCACTTCTAGATTGTCTTTGAGGCTCTATCTGAGCCAACCTTAGGCTCATGCGTTCTTCATAGAACCTCTCCATAATTTATTCCAAGGCCCTTGTGAGTTCCTCATACTTCTCTTTATAGCTCTCAACTTTTTGTACTTCTAGTGACTAAATGAGAGGTTAGTTTGGTTCAGGTACAACTGAATGGCCCAACCCTCGAACATACCCAAATTTGACCCAGTGCATCACATATCTGGCATTTTGGTGTATACCTACACTGGCCATTGGACTTGTAATTTTTTTTATAGTCTTTTGAGCCTCCAGATTGACGATAGGAGCCCAAGTTGGAGTCTGGTTTGGAGGAACCATTGTCATGGCCAGACCCATTTTTGGAGAAGCCCTTAGAGTTATGGTTGTCGGATGAAGATCCAAAACGCCGATTATAGTAGTTGGCTGACGCAACCAGTTGCTGAGTGGTGGCGTCCAGACGGCGAAGGTATGCATTGTGTCCGACGAGGAGATCATGAAGTTCCTCGAACGTTAATGGCTTTTCCCGAGCACAAATAGGTGTTGCGATTTCGCGAAAATCGCTTCCTAGTCCATTGAGGATGTACAGAGTTAGATCATCTTCTGAAATAGGATGATCAATGAGAGATATTTCGTCAGCAAGGGCTTTGACAGTGTGTAGGTATTCCTGAACCGATTGATTCCCTTTCTTGATCATAATAAGTTCCTCCTTTAATTGCATTGTCCAAGTGCTGGATTTTCTGGCATACAGAGTATGCAATTTGGTCCATGCATCTTGAGATGTTTTTGCAGCGGAAATAAAGGGGTGATTGTGGTGGTAGTGGAGGCCAAAATGGCACTAAGGATATATTTATCTTGTCTTACCCAGTGAGTTTTTTGGAGATTGAGAATGGAGGGATTAGTGGTAGGAGGGCAAGGATTATCACCAGTGACATAATCGAGTAGATTATATCTAATAAGGATGGCTTCAAACTGGGCACGCCATTTAGGAAAAATTGAGGGAGTGATTTTTTCATTTATTTGGGCAGTAATATTGAGTGCAATGAGAGGAATGTCTGTTGTGAATGGTGGGTTTGAGACTAGGTTGCGGGTATTTTCAGAGTTTGGGATCAAGTTCTCGTGGGAGGATGGCTCGGATGATACCATGATAGAGTCTGAGAAAAGATTGCACAGAGTTGATTTACTGCTTTATTTCAAAAATATTCACACACTCAATAATAATCGTTGGTACTAGAATAAATAAAAATTTACAGAAACTATTCTAAGTAAGAATCCTAGAATTAAGGCTATTTGTTACAGAGTATCAACAAATATTTTATTGACTGTTACAATCTTGATTTGAGGCTGAGAATCTGCTTCCTCTTCCTGTTGCTTTATTTGAGGAATTTGCTTGATTTGAGAATGTTTCCTTTATAAACCAAACGGTGCTTCATGTAGTTATGGTTGAACGATGATTAAATTCCTATCTTGTTTGGACAATCCATTTTCCTTTAAATACTCCTGAACCTGGAGTGTCCAAACGCCATCATTTGAAAGTCCCCCAACTCTGTTCACGATGGTTGGACAAATGTCAAAGAGAAAAACCATTCCCACCAAGAATAAAGGTAATAATTTTTTTTTTTTTTTAACTCTTAAATGCTTAAATAAAAACCCTTTCATCTTGATTTTCTCTGGTTATTCTTCACAAATATTGGCTCTATTCAAACCCTAGACGCTTTATGCTTCAATGTCACTCAAAAATCCATCTAATAGTGCTTATTCTTCTATATTTATCTATTTCTCAATATTGCATAGGTTGTGTTGTGATATTTGGATTCCAATGTGTTTTTCTAATCATGATTTGTCCATGTAAATGAAGCCTTCTGTTTTGCCCAATATATTGTTTCTCATTATTGCATAGGTTATGTTGTGAAATTTAGATTCCAATGTGTTTTTTCAATCATGATTTGTATTTAAGGAAGCTCTTTGTTTTGCCTTTCAATACTTTATTCTCCCTTCCTCAAATGTTGCACACCAATTGTTTGAAAAAAATTCTCACTCACCACGACCACTTCATTTGTTCTTTGTTTTAGGCCTTTCTTCTTACATAATATTTAGATCATTCATGGGGCCTGACAACACTTGATATTCATCACTCCTATCATTATTTCACAACCATACTAGAACTATGGTTTTCAATGTCTTTATGTACGTAAAAATATAATGGACACTAACACCTTACTTTTGCAAAAATATGTTTGCTGAAATCCCCCTTGTACAAGTTAGTTTGGACAAGGGTGTAGTGCATCATGTTTGACTTCGAAAATCATTTTATCTGAATTTATCAATTCTTGCACACCAACTATTTCACAAAAACCTCTCACTCACCGCCAAAAATCAATTTGTTGATTGTTTAACTTTTGTTTCTTATCTTTTAATACAATATTTTTTATTCTTGTAAGTATATAAGTCTATGATATTCATGACTCGTGTCATTAAGTTACAAATCTCTTACTACATTATAACTCAATTTCACAAGCATATATATGTTGTCACATTTAACTATAAGTTAGGATTTTTTCTCCTTATCTCTCAAATTTAAGTTGTTCCCATACATTGTTGTATGCAGTGATGGCTAGATCAAAAAGTAAGCACATCAAGATGACTGCTGGTAAGTTGAAGAAACAGAAAACTCAGGCCGAGCCCTTTTCAACCACAAGCAATAATATTGGTACGAAGTTCAGAAATCAAGGGAGTGAAAAGGCATACTATGACAGGTTCCAAAACCGATCCAGTCTAGGTGAACGGGCTATTAAGCTATCTAATCTAACGAATGAGGCTTTCAGCTTTATACAATTGATCTTTCAGTCCCTACATTCGGAGTACTTGACTTCCGAACAAAGATCAATCTATGTTGAACTTGTTCGTGAGTTCTATTCCAATTTCACATCTTTTATCGAGGATCCCCTTACATTTACTACATTTGTTAGAGGCACTAAAGTTGAGGTAACCCCTGAACTTATCTCCCATGTCACCAGCATTCCTATAATAGATAATCATACATACCCCTATCTTATGGAGAATGCTCCCTCAAAACTGGTTATGTCAACAAAGTTTGTCCATGCCGATAAGCCTAGTTATTAGTGTGTGATCAATTTTAATACAATGCAGGACTTTGATCTATTTTCTACATTGTTCTATAAGTTGACATTTAGATAGAGGGTAGAATGATGTGTCTCCATCAAATGAGTAAGTGGTTCACTCAATATCACACTAAAACATAGAGTAGCTCAAAAATAAATACTCATACAATGTATAAGTAAGGTTTTACATAAAAACCTTACAAAATCTGGTCACGAGATATAGTCGCCAAGCCTAGCCTTGCCTCAAAACTGCATACCATCATCATCATTATTATGGCTATCGGAGTCATCCTTGGTGACGAAGTCCACTTCCTCATCCTCCCAATTTTCATCGCTTTCTTGATCAATAACTTCATCATTGGGGTCTACATGAACATCACCTTTTAAGATGACAAACGCATCAATATAAACAGATGCTACATCTTCTCTACATAATGGAACGTGGTTAGGCCCTATGGCAGCAAGGGTTGGATACACAGATGAAGACTCGCTTTCTTGATACACTTGGGCTTGTTCTTCATGTTCAACATCAGATATTTGTTCAAGCAACACATCATAGACATTCCTCTCGTCAGTTTTCTTCATTACTTTCCAATGACCTTTCAATCTAGCATCATCGAGATAGAAGACTTGTTGCGCTTGGGATGCCAACACGAATGGATCTTACTTATACCATGTAAGAGATACATTGATACTAGTATAATGTGGATCTAGATATAGTCTCCTATGATCACTGATGTCCCACCAATCACATTTAAATAGATATCCATGTCATCAACCCATGTAGCGCAACTACAAGATATCTGTGAACACCCTATAGTAATCCTTTATACCCCATCATGCCCCCTACTAACTACCACACCAAAACACTGGGTGCGATAGGTTGCTTCACACTCTCTCATGTGGAACCTTATACAATTGTTTATACAACCCAAATATGATACAACCCAAGAGTCAGAACCACAAACCAATGAATACAATTGATCGGAAACATTGGTGGGAGACAACATACATTTTTTTTACCTATTCGAAAATAAGAGATAGACTCAATTAATATGCTAACATTATTTATTGCATGTTAGTAAGTAAATGATATATGCAAGTGGTGTACCTTTGCAAGGAGCAGAAAAAAACTATGTTACTAATGTACACAATGTTTGAACCACTCGAGGAATTTTGTTTCTTGCTGAATGTCAACATTGAAAGTGGATTCTGCAGTGATCTTCGCATAGTGCTCACTACAACATATATGAAACACTTGAAAGTACATGTCAACTTCCATTATACACTTTTTGAAAGAATTTAGAAACAGACAAACACATAATAAGTTAGAGGAAAATCTCACTTGATGTAATCTCCAATATCCGTGCAATTATTGAGAATGTACTAATGGGCTTTTTGAAGAAGTTTAGAACATAAGCGGTACGACGCATACTATCCTAATGGACGCACACGTTGAGAGAAGATAGAAAATGTTGGGGTAGAATTTTCTTGAACAACATCCATATTTTGTTCTTGTCGATTAAATCTAGTTTTCACATCATTGAGGTACTGGGACCAAAATATCAAGCACTCCACATGAATGTATGCCTCGACAATAGATCATTTTGAGTAGACTCTATTCTTCACATAACGCTTAAAACGTCCAAGATATCTATCAAATGGATAGATCCATCGATACTGAACTAGACCTGCTACCAAAGCCTCAGGTGGTATACAAGTTGCTAAATGTACTATTATATCAAAGAAAACATGTGGAAATATTATTTCCAATTTACAAGGAATAACTAGGATGTCACATTCTAAGCTTATTCAAGATGTCCACATTTAAAGTTCATGCACAAAGTTTCCAAAAAAATGTACTCAATTATGTTAGAAAAAAGCTATAGACAGTTGACCCAGGCCCGTAAGCGGCTTCTGATGTGGTAAATTGAAAACGAACCATTTCAAGCAAATTTTTTTTTTCCTTTCATTCCTTCCCCCTCTTCCTCAATCCCTCCCTCTCTGCATTTCTTCTCAACCTCAGAACTCCCTCTCTCGATCCTTCTACGAAGCTGCACATCCCGTCGAAGACCACGATTCAACAACCTCTTGAATCACCGAAGAAACCTCGACGGCACGATCCCTCCCCTCAAACCCGCCGCCCTCTCTCCCTCAGCTGACTGATGGAAGTCTGTCTGAGACCACAAATCGCTGCCACCTTCGTCTTCAGCCACAGCGTTACATCGTCTTCCTCAGTTTCTCTATCTCGCCCCAATTTCGTTCATCCCAAAACCAGTTAGCCCTAACCCTAGCCCCCTTCCCAGTTATCCTGAAGGCAAGCAATTTCTTCAAACTCTTACAACTAATAAATCGTAATGGAGTCTTGACGGCTGAAATTTAATTGTTCTTCTGGATTTTCTAAATTAATTGTTTATCATGTGGAAATTTATATGCAGATACTGGAACCAAATCACAGTTGTTTTTCCATCTTCAACAGCAAAGGTTAATAGAATTAATTTGAAATAGGAAAGTAGAAGAGGCTCTAGAGTTTGCCTAGGAGGAGCTTGCACCAAGGGGAGAAGAAAATGTATTACTACATTCATAAAGAAGCACCAGAGCCAGAATATGAGAAGCACAAATCGCCAAAATACTGTAGCTAGCCGAGGATGAGAAGCACAAATCGCATTCCAACCCAGATGAAGAAGATGAGAAGCGGGAATTGAATCTGAAATGCACTACTCTATTTTTCGTTTCTTTCTTCTTCTTCTTCTTTTTTAATTAATAGCAACTGCCACGTCGTCATCGGACTGCACGGCGACTGCAACTGGCGACTGTATGTAGCGGAATTGATTATTATTGCCAACCTTATATCTTCATGCAAAAACTTGCCAATGGCAACTAGCAATAGCTTTTGAAAAAGGACATGTGAGTCATGGCTTTTTAGTCCAGAAATATTACAATCAACTTCGTTCACACATCTTGATATATTTGAAGCAAATCCATCTGAAAATTTAACGGATTTCAATCATAAACAAAAACTCCTCCGGCCTTCCCCCACCAATGTGTAATAGGCAGGCCTCATCAAAAAGCAATCACCATGCTCCTCCAGGTATAAGTCTTTTTTTATGCCAACCCCATCAAATCCTTTCGAGCCTTGATGGTGTCCTTTGTTTTACCCTCAATATTCATAACAGTTCCCAGAACATTGTCACAAATATTCTTCTCAGTCTGCATAATGTCCAAGTTGTGTCTCAACATTAAGGTTTCCCAATATGGAAATTGGAAGAAGATACTCTTCTTTGTCCAATTCAACTTTTGGGGTGAACGCTTCCTTTTCTGGATAGTTTTGTCGAATGGTACTTCAAACAGTCTCGTGAGTTGTTGTAATATATCACGTCCAAATAAATCCGTTAGAGCCATACCATGCTCTTTCACACCATCAAACAAGTTAGAATTGAGTCGCCAACTATGATCCCTTGGTAAGAATCGACGATGACGCATATAACAGTGTTTTCCACCATATGTCAACCATTCCGAGCCTGTAAAACAGGAGTAGTAGGTAAATCTCAACTATTGTATTCATTATTCCATAAGCAAAAATAGTTGCAGTACAATAGAAATTTCTCCATAGGAATTGAAGAAGTCATAGGGGTCCACTGGAGGAGGCTTACCTTGAAGCTATATGATACAAGACTAGCCTGGATGCAAGAGAGTATTTTATATAAACAACCGATTTTGGTAATGAGTCAGATCCAAGAATGGGAAATAAACCAAAGAAAATGAAAAATTAGCAAGCAACAACTTGGCCTCCCGATTAAGCATTCACACTATTAATACCTTGATGGAGGTAGAATGAAGTAGGTAAGAAAGAAAATTAAGTCTTGAAGGAAAAACAAAGCATCAAAATATGTTTTAACTTTTTTGCAACAAATTAATTCATTAGCAACGAAATTAGTCTCGTTAGTAATATAGATTTACACATTAGCTACGAAATTATTGCAATCATTGCTTAGCTTATATTTGCAACAAAAGTATATGGTTAGTAAATTGTCTTTGCAAGGAAATGATAACTGTTGGTAATTAATTTTTCCAATGATAGAATATCGTTGGTAAAATATTTTCTAACATGGTTTTGCAAGGAAATCATACCGTTGCAAATGATGATACCAACGAAATTGTTTCGTTGGTAAATGTTTTACTTGGGTTACCATTTTGCAACCAATGTCTCCTAATTTGCAACGAATTAATTTCCTTCGTTGGTAAAAAAGTAATAGTTTTGCAACGAATTTGTTTCATTGGAAATGAGTTAGCAACGAAATTACGTTGTTGCTAATTAGGCCAACTCAGTTGCAACAGAATGAAATCATTGCTAATGTGCATTTTACTTTTTGCAACCAAACTAAACTGTTGGTAATGGGTAGAAACTTTTTGAAACGAATAAATGCCGTTGCTATTGTCTCAAAATCGTTGCTAAATGAATTGGCATTCCAGATCCCAGATTTTTTACAATGATTATTTAACAAGAAAAATATTTTCGTTGCAATTGCATCCATTTGCAAAGAGAAATGGAGTTTTGTTGCAAAAAGGGTATATTTTAGCAAGGAAAAAAAAATGCAAAAACCCATACCTGATCAGGTGTATTAATATCCTTTGGCGTACTGGCCTGGCGAGTCATGTTGTGTTTTTTATGGATTTTTAAGCAAGCTAAGGTGTATTTGCTGAAGCTAGAATTGATTGGAGATCAAACAAAGTGCAAAAGTTCTCGGCCCTTGTCTATTATATTGGTTTTTTCTTTCTCAGCTTTACTTTGTATTCACAAATTAAAGTTCAGAACACACCATATACATATTGTCACAGCTAGCTGCTGGTGTTTATTGATTGATGATTTATTACTTCTTGATGCCTATCACTTGGAGACTAATCAACCTAGTTAAGAGTTTTGGCATTTTAATTGTAATATGCACTTTCCATTCTTTTTTAAGAGCTGAAATGACTAAATTATTCTTCTATAATAATGAATGTGACGAGGAAATATTTTCATGGCACATTATAGAAGATGTGATAGTTTGAGAGCATTGAGTGTTATATTCTTTAATGTGTTGAATATTAGGTTAGGATATGAGTTGGATGGAACTGTGGGGAAGGTGAATCCCACAACCTAAATTTTGCAAAATCAAAATACCAGAGTTAGTGGCAAACATTCCAACAAGAGGTACCTATCAGATTATGAGACATGTTAAATCAAGTGAGATATGATACCTGAGATTGATGCACTAAGTGTGTCTTTGTGGAACTTGAACTGTGCTAGCCGCCCATAAATATCTAATCAAGCATTCTAAGGAAATATATTTATATATATATTTTTTTTACTCAACCATCTTGTACATTAGGAGATGCATGCTGAGGAATATGGGAATTGTATTGCCTTTAACCCCTGGCAATGGCAAACCCAGATATTTGTTGAGTGAATAACTTGAGTTGATGTAGAAAATAAGTTTTATTGCTAATTCAATTTGGGAAACTGAATTATGAAGTTTGACCACATGCAAAGATGATGAGAGTTGAATGTGTGATTAGGATAGGAAGCAGAGTCAATGATCATTTGAAGTGTGAAAAAGCCACCAAAACGGGGGGAGAGGGGAATAGTTTCAAGAATCTGGTCCTTGGCAGTTGGCTCAGATATATGGTAGACTATCTGAGCCTACTGCCAAGGCTCAAGTAGAAAACGAATGGGATGATTGGGTTTGAGATGATTAACTTAATAAAGAAAATTAAAGATTCGAAATTTTAAAACCAGAGGGAGAGGAGAAAGGAGGTGGGCAAGAAAAGAAAAGAAAAGAAAAATAGTCCTCCAAAATGACAAAGGACACGGGGAAAAATTGCATGGTTCTTAATAGGGGGAAATAGAAAACTTAGTTATTTACCCCTGAAATTGTTTAATTTGGATAGGATGTGGATCGTCCTGAACTGACATGCACATCGACTCCACATAACAGACTCTGGATACTAGAATTTGCAAGGAGTAAAGAAACCAAGTAAGGTAAAGAAACCAACTGAAGAAGAATAAGAAGATGAATGTTATGTATCAGCTATTATTCACTCTCACACTCCACACCTATAACTTTTTCACAAGGTGTGGGGGTGTTTTTCATAGGGTGTAGGGGTGTTTTTCATAGAGTGTGGGGTGTGGGATGGTGAATAGTGGCTGATGAGAAAAAAATTTCTTGTCGATATCATTTCTTTACCAAAGTGACTGGCATTCAATGCAGAATACCATTCATGTATGTTGATTTTCTTTCACTTTACCAAAGTGACTGGCATTCAAAGCAGAATACCATGCATGTATGTTGATTTTCTTTCATTCCTTCTTCTTAGATTTTTCTAGTTTATAAGCTTATCCAAGGTGTAACTAAACCTGGGTGCATGATGATCATCAAGTATAACTCAGGGCCCAACTGGGTTAAAGCAGTTCAAGGATTAGAGAGATGACTGTTTTGAGTCTATAAGGCTTTCTTTTTCAGCATGTACTAGCATACTTCAGTCTTCATATGTGAGCTTCTGAGGGACAGACAAACCCACCAATGGGATTTTGGTATACACCCCAAATATCAATCCAAGTTATAAATCTTATCTTGTTTTTGTACTAGATACCATAGAAAAAGGCACGCTTATTTCCTAACAATCTCTGGGTGCCTGTAAATTTATCAATAAGATTATCTTCAAAACTATTGTCCAGCACTTCAGGCGCACCATTCCTATAACACATCAATTCCTACAACAATTAACTGCTCCCTTGTAGCAATATTGATGATACTAACATTGCTCGGGAGCAACAGCACTCTGTGCAGAAAAGAAAAGATGGAATTCATCTACATCTCCTTGTGTGTTTTTTTATGCATGGAAATGAGATATTTTCTCCACAAACAAAGGCCGTCCTATCAACTTGTAACAAATCATAACAAATCATCATACGAAACCATATTGCTAGTCCTTTCCTAAATAATATGCTCTAGTGGGGAAGTTTACATGGAATCGCTGGACTTTCCACTACCAAATGTTGTCTTGTGGTACGGTATAGGCATACAAATTTTCAGCACTTTTCTTCAATAAACATCATTCCCAATGAAAAGTAGAAATTTCCCGATCCCAATTCAAAAAAGAGAACATTATGAAAAGAGAAAAGGAAATCAAATCAAAGGTGTAAAGTGTCATTGCTAGATATTATGATTTTGGATAGATGAATGAATGCAAATCAAAAGGCATAATACGAGTCTGCTAGCCATGTGGAACTCTTGAATAATTACAATGAATGTATTATAATCTCTATACTATAATGTTATCTTATTTCAGAAAAGAGAAAAAGTTTGCTCAATGCCAAGCCCTGTTGTAACTACTTTTGAACATTTTCAAAAACTAAAGTGTGTCGGATCGTGAGCTACCAAATTAATTGAGACGATCAAATCTTTTATAGTATTCAACATCCCACCCTACAGACCTGTTTTAGAGTAGTTGTAGAAAGCAATGTTAAGGCTGCTAGAGGTTCAGATTGCAGATTTGAGACTCAACTGCCAACCCACCTGAGTACAAGAAGAATGTGCTGATCTTAGCGTGACTAGAAACAACATATTAGTCTGTAAAATCAGAGCATCTAATCTAAGGTTAAAGCAAGGTCCCTTCCGTGTTTCATTTTATTATTATTATTATTATTATGTGAGGAATGATGAACTAATTAATCTGACGTCGTTGATTAAAAAGAAGTAACAAGAGAAAAGAGATATTCAAAGCTACAGCAGTACGTGTTCACTCTTGAGTCATGGTATGATAATTTTAGAGAGAAGAAGAAAGATCAAAAGGGTCCTTATTAGCTTCAAGAAACACAATGGAATCTGCATAGATACAACAACATAATGGCAGATAATGAATGCAAACAGACGATGAAATGAGCAAGGTGATTGAATTAGCAATTATGGTAATTGCTGAAGGATAAGTTGATGGGATGAGTATAGGCACTAGACAGGTGATTGAATTAGCAATTAAGATGGCTTGTCCGCTTGTCAGAAAGACTAGTAATTGTACAAGTGAGGAGTAACAGTACTTGAGTTTTCGGATTGTAATAAATTAAGATTCGTATTGCTGACCTTAGTCATATAGATATTGTGCTGCCATTTTATATTTCGCAACTGCAATGAAAGACTTGGCCTCTCTATCTTGTTCATCGTAGTCTCCACAGGACCATTCTTAACCTTGAGTCTCCATTGGTTTATGCAAAAGAATAATTGCAGTTCCTATTCATCAACTGACCAGTAAGTAGTAACATCGATATGTCAGAAATAGACATAGCTGGAAACAATACCAAGGGGACGAATAATTTAAGGGAGACTTAAAGCGCATCCAAACACCAAGAAATCAGGAAAATTATTTTCCAAAAAAGTTTTGCAACGAAGCAAAGGAGGCTCAGTTTAATATACAATTTTACTTACAAACTATCAAACAAATAAAGAACAAATTCACTGTGATGGCACAAAGAAAGAGCTGCACTATGAGATCCAGTTGTTGACCTTGCAGTCATCTAGAAAAAGTAACCTATTGAAACTAATATGTTTAGTGCAAATTATTAAACCCTGTGGAGAATTGGAATGCAGATTGATTGGTCACCATCAATGGCCTCTCTCAGAACCTTCGTGTGCAGAAGCACATCCTATGCATTTCCTGGGATAAAAACTAAAACCAACTCATCTTTGTGTTTCTCGAACAATGCTGTTTAACTTTGGAAGTCAGAGATGCCATTCCACCTCCTCCGCCCATATCCTTAACAAATATAAAGGGATACAAGAAATTACCCTTCTTTTGTCTTAGAGAAAAAGAGAACCAATGAAAAGCATAAAATCAAATCTTCAACCCAAGGAGGCAAAATATTCATCAATTTACATCAAGAGGCTTTGAATCATACAAAACCCACCATGAGTAGTATCACTGTTCCAATGACCATTAATTTAATAAATATTCCTCCAGGCCGTATACATTCAATGGCAAGCTCATCAAAAAGGAAGTAGTACTATTACTTCATTCCCTAACTGAATCTGATGTCATAATTGATTTGAGCAACTCATTCCTTCACATAAGCCCAATTGCAGTTCACTGGATCTTCTTAAGGCTCACACTACTACTACATCATATGTCACACTACCTCGTACAGATATTTTAAACCCACACTGCAGAGGGCATGGGATTTGGTTTTCCACATTTCTGCTGTGCAGTAGAAAGCAAGGACATAGTTTAGGTGTTACCTATGCTGTCTTTGGGGCTTCTGAGACTCCACATTGAAGTCTCTTTGCCGAAAAACAAAAGAAAAAGAAAAGAAACTGTCAAGTGGGTGTAGACAACTAAAGCAAATGATAATTTAAGCAATTGTAGTCCGATGAATTACAAAAGCTTGATTTATAAGCCTAGGCATCCAAAACAAGCAACAAGGTACCAAACTATCTCCTAGATTCAACATAAAGCACACAACGGAATTTACAAATAACCCAAAGCAGAAAACTGGAAACAGTAACAGATAATTTTTTATTTTTTTTATAAGTGGAAACAGTAACAGATAATAGATGCAATGGCCCAAGAAACCAGATCAGAAGTAATGTCACAAGATCTCTCACAAAGACCACCAAAAAACGGAGTTACGTCCATGGATTTTAGACTGATTCCAACAAAAGAAGAGCCTACATTCACCCTAGTGCAGCATGAGATACCAAAAAGAAGAAAAGGGGTGTTGTGCAGTACAATATCTCTTTTTTTTTATGATCAGTACTATATCTTTGTTGCTAACACGTGAATCACACTGGCCCTAAACCAGCAACAACCATAAAAATTGTAGTGTGATGACAAGTGAAGAACAATTGTGTAAAAAGACTAAAGCAATCAACGGAAGCCATAAGTAGAAAGCATAACCTCCAGAAGACCTCCGACAAAGAACAGTTCAGATAAATGCATGGTTTAATCAGGGGAAAGTTTTCACCTTTTTAATATGTTATGAGAAGCCAAGACCAGCATGACCTGATGATGAAAAAGTAAAGATCTCTGCAATAACACACTGAATACAATTCCAATGACACGTGCCAATACGTCATATCAATATGAAGGGTCAAACTGCATCACCTTTGCTTTGTGACTGCAAGAATCTGCGTCACTTAATTGGAAAGGATTTAATAATAACAGTTCTTTTCACATTATTCTTATGCATATCTCTGGTGGCAATGGATTAGCATCTCAAGCAGACATTTTACTGTCTACTGAGGGGAGTGAAGATAAAAACAAAAAGAGAGACGAAAGATAAAGGATACACGTTATCCATAAACTAACTTGATAGCAATGAAATGAAAATCATACAGTGGGCAAAAAGGTAAAAACTTTCATTGAAAACTGTATTACAAAGGCATTTCCTCCTAAATATATTGCCAAGGCATCTAATTTTCTTCACATGCCAAGTTCAAGGTAAATCTTCCTTGCCTACTCTATGTCTCTCATGGCCACATAATGGGCCCGCTCTACATCAAAAATTACAATGAATAGCCCATGACTAATTTTGGAAGAAAACTGTTGCTCTGAAAAAAAAAAAACAAAAAAAAAACAATGAGTAAGCTTTGAAAAAATGGCAAAAGGAAAGGATCTATTGGGATCCATAATTACATCCCATTTTTTATAGGATTGTTAGACAGCAATATCTCTATGATATCTCAGACAAAATGGTGAGTAGGGTATTCATGCTCATATCCATTATAATCATAATATAGCCTTTCGCCCTGAGCTATATCACGAGTGGCAACCAAAAAGACTCGGCATTCACCATTAACACTGTATCTCACACATTTACAATTCTGCTTCTTCCTACCTTCCCTGCAAAGAATCGGATTCATTTTAAGCAAAGGGGATTTAAATAGTCTCAACTCAAAGGTAAATCTTAAAACAAGGAAACAAGAGAATTTAATTTTGTGGAGTTCATTGGAGTTTACAGTGGACAAGCTGGTTTGTTCATAAAGAAAATTTTAGCCCAAAAGCAATCGAAGAGGTCGCATAATTAAAACTATAGAATATAGATTTTTTTTTACTCGGCCAAAATGTGGACAAATGAGTTAGGTTGATCGGGCTTACAGAGTGTGATTGTTAATGCCATTGATAAAGCGTGCAATGTTCCCACGTTTATCAGGGCAAACAAGCAGACTTTTAGATGGGTCGGTTGCCAAGATAAGGGTCATCATACTATCACAATCATCATGTTCCCGGTTCTTAAGATAATCCACGTCGCCTGTGTACTCAGCAATAAATGTCATATCCTTAATCTGACCATCAGCCTCTACTGTAAAACTACATCACAAGATCACAATGAACCTACTCAATATGCAGGTATGATAGACAGTTGTGAGGTCTACAAAAGAGTTCAAGATAAAGGTACCCTTCACATGAATCAAAAACTACAATAAGGGGAGGGCATTCGCCTCTTTTACACATAGCTCTGCACTGCTCCAAGGTCTCAGTATCTTCTTTGGATAGAACCTAATAGAAAAGGGGAAAACTATAACTAACACGCTAGATGGTAAAGCTATAATTACCATTGAGTCCCAATAAGGAGAGCCAAAAAGTCAAATGGCAAACAAAAGTAAAAGAGAATTTCTAGTTCAAACCTGCATTCCACCACTTTCAAACTTCGCCTGATTTGCTGATCTAGGAGCCATGCGAGGCATGTAAGTGAGATCATCACTGAATTCCATCTGCAGTGCTGTTAAGGCAGAAGCAAGGCAACCCATTTGTTTCAGCCTTCGGGCAGGATCTTCTGATGGAATATATGGTAACAGTCTCCTCCTTTTCTTGTGCAAAACCAATGATCCTGAACGTCTCCTGCGCTTCCTAGTATCTAGAAGCCACTAATAAATATAAGAAAAGCATCAATTGCAATCATTAACAGTGATCAATGCTATTCATTCAACAAAACCTGCTTTACCAACTTCAAATTTCCCCATTCCCAAGCAGTCTCATCTACTTTTATTAAGATAATAAAAAGAAATTTCATATTTGCTCCTATATCAAGAAACTTAGTTAAAATCTTGTCATCAAATCATCATTGTTAAACACTAATTTTTGCAGCCAATTTGGAATTGCTATAAACTCTAAAAGCCTATCCTGAAGAAGCTATGTAGAGACCTTTCTGCTTCATCGAACCATATAAAAACCATACCTACTCTCATGTATCTTATAACCCTCAATCACACGCACACCCCTTTTTTCCTTGAAACTGAACACAATATTTATATCATGTTCAATCTTGTGATGAAAGAATATGATGCTGGATTCATCATGTGATGGATGGATTCATTGAGTTTGCAATTCGCATAATAGTTAATTGCAAAAAATAAACTTTGCACCATACAACTACCAAACATTTTACATTTTTGCACCCCAAACAACCAAAACTAACATACTGCACCCTCAAACTACAAAAAGGTTGCAATGTGTACCCTTTGTTAAGAACTGACCATCATGATTATATTACATCACCGATTTCTTATTCATCTTAATGGCCATAATTGGACGACCATGCTATTTTTCAATTTTGGTATATTTTTTATTGGTAAAGAAAATTGTATTGATCATAAGAATAGGCAAGAGCCCAAGTATACGGGGGATATACAAGAGCAATGCCTAAGCGTGCTATATTTTTCATTTTTGGTATTTCAAAGTGTAATGTGTCAATTTTAAAATTTTTTGTGCAAAGTGTAAATTGCCTAGTAGTTAGAGGGTGCAAAGTGTATTTTCCCTGAGTTTATTTAATACTGCACTATTTCAATTCAGTATGAACTTAATGAAGCTCCAAAAGCTTCTTCTTCTTTTTTTCTTTTTTTTTTTTTTCTTTTTGTTAACTTCTTGGCCTATAAAATGCTCAGAGGGTCATATGATTTTAGTGGCTCCAAAGGAAGTTGTCTTTTCCCTTTTATTTATTTTTTCAATGGAAGCACGAGATGGGTTTTCAAACCAAATGAGGTGGCATTTTGACCCTTTAAGGAGACCAACAAATGCCATACGACAAGGAAAAGTATTCGAGGAAAACAAATGTATACTAGACCCCCTAACCTTTTTAAGGCATAGGGGCATGTTATTTACACAAATTGATACATGCATATGCACCCACATGTAGAGGGAGAAAGATTTCTTTTGGGAAAAGTATATGCTTAGCTACAAAAGTGAAAATGCCTATGAGGTTAAAGTTTGATAATATGATGTTTCCTAGTATATATTATCCATGAATTCAGTAATTGAATCAAGGAGTTGAAGTTCACAGGTCATGTGGTTAATGCTTTTCAAGTTTGTGAATACACAGTGCATTTCATAGGCTTTATAATACGACAGGTTGATTGACTAGAATATATTATCCTACAATTAGGATCGTATCAAAATGAATTATTACTCATTTAATACAAGACCTCAGAGAGCTCCATATATTACTTTTCAGATTTGGTAAGGAATAATGCGAATGAAAACGCCAAATATGACAATTAGCTGCATTGAGATTGTATCCCACCATCATCCAGGTTGGTTGATGATTGGAAGGAGAAATACCCTCATTATATACCCAAACAAAGGACTGAAATTTTTTTAAAAAAAAGTGTCATTTCTATCCATAATTCCTATCTAGCACATGCACGGAAACCAGCATTTCCAATTATGGTAAGAGTATCCTGCATCCTAAAGATAATTTCCATGCAAAAACACTCTCAATGTGATTTACAAAATTCTGGAGATATTTTATTTTTAAAAAGAATTCTATTGACATGATCATTTTCCAAATACTCTTAAAAAACATTGTGTTTTATTCAAAATGTTAAATTGAGTATTAATAAGATTCTTCCCCTCAATTGAAGCAACTGGTTCGTTTCGTCTTCTCTTAGAATAAGAATCATGAACCCCGAAACAAGTTCAACTAAAATGGTTAAGAAAAAAATGAACAAAGATCGAGTTCAATACCAATTATTAAATATCAAAAATAAAATCACGAAGAACAAGGGTAGAGGTAACACAAATTTCGATGACAATGACGAAGACAATGATTATGATGATCTCGAAAATAGATGAAAGCAATAAAACTTTACCTAGAGGTGACGAAAATTTGTCTTTCTTATCACAGCACTTCTTAATCCGAAAGAAATCGATAATCTTTTTCTGAGAAAAGCCTAAAAATACAAGAGAAACGCAAACCATTGTCGCATTTCTCAATCAAAGAACACAAAAAGGATAACCAAAAAAGGCAGAAACAAAGAAATCCCTACTTCTTACTCTTCTGCGGTCAGAGCACTTGGGGCAAAGCCAGGATCCGATGGGAACTCTTACGACGATCGGGCGCACGCATTTCATGTGGAAGCCTTTGTCGCACTTGTCGCATAGGAGAAGCTCGTCGGGACGGTCGCCGGAGCCGCATTGCTCGCAGCTGACGCTGCCATAGTCAGCTTGATCCACCACGGCGTACCGGGCCCTCGCCATTACCTCTTCCATCGACTTGAGCTTCTTCGGCGTCGGGGACAGTGGCGAAGACGGCAGGCGCGGAGCCTCAGTTCGTCGGAGGGAGCCGCTAAAGCGGATGAGCCGTTTAGCCGAGGAGGAAGAGATCGCCGGAGCCATGGGTGGGAGGAAGGGGACCGGAAAACCGGTGTTGTGGGAAATGGTCGAGGGCAGAATCGGAATTCGAGGATGTCTTTTTACAGAGCGGCTCTGTAACAGAAGACCGGAAATGGTGTCAACGTGGTTTTTTTAACTATTCTTTTTGCTCCGTCTCTGTCCCTCTCGCGGGGAATTGGCGAGGAAATGTGTAGAGTGCCACGTGGAGGAATGTGGTTGGTTGTACAGAATGTGAGCCTAAAGGAGCTCTTTTTTAAAACGATTGAGAATGTAAAATAGTTTTAGGGCTGATTAACTTTTCTTTAATCTTCCATCAAAACATTTGTGTTTGGTTGTTGTTGGAATATATTATTTTTTTAATTTTTTATTAAAAATGTTAAATTTATCTCAATTTTTTTATATATTTTAATTTAAAAAATTAAATACATCTCAATTTAAAAAAATTATACTTATTTCAATAATATCTACAAAATACTATAATTAATAATTTACCTCAACTCATTGCATAACAAAAAATAACAACTTATAAAATCTGTGTACTAGCGAAGCAACGTCCTCGCGGGACCGGACATTTTTATGGGGCCAAATTTTATAAAAAAAATATATATATTTAATTTTGTGGTAAATTGTAAGATAATAATTATATATAAAAATCTCATCTAAATAAAATCATCTAATCTAATTTAAGAGAGTTTTTATTTAGGAAAAAAATCTATATATATAATTTTTTATATACATATTAAAATAAAATTTCAAAAAATATATTTATTGTTAACGTCGTATTTTGCACATTTTTTGGCCGAATTCCAGCAACTGAGGTCTTAAGCTTTCACCTGCACACTTAAACAAACATGAAGAGTGGAAGGCCTTAATAGTGACCACACTAATCAGAGAGTCTCCAATATCAAAATCATTAAATCAGTATATCTGCTTAGCAGTTTCTACGTAAACTTAGAGAGATCAAAGAGAGTTTTTCGTACCTGAGGGTCGACTTTTGTACCAAGTTTCTGGTAGGGACAGCTTGTCCTTGACTTCGAGAGACCCATGTCCTTTCCACTATTCATTTAGTTATAATTCTTTAATGCGGCGTGACTTCTGGAGCGACGTTATTAATGCAGCATGCAGTCCGAGGAGTAGCGCCATTAATGCAACATGAATTCCTGACTTACTTTACCTATAAGCGTTCCCTGTTAAACCTCTTCATGCCCGCTGTCAGGAGATCACGGGTTCTCCTTCTTTCTCGCCCAACTGTCTGTGTAGGTTCCCGATGGTAGCCTGTCATCGAGGTGGTGTCAAGGTGACGAGTTTCATCTACCTCTACCATCCACTTTCCCTATGTGTGAGTTGTTTCGTGGGTGAATTTTGCTCATGGGCAGATTTTGCTCATGGGCTTAGTACTCTACAAAGGCCCTTTGACTCCTTTCAGATGAGGGTCGTTGGGCTTGATTGAGCTCGGCCGGACTCTTTGACTTACTTCCCCAGTGGCCCCTCGTGGGTTTGTTTTAGCCAATAGAGGGAAAAACCCCCTTACAGTTATCCCTCCAATTCTTATCGGACTAGTTCGATGGAAATTTCTTTTTGCCTTGGTCTTCACGCTATATACTTTCCTGTTGTTTCTATTGTTGAGATCCTCTTCCCTGGAAATGGTCAGTTATTATTCTCCTAGCTCTTCTACTTGTGAGGTTCTCGGCTCAAGATCACGCCCATGTGGATTTTTCGTTATTTTAATGATGTCAAGCAACGATTCCCCTTTCGAATTTAGTGACACGTTTTCTGACGGTTGGATTTTGCACTTGATTGCATCCTTCAAGTCCGCTCAACATTGATGATAACAGACGACTCCTTCTCTCCGTGTCGTGTTGCCCAGTGCATGTCAATAGATTTGTGCATATCTTGCCAGCTTCGTGGGGTGCGTGCGTTCCCAATCTTTTGGGGATGCCAACCGTCAATGGGGTCTATTTAAATGCCCCCTTTCAATGTTGGAGCCCATTTTGCCTTCTCTTCCTTAGAGCTCTTCACGCTTCTTCCCTTTCTCTTTAAATTTCCCTTTATGTGTATCCTGTTTTTCTTTCTTCCATTTTCATATTCACATGGTTCCAAAGAACTCTTCAAATTATGCCCCCACAAGGCCACAAACCCTAAGCTGGCCTAGCCTCCTCGTTCTTCGCATGTTCCGAGGGGCCTAAACCCTCCTGAGGTTTGCACAGAGTCATAGAGATTCAATGGGTTCTTATGGCGGTTGGTCGTGACTCTTGGTGAACTTGAGTCACTGAAGTCAACCTATAAGGTGTCGAGCATTGTAGAGTTTGAAATGTCGTCTCCCATTGAAGGCGCCACGGACTCCGAAGGGTATTGAACTTCCCCATCCAGTTTGGGCAAGATCCGCTGATGGTCACCCTTGCGCAGCACATAGAGGCTTCTTCCCCTACCTCATCGGGCAACTTGGGGGTCGTGGAGCTTTCGCCTGGAGAGGAGTTGCTCTCCGTACGATTTTATGGGGTCCTTTTGGATCGTTCCATTCGGGAGTCTCAGATAGTTCCCTTGTCTCCTGACATTGATATCGAAAGGGTTCACTCGCCCTTATCCAAGGGCCACCTTATTGAGGGCGAAGATATCATTGACCGAGTTTCAATCCCGGATTCTCCCATTGCCTATTCTCTTAAAGTCGAGGTTGTCTCGCCCGAACCTAGCTTGGAGGGCGAGAGTGACGATGGCATGGTGTTTAGGAGGGAGATAGCGAGGGTCGTGTCATGGGCCGAGTGGGTTTTGGCAAATACACTTGAGACTGAGGTCGTGGCGGTGTCAGCGAAGCTTTTGCTGTTGTGATCGACGTCGAGGCTCCGCTGCCTTTCACTTACACCATTTAGGCCTTGGCTTCGGCGGAAGTTGGGGCTGAGGTCCCAACCATATTGGCAGGTGTTGGCGCTTTTCTACCCTTCACTGATACCATCCCGACCTTGGCGTCGATGGGGGCTAGTGCCGAGGTGGAGGCAATAGTAGTAGGGGAGACCGAGGTAGACCCCCTCGGGCCTATTTTAGATGTGCTAGCTGGCGAGGCTCCAACAGCTTTCACCGACAAAAGGGTTGGAGAGATTCTCAATTGTGTCGTGGGAGGTCTATCCCAAGTCGGGGGGTGATGGCGTAGCTCTCAAGGACCCTTCTGAGGAGAAGGGGTTGTCCCAAGATTAACGGTAGGCGGGGCAGATCAAAATAGATGAACAATTATAATATTTTTCTTTTAAGGAGAACTTTGGTTCCGCCACCTTATAGATACTTTTTAAAATGTTTGTTTGATTGCGTTTGGGTATTGAGATATTTTCATGTATTATGTAAATAATAATAAAAAAATATTGATTAATAGTGAATAATAATAAGAAGTAAGTAAAAAATAATAATAAAATAATAAATAATAGTAAGTTATTCTCAAGATACTCAAACCAGATCGGCACTTCCACAATTTTTAACTAATGCTCAAGCAATTTTTAATGCAATTTTTAACTAATGCTCAAGTGGAAGAAATATTTGCGGAACTCTAAACATAAGTAAGATCCACGGAAACACGGCCTCGAGACATTTGGTAGTAAAATTATTAATTATAAGAAAAATATTAATTATATTTAAAAAATTATAAATTTTTTTTACTAAAAATTTTAAAATTTAAAATTTAAACTAAAAAAACTGATAAAATAAATCTTTATAAATTTTTTATAAATAAAAATATAAATACATAGATTTTGTAATTAGCGTCGTTTCAGTTTGACAGTTTGTGCATAAAAAATGGGATCAAAGATGACGCGATAAAAATATAATAAGGATAACAGCTCGAAAGACGGTACAATTACAGTAAGTTAAGGAATAAAGATCTCATTTCACTGACATTAACTTTGGAATCGATGCAATGGTAAAGACTAAAAGGGTCCCACAAATGAATTCAATAACATATAGGCTAAGGAAAAAAAAACAAAAAAAGGTAAAGTCTTCAAGAGCATTGGGTTGCTACTATTGGATATATGGGTAATCTATGTTTATATGACAGTTTGATAATATATTAGAAATGTACTTAATTATAAATTAATATAATTTGATGTTTTATTTTATATAATAAAATTATTATATATATATATATTCTTTTAAGGATGTCTAGCCATAATATCTTAAATTAGAGTATTGATATTAATTTCATCAAAAATTTAGTTAAATATAAAATATAATGAATTTCATTAAAATATAGTTACATTGAATTAGCTAAAAAAATGAGTGAGAAATTTTGAGTTACTGCATTTGGATGTTGAACTTAGTTGAATTAAGATGATAAAATATTATTAGAATATTATTATTATTTATTATTTTAAGATTTGAAAAAATTAAATTATTTATTATATTTTGTATTAGAATTTAAAAAAATTATAATAATGAGTTTAATTTCCAAATAAAGTATAAATAGATTCTTTCAAATTTAAAAGATTACTGTTTATCAACAAAATATATTTTTTATTTCAGTTTAATCCCACAACTGCATTGTGAGTAGCCTCTTGCTCATACGTTATGGAGATGTACATATGCAAGTGTGGGAGACGTCTTTGGTATTTTTTTTTTATTCCAATTAAAATACTGCCAGCATTTTCTTTTTATTCCTAATAAAAGTTACAGAGTTGTGAGGTGTTTTAGCCAAAATTCATTGAAAATTAGTCTATAAGATGTGTTTGTTAGATAATAAAATTGAAGAAAAAAATTAGTTGAAAAATAATAATTTAAGTATTAAATTAAATTATTAATATATATAATTAATGTAATTATAAAATATAGTAAAATTATTAAAAAATAATTATTAAAAAAATTATATTATATTATTATTTTAATAAATTTAATATTAATATAATATAAAATTATAGATAAAGAGATTTTAAATTTATAAAAAATATATATTTATCAAATTTTAAAAATAATTTTAACGAAGCAACGCACTTGGGCGGTCAGTCCTTGTTTTCCCTGCCTGGTTCATTAATCACATCACAATAATTTTCTAAACACGTTTTTCTTTTCTATTTTTATTTTTGGTTTTTCTGAAGTCAACGGAAGTTTCTCGGAGTCCACAAACAATCATATGTCCTCATCCGGATTGTCCAATATTGAATTTTATTTTGATATTCAATAAGCAGCGTCAAGTTGCAAGCTTTGCTCCTTTTCCTCGTCCTTTCGTCTCCATTTGCAACACCAAAGAAACCTCGCTCACCTTAATCCCCCTTTTTCGATGTTTCCATCTTCACGATTCACTCAAATCAGCCGGCGAAGAAGATGAACCAGCCGGACCCAAGACAGCCGCCGCAGACGCCCAAGAAAGAGATCCACCTCCAAGGCCCCCGTCCTCCTCCTCTCAAAGTCAGCAAAGACTCCCACAAGATCAAGAAGCCTCCCCCACACCCGCCGCCCAGAGCTCCGCCCCATGCCCAACAACAACAGCAACAACCGCAGCAGCCTGTTATTATCTACGCCGTCTCTCCCAAGGTCATCCACGCCACCGTCTCCGACTTCATGTCCATCGTCCAGCGCCTCACCGGCCCGTATTCTTCGTCTATATCTCCGTCCGGCGCCGGAGCCCTCTCTCCCGCTGCGAGGATCGCCTCCATCGAGAAAACCAGTCCGTCGGACAGAGAGAGAGACCGAGCCGGCAACGCTGCCGCGGTTATGGGTATGGTGGAAGGAGAGGGAATGGTAGAACTGGGTCAGGCTTATCCAGGAATATTATCTCCTGCGCCGGCGACTTTGGCTCCAATTCCCGAGGGTTTCTTCTCTCCAGTAAATGAACAACACAGCTTTCCTATGTTCCACGATCTGAGTCCGTTTTGGCATAATGGGTTCACGGCGAGTCCTTCGGGGTTGCTGTCGGCTCCTTTGATTTCTCCATCTCCTTCTTCGATAGACTTATTCAACAATTTTTTGGACTTTTAAGGCTTTAGCCCTGTGCCGCCGTGCTTTGGAAGGAAGAAAAAACCACGAAAACGCCTGCAAATTTCCCCATAACAAAGTGGTAAACTTTTTGGCATTGACTGACTTTTGGTGGAATAAAAAATTTCCAACATAACTATTTGTTTTTTTTTCTTTCTTCTCATTAATATAATCAGAAAAATGTTTATACCACTAGGCTTGTATGCTAATTGGGTATGAATCCAATTATGTAATTTTTGGGGACTGTCTGTTCTCTCTTTTTTTAGGGTAGTTTTGTTGTTCTTCGGTTGATATTTAAATGAGATTGTTGAGGCTGTATTTAATTTAATAATAGGTCATGCACTTGAATTTCTTGTAGACTGAGTGTTTTGCATTATTTAGCATTTCGGATCTAAATTGTGAGAGGATGATACAAAAATGTTTCATAGTTTTTCTTTTGTTGTTGTTTGTTATATCCGATGATCGATTAATTGTCGTTCCTTATTAAAGCAATCAATCATTTAACTCCAAGCATTTTTTATTTGTCAAACAACACGATAAGTCTCTGAAGCTTGTTGAGAGAAAAACAAAGGCATCCATCCGTTCTTCCAATTTAATTAGAAGAAAAGAAAGAGATAGGGGGGGATGAAGGAAAATGTAAGAAGAGGACTCTGTTCCAAAATCCAGCTTAAATTGGGTGGTGGATCCTTGATCCACTGTCCACTAGCAGGACTACTACTTTTCTGCAATTGATTCCATGTTAATCTTGCAGATTCACCCAAACCAAGTGTGCACAATTTAGAGGGACAGAGAGAGGCCGGCTCTCTTCTTCGCAATTCCCAATGAGGTGGGACCGTGGGATAGAAGATGGATTCAAAAAGAAGAAAAACCATATTTTTGGTTAAAAAAAAATTGAAAACACGTCCCGAACCAAACCACCGATTCCATCCCCATTTGAAATGCATTTCTGAAATCCTAAAACTGAAAACCTCATCCTGCGCCTCTGAGCTTCATTTCCGGCAGAAACCAAGCACCATTTCAGGTAGTAGCTCCATTTCCGGCAGGGTCCGAGCTCCATTTCCGGCATAAACAAAGGTCCTTCCCGCCTCCCTGGTTCAGGACTGGATAGATTGCAAAAAGAGGTTTTAGGGTTTCAAATGGGGTTGCAATGGGGGATCTGAGGATTTCCGTTTCATTTGAATGTTGTGTGTGTGTGTTATTTTTTTTTTTTTAAATAATGGCCACGTGAAAAGGCCACCTCGGGACCAAACGCAGTGGCACATTTTCAGGGGTGTAATTGTCTGATTTTAGATAAATTTTAAAATCGAATTCAAATACTAATTCATCTTTAAAATTGTAATATTTGATTTTTTTCAATTTTGATCCGGTATTTTTGGATTCCTCTAATATAATTATAAATGAATTATATAAAAATAAATTTATAAATTAATGTGGCTTGATATAGTACGTCAAATTGTAAAATTATTTTTATTATAAAATAGATCTAATAGATTCTATGAGTCCACATCAATTTGTGAGTTTATTTTGTATAATTTTTTTGTATCTGTATGTAATAATTCTCTTTTTTACAAATATCAAACAGAATATATATGATAATATATTATGTCAAAAATGTATTTATTATATATATATGTATATATATAAAAAGTAAATTTATATTAATAACTTACTATTAATGTTGATATTTAAGATTTAAATTTTATGTTATATTAATTAACAATTTAGCATAAAAGCATTAGTAGTCGACTCAATAAAATTTAGCCAAAATTTGGCTAGAGAATTCAATTTTGTAAATTTAGCTAGTCACTTTTTAACAACACCAAATAACATACTCTCCAAATCTATTATTATTATATTAAAATATTGATTTTGACATTTTCATTTATTTTAATTCTAATTGTAATTTGAATATTTATTCGTTATTAAAAATATATACATTAATTTTTTAATGTTGATATTAGATTTTAAAAGAAGAAATTGACATCAACTAATCATAATATTACAGAACTAGAACTTGAAACACTTCAGCAAGATCATGCCACGTCATTGAAATAATGACTGATGGAAACTGACCGCCTTTTGTGGTTGAGTTTAAGATTTGGACGCTTAGTGCTTTTGAAAGGAAGATGAATTTTTTGAAATTGTGAGCTCGCGTGAAACGAATGGCACGGGAGAGAGGGAAATTTTTATGCCAAAATAATATTTGGTCAACAATTTAGGTTGTGTTTGGATGTTGAAGTGAGTTGAGTTGAGTTAAGTTGAGATGATAAAATATTGTTAGAATATTATTTTTTAATATTATTATTATTTTGAGATTTGAAAAAATTGAATTGTTTATTATATTTTGTGTTGGAATTTGAAAAAGTTGTAATAATGAGTTGAGATGAGTTGAGAGATGTTAAGGAACCAAACGAAGCCTAATAGATTTGGCCAGTGAAAATGATCAAAGTTTAAAATATTGTAGTTTTATTGAGTCCACTATAATGAGTTTTTATGCATTTTGATTAAAATATAATTTTATTGAATCCACTACTAATATTTTAATATATATATATATATATATATTTATATATACCGTAACATTTTTCTAAAAATAAACCCCCCAAAAAACAATAAATAGACAAGCTACGGGAGCATCAAACTTTTCACCTTTTTTGTTTTCGAAAAAGAGAATAATCGTTGGTGTTTTCTCTCATTGGGTTCCTTCATTGGTCAGTCAGGCCTTTGGAGAATCAGGCAACGAAAATGCCGTCAAACTTATTGAGGATTGTTGTTTATGAATACTGTTCAAAATCGAATTTGATTATAGATTTCCACGATCACGCTGACTCTCCAATTCATTTTATATAACAAAGTTTTGAATGAATGCCAAGGAAAGATTTTGAATTTGACCACCGAAGCTGTTTTTTAACTTTAAAATGTTATTTTGCCAAAAAAAAAAAAACTTTAAAATGTTATATTATATATATATATATATATATATATTTGATAAGTAACTTTAAAAAGTCATATTCAAACATGGTATAATCTCCCAAATAATGGGGAACATATTAAAAGTAGGTTAACATGATATTTAGACTTCGTTTGCATAATGAGATAAGATGAGATGAGATAATTTTAGATAAAAATTAAATAATATTATTAGAGTATTATTTTTTAATATTATTATTATTTTAAAATTTTAAAAAGTTAATGTTTATTATATTTTGTGTAAAAATTTAAAAAAATTATAATGATAAAATAAAATAAGATGAGACAAAACCGTTTTTGTATCCAAACATGATTATTAAATCTATGGATGTGTTTGTGCGTGTGAGCGCGCGCACCACACAAATACACACACACACACATATATATATACTAGCGGTTGGGTAATGTGCGAGGCACATTTACCCGGTTGAAAAATATTTTGTAAAATATAAATATGTTTTGGGTTAAAAAAAAAAATGTAATCATAAGTAAAATAAGTAGTATATAGAGAATTTTTTATGAACTCAATTTCTGTACCTAACAAGTGAAAAAAGATGTGGAGAATTTTTGTGATAGTGATAGTACTTCATTGCATAAATCGAAGAATCCAACTGAAGAAAAAAAATGAGAAGTGGTAAAATGAAGGGTTTGATTTAAATCTTAAAAATTTTAATATACCAGCAGCAGCCTCGTCCTTCAAAAAACAACACACGTAGACATCATATCCTTAGATATGATTTGGATCAATGTATTAATAGTAGTGACATGGTTTGTGAATAGTAATATATAAAATTATTTGGATTAAGATGTTTTATTTGATTTTAGAAAATGAGAGAAAAAAAGTTAAAATATTATTGGAATACAATTTTTTAATGTAATTTTTGTTTTAAAATTTAAAAAATTTATATTTAAGAAAATTGTAATGATTAGATTAACAAATTAAAAAATATTTTATATTTAAATAATATTTTAAAAAATATATAAAAGTTTCTGAAAACCTAAGAATCTATTAATCTCTTCCTCGAACTCAATAATTTTGTTGGGGAAGAGATAGATTGTCAATTCCCTCCTGACCCAATGATGTTGTAAATTTTTTATTTTTTTAAAAATGTTTATGATGATTAAAAAAATACATGAAAAAAAGAAAAGAAAAATAAAAAAAATGAAATACACATTCATGACATATTTTCAGGTTACTTTTTTATTAGTTGTAGCAGTTTTCTTTAGTTAATTAAGAATATTATCATATTTAAATTATGTTAAAACTCTAATTATTTATATAGTTATACTTTTTTAAAAATATTTAACAAAATTTTATTATTTATTTAATGATGAAATATTAGTATTTTATAAATGGCTTGGTTATTTTGAAATTAGTGGTACTTGTGTAAAATCCTGTATCGCGTAAGATTTTCTAATTGATAAAAAAAAACACGTTTGCCACATCTGTCAAATTGAAGAAAAAAATAAAGTGTAATTTCAAATATTAAAATAGTCTAATGTATAAGAATAAAATTATTATTTATTTATGTTCATCATTTATTATTAAATTTAAATTATATTAAAAATTCAAATTAATCAGATAGTTTTTTTCTCTTAAAAATGTACAGTAAAATTTTATCATTTATTTAAAGATAAAAAATTAGTATTTGAAAAATTAAAGTTAATTTTTAGTGTATAATATAATAAATAGTAATAGGATATGCGAAAAAAACATGTGAAGAAAAAAAAATAACTTTTTTATTGATCATTTAAAACTCAAAAATCAATATTTTTTCCACTTTTTCTTTCTTCCTCTCTCTCATTCCCTATCTACGATTGCGGTATTACATCGCACATTGACATTCACACTGATAAAAATAATAAAATAATAAAATCATAAAAAAAAATAAAAAAATCATTGTTCATTAGTGTTCATCATACTATCGATGAACAGTAATAAGATATGAAAAAAAAAAGAAAAAAAATGTTGATTTAGATTTACTGTTCACGATGAACAATAATGAATAGTAACGTTACAGCGGCTTTTAAATATAGGCAGATTCCACTTTTTCTTTCTTCCTCTCTCTCATTCCCTATGCACGATTGCGGTATTACGTCGCACATTGACATTCATACTGATAAAAAAAAAAAAAAAAAAAAAAAAAAAAAAAAAAAAAAAAAAAAAAAACTGTTCACTACAGTTCATCATACTCGATAAACAGTAAAATAAAATTAAAAAAAAAAAAAAAAGAGACCGATTTAGATGTACTGTTCATGATGAACAGTAACATTATAGCGGCTTTTTAAGTATAGGCAGAGATATATATAAGATCTTCAAAAGGAAATATTGAGATGGCAATAACAAGCAAGATGAGTGTCTACATGTACACCGCTGTTGACTGCAAGGAGCAAGCCATTAACTTTGAGATGAACAAATCAAAGTGTATAATCGCTACAAAATCTTGAGATGTTCAAAATTCAACGGACACTTCAAGAGAAGTCCAACATTTTATATATATATATTTATATAAGTATCTATTGGCTCAAGTAAATGCTAAAAAAAATTGCAGTTCATACTTCATCTTCAGCCTTCATACGCAAACTCCCAATTAGCTTTTGGAGGGGTAACTTAAAACACCCAATTAGCTTTTGGAGGGGCAATTTAAAACTTAGGTTAAGTGATAAGTTATTCTCAACTCCACAACCCAACTTAAAACTTTACAACTAAGAGGATTGAGACATCATGTCCTTGCCACCATTGAGTTCCATGTCCCTCCAATCAATGTGCCAACCTTCTCTCCCTTTATGGCTCTTGAGATGTTACCCGTTTTGCTTAGATTGAAGACAACAACTGCAATGGGAAGAAACTCATCTTAAGAGGGGGCACTTCTGTTTAGTCGAGACAAAGGAACTTATAAATGCAATTCAGTTCACTTGGCAATTTTTTAGGAACGATTTGTTTTTATTCATGTGGAAAAGTGATTATCTAAACATACCTGGAATGTTATTTTCCTCGCACAAAGTAATGGCTGTCATGTCCATCACTGAGAGGTGTTTGGAAGTCACCTCATTGTAAGCTAGAGTATCAAGCAGACGAGCATTTGGGTTACGCCTTGGGTCATCATCATAGACCCCATCAACATTTGTAGCTTTCAGCACAACCTCAGCACTAACTGGATCCACAATTGAACGAGAACAATTAACTCCAAACAGAGGGATTACTTTTTTTCTTGAAGACTTCATCCATTTTCTAGGAATGAAATATTATCACATGGGTCAAAATGCATACGGTATTAATAATTAAAGGCTGGTTTGAATACTTTGAATATCTCAGTATTTCTGTGAATAATAGTAAAATAGTTTGAGTTAATATGTCTTATTGGATTTTGGGAAAGGAGAGAGAAAAAGTTGAATAAAAATATTATAAAATTAAAGAATTGTTTGAATATAATTTTTGAATATTATTTTTGTTTTGAAATTTGAAATATAGTATTGTTTTTTGTGTTTTGTTCAAGAGTTTGAGAAAGTTGTAATGATTAGTTAATGATTAGATGAAAAAGTTGAAGATTTGAAATTGAAAAGTGTTTTGTGTTTTGAGTGATGTTTAGGAAGGAAATATCTAAGAATACTTGAGAATAATTGTGTTGCCAAATGGACTAAAGCTTCAGTAACACCAAATCCAAATTACGTTTACCAATGTGGAGCTAGACTTTCATTTTGATACAAAAAAATATGACTTACTTTCCGCACAACGCAGGGCTGCAGCAGTGTCTGTAGTGAAGAATGGATTTCCAGTTCCAGCTGCAAAAATCACAACCCTTCCTTTTTCCAAATGCCTCACAGCCCTTCGACGTATATATGGCTCTGCAACTTCAGACATGCGAAAAGCAGTCTGCACCCGAGTAGGGATGCCAATACTCTCCATTGTCGCTTGAAGAAATATTGCATTCATAACAGTTGCTAACATCCTATAAAAATAATAGACAATGCAAGAATGCATGAAAAATATAATATACTCCTGGTGTATATGGGCTTCGCCTATGTCATTCATATTAATAAAGTTTTCTTTCTTATAAAAAAATAAACTATTTGTGTGTCTAGTGACAAGTTACCCCAATTTCTAGGAAGGTATCACTTAGGTACATAGTAAGTTTCTTTTTGATGGTCAATAATAAAACTCTCTCTCTCTCTCTCTCTCTCTCTCTCTCTCTATATATATATATATATATATCTCCCTCTCTCTCTCTATCTCACTCATGTAATATGTAATAAATACATACTGCAATACCCTGATAAACAGGGAAGAAATAAGATAATTGTATATGATATATAGATGAAACAGCACTACTTCAAAACTTCAAGCAACAGTATTCCACATATATTTACTTTTTCCTATGTTCCAGAATCCTTTAGCACCACAAGAAAATAGAATCTCCTAATAAGCTACCCATAGTAATAATGAAGTTATAAAACAAATTGACCATGAAAATACAACTTCCGTTACAGCTAAGAGGATTAACATGAGCAATAAATTAATTTAGTAAGGAAATTACCCAATGTAATCAGCAGACGAACGGTCCAGGCCACTACTTCCTGCCCAGGATGACCCACGGAAGATGTTCCCCCCTCCAACAACAATCGCAACCTAAAACATTGCCTAAGAAGACTAAGACATAATGCAGTGAAACAATTTTTAGAGTTTTGAACTTATTGGTTTCACATGCTTTATCCTGTGAATATATATAATGGGTGTTCTCTGCAATTCAAAAACAGTATGAACTACAAACATTTAAACTATTCCCAAGTTAGTCAGGAAATTCTTAGATTATTCCAGAAACCCAATGAAAACAATGATCTTTACTTCAAGCAGTTTTAAGTGTTTCATCCACTCAAATTGTAACAACCCAAGGAAAGCCACAGCTACATCTGGGATCGTACTCTACAAAAGGACTAATTAACGTTAAAATTGGATCTCTTAGAAATTACTATAAAACCCAGTACCACATAGCAAGTAATCAATATGGGACTTGAAACTCAATGCACTTTTCTCATCCTCATTTACCTTCTTCAAGCTTCTCCCATCTGATGGGGAACTTAGTGGGCTTTCACAATCACCCTCACTCAAATCACTGATGTCCTTGTTGTGGCCTATGATGCACTGAGTGTCCACTGTCACGTGTTACTAACTTGGCTTCAATCTCATTTGACTCAATAAAGCCTTAAAAGACTAGTCAATGTTACAATTGGAGTTCTTAGAATCATTATAAAGCTAGTTCCACCTAATAAGCAATCAATGTAAAAATTGACACTAAAAGTACTTTTATCACCGAATTGCTCCAAATCTCACATTTTTTTTTTTTTTTTGCAGCAAGTAGAAAATCTTATCCCTCTAGACTTTATTCATGACTACAACTACAAGCACATACAAAAATATATATAATTACGAGATAATGAAACCGCAAGACTCAACTTGTAAGAAAATAAAATGTAAACAACATAGAGGAAGAATGAAAGGAATATCTTATACGGGTAATTGTATTTGCTTCAATAGATATGCTCTTCAGGCACTTGAAGCAAATACATTTCCGAAGGCTCGTGTTTAGTGTTTACCTCAATGCCAAGGCGAGTCACAGCTGCAACTTCCCTTGCAATGGACATTGTAATCTACATAATGAAAAAAAAAAAAAGTGATAATACTTTACAAGTCAGTAAGAGAAGATAAAACAACATACTAAAAGTAATATACTTTTTCTTTTCTTTTGGATTGAATAAATAATTTACTCTTTAGATTCCAACCTTCGGATCGATATTTTGCATGCCATCTCCTGCAAGTGCTTCTCCACTCACTTTGAGCAATACTCTTCGCCATTTATATGATGGTTTGGAACTGCCAAAATCATTCATTGTCACTCCAAAAGAAGCCATAGATGACACCTGAGGCTGCCTGTAAAACAATCAAGTAAACACAGAATACATGATGGCACTTATAAATGCTAAATGCCACACTAAATTACAGGAGGAGGAAGAAGAAAACCAAAGTATTTTCACATTACAAAAATACCAGGAAAAATGAATCTACTCTTAGGTTCATCAACCTTGCACAAATACAAACATAAAATCAATGCCTTTTGTCCAAGAAAGGAAGTGATTCCTCTAATAGAAGTCAACCTTCAAGTGTCCATTGACGATTGGACATTCGATCAGATTTAATGTCCATGTAATCCATGGAAAGAAATCCTCCCTCCATCCAAAACTAGATGAGATTTTCCATAAGAAATGCATTTTAATAAACAAGATTAACATAAAGTTTTTACGTTTAGAAAAAAAAAATCATCCTAAACATAGTGTTTTACCCGACGTTGGTCGAGAATACAAAGTGAAAGATGACTTGAAAATATTTTGAAACACAATAAACAAACATGAAACATCCTAAACATGGAACAAACCAAAAACAACATGAAAAAAAGAAAAAGAAAAAACCATGTCTCATCATGGCACAAAGACACTTCCGCAAACACCCAAAACTCACACTTGTTTCCAATTTAAGGACAACCGTACGAAATCCTTAATACCCATTAAACAAAGAAACATAGAGAATCAGTCACCATTCATACCTCATATTCATGGCGTCTGGTGTGGGAGATATTTCAGAAGAAGAACACTGAATAACTAACCGCCCATTTGAGCTCCTATTACTCAACATCCAACCAGGGTAATGGAGCTTGAAAGGGGTCAGAGATGAGAAAGAAGACGACCATGATGACGAAGACGAAGATGAGGAAGAGGAACAAATGCTAACGGAAGAAAGAAGGGGAACGAAGGAGTTGGAGATTGCCATCACAAACTAAAGCCGTTTATTAAGAGGAAAAAAGAAGAAGAAGAAGAAGATGGTATTAGGCTTGTAGCTCGCCAACGCCAAGCCCTGCTTCAGTTCATGCTGAGCAATCTGGTTTTCCCCCTTTTATTTCACGCAAAGATAATTGTTTTGTTTTTAATTTTTAATTTTTGGGTTTTGTTTTTAAAGGTAAGTATTTTTCTCTGGAAAATGAAATTATTCAGTAAAATATCTCGAACAAATATAATCCATGGTCTTTTTCTAGGGAACGCGACGTCGTTATATCTTCCTTTTGCATTATCTGTGGTTTAGAATCTAGCTCGCCTACAAATTTCAAAATATAAGCGTTCTACTTTATATATTTAATTGATTTAAATCTTTATCTTTATTTCCTAGATTTAACGGTTGTGATTTCGTCAATCACCTACAAATTTAAATGTTTTATTAAATAAAATCCATAATGGGATCCTATTATGTAATATTTTTTCGAAAATAAAGAATAAAATGTTTAATAACAAATCTTTATTTCTTGTTATTCTCGTATTTATTACAATATTTGTTCCAAAATAAAGAAAAAAAAGACTAAAAATAGAATAAACCAGAAAATCTAAAATCTAAAAAAACTTAAAAATAGAAAATAAAACTAAGCAATAAAAAAACATTGGACAGAATAAAATAATGAAAGGGCATCCCCCTTGTCCAGAAACAATAACAAAATAAGAAAAAAAATCTATTGTCTTTATTTTTTAGTCCTTTATGAATTAGGGGAGGGAGATTTCGAACTCTAGAACTTCATTTTAAAAGTTAGAGGTTATGCCAATTAAGCGATAGGTGATAGAGTTAGAGAGGTGTAGTTTTTTGGAAGAAAAATGAAGCAGAGCAATACTAGTGAATAAGAAATACTCTGTAATCTTATTCCTCAAAAGCTTGCCAATGTAATCTATACAATCGTGTATTTATACAAAAGAAATAAAATAATCTATACAGGAAATACAAAAGAAATGAATATAAAATATTGCCCTTACACAGTTATACAGCCCAAGATATCACAATCAATTCTGCTGGAAATTTGTTGGGTATGTAGTGGTGTTGCTCTCTCAATTTTGCTCTCTGTGTGTCAGCTGACTCATCATTCGTTAATATCCCCTGCAAGATGGAGAATAGATATTTTCTATTCCCATCTTGGATAAAAGAAAGCCAAGTTGAGTGGAAGGGAGTGCCTTGGTGAAGACATTTGCAAATTGAAATGAAGAATGAACATGGCAAGTGCGTAAAAAATCAGATTGAATTTTGTCACGAATGAAATGATAATTGATCTCAATGTGTTTCGTGTGCTGTGAAACACCGAATTTGTTGCGATATGTATGGCAGCCTGATTATCGCAATAGAGATCAGCTATAAGTGGAACAGAGATGTGCAAATCTTGTAAAATATAAGACAGCCATTGCAGTTCACATGAAGTAATTGCCATGGCTCGATACTCAACTTCAGCTAAGGAGCGAGACACTACGGTTTGCTTCTTCGAACACCATGAGATCAATGATGAGCCAAGGAAGATACAAAAGCCCATAATGGAGCAATGAGAATCGGGGCAGAGGCCCAATTCTAGTCAGTATAACTGCGGAGATGAAAGGAGAAGCTAGAGGAAAAAAGAAGTCCCTGACCTAGTGCATTCTTGATGTAATAAAGAACCTGGGGAGCTGCATGTTGATGTGAGGAAGTAGGTGAAGTCATAAATTGACTTAAAACATGGACATCATAGCTTATATCGGGGTGAGTAATTGTGAGATAAATTAATTGACCAATCAAACGTCGATAAGGGAGAGGATCCGAGAGAGGCTATCCATCATCCATTTGAAGCTTCAAATTTTTTTCTATTAGTAACTTGAGTGGTCGAGTATTGAGAACACCAGCATCAGACAATATATCAAGAGCATACTTCCTTTGACAAATAAATATACCCTTGGAAGAACGAGCTACTTCAATTCCAAGAAAAAAACGAAGATTACCAAGACATTTAATTCGAAAGTGCTCATTGAGAAATGATTGAAGGGCAGCAATGGAGTCCATGTTTGAGCTGGACACAATGATGTCGTCAACATAGACGAAAAGTGCTGTGAAAGACCCATTGTGAGCCGAGTAAAGAGGTTGTGATCAGCCTCAGATTGCTGGAAGCCAAAGGTGAATAAGGCCTGAGAAAACTTGGAATAACATTGTCGCGACGCTTGTTTCAAGCCATAAAGACTTTTGTGTAAGCGGCAAACTTGATTTAAGGACCCTTTGAAATAACCTGGAGGTTTGCGCATAAAAACTTCTTCTTCCAAGTCGCCATGTAGGAAGACATTTTGAGCATCAAACTGCCTAAGAAACCAGCCTTTGATAGAAGCAACTGCTAACAAAGTTTGAACAGTAACAAGTTTTGCTAGCGGGGCAAAGATTTCGTTGTAGTCAAGTCCCTTTTATTGTGTAAAGCCGTTGGCGACAAGACGCGCTTTGTAGCACTCAATACTCCCATCAGAATTATGCTTGACTTTAAAAATCCATTTGGAGTCAATGGTATGCTTACCAGGTGGTAAATCAACAAGTGACCAAGTGTGATTGAGTTCAAGAGCAAATATTTCAGAATTCATAGCCTCACACCAATTAGGATACTTGACAACTTCTCCATAAGACTTGGGTTCAGGTGTGGCAGACAACGTAGAAATAAAAGCATGATAAGATGAAGAAAGTTTATGAAAGGAAAGAGAAGAAGAGAGTGGAAATGATTCGCTTGAGTTGCAGGGCCTTGTCGTGGACAAAGAAGAGGAGGCAACAGTGTTACATGTCTCTGACAATGGGTTAAGCTGCATTGTTTAAGAAGGTGGATGAACCATTGGTGGAGAGCATATAAAATCACTCAAATGAGGGGGAGGGCGACGAGAGCGAGTAGACCTAAGAACTAAAGAAGGAGGAGGTGTTGTGGATGTGTCAATGAGAGGGGAAGCATGTGTATGAGTGGCTGCATGTTGCTGAGTGGGTTGAGAGTTTGCCGGTATTGAGTCTGGATCAAGTAATTGGAAATTGGGAAAAGTGAAAGAAGGAGAGGGAGTGGATGACTTGGGAGTAAAAATGGAGTGTGGAAAGGAAATAGAGTTTCATGGAAGATAACATCCCTTGAAATGAAAATTTTATGAGTGTTGAGTTCAAGTAGCCGATACCCTTTTGCACCAAAAGGATAGCCAATGAAGGCACAATGCCGACTACGAGCATCGAATTTATGACGATGGTGGGAGGTAGTGGAAGCAAACGCAAGACACCCGAAGACACGAAGATGTGAGTAGGAGGGACGTTTATTGAAAAGGATTTCATTTGGAATCTTGTTGTGAAGAAGGGTGGGAATGCGATATATTAAGTAGGTGGCTGTAAGAACACAATCTGACCAGAATTCTAATGGTATTCCTGATTGAAAACGTAAGGCATGAGCCACTTGAAGGAGATGGCGATGTTTTCTTTCAACCAACCCATTTTGTTGGGGGGTCTTGACATGGGAGGTTTGGTGAATTATGCTGTGTTCAGAATAGAAGTTTGTCATGAAAAATTCTAGAGCATTGTCACTACCCAAGATTTTAATTTTTGTATTAAATTGAGTTATAACCAGATTACAAAAGGATTTCAAACAAGAACGTGCATCAGATTTATTTTTCAGAATATACACCCAAGTGCAACGAGAGAAGTCATCAACAATTGTGAGGAAAAACCGAGAACCATTGTGGTCTGAAATGTGGTGTGGTCCCCATAAATCACAGTGAACAAGATCAAACCAAGAAGAAGTAAAATTAGTGCGAGAAGGGAATGGGAGCTGTGTTCTTTTGGCAAGAGGACAAGTAAGACAATGTAAGTTTTCATTGATATTCATATGAGTAGTTACATTGATATCATGTATGTGTAACATGCGAGAATGGGAAGAATGACCTAATCGACAATGCCATAAATAATGAGCATTATCGAGATGATATGAACCCGTGGGAATGAATTCCCTTGAACCCACAATCAATTTGAAAACTCCTCAAGAAAGCCAAAATCAAGTCAAGGATGGAGAATCTAGACCCGATGAGAACTCGTTTCAAGAACCTAGATTATATTAAAATCTAGACCCGTTGAAGAACCCGTCTCAAGAACCCAGATTACAAAGGAGGAACGCCACAAAGGTTGTGATTTACCTTTGATAAGTTCAAGAGTTCAATCAAGAACAAGAGGAGAAAACTCAACTCACAAATAAAATTCAATATTGTCTAACTCTCAAATGAGGCTACAAAGAGTTTTTAAAGCCAAACCTAATCAAAACCCTAGCCAAAATAATGCCCCTTTTACCCAAAATTACCCTTGATGAACAGTACCGGCTACAGTACGCGCGGCTACAGTAACCCCTACAATAAATTGATGAAACCCTAGTTCCTAAAATGTAACTTTCCAAATAAGCCCTTGGCCAAAATACAAGGCCTTCCCAAAAACATAGTTCAAAAGAAATAAGACATGTGAGCCAAGCATCTTCAAGCCCACTTATTCTAAACTAATAAAATAAATCATTTAACCAAATTGGAAGCCTCCAATAATAATAGGCCGTATCTCTAAGTCATGTCTTCCACAGCTTGAATAAAGTGGATCAAAGCTGGTTCTTCTTCTTTCAGACCCATCTTCAGTGTTGGGCTCTTGCTGGCTTCATCCCAAGTGGATTGCACCAATCCTTGCATTGCTTCCTTGATCTTCTTGGCCCTTGATCTTGTAATTGGCCCATCTGGAACTTGCAAATGATCTTTAAGAGTAGGCCCACCTTGGTTCCTATCATTCCCCCTCTCCTCAAAAGGATTCGACCTCGAATCTTCACCTACATCAAAAGGAGAAAGATCAGAAACATTGAAAGTTGCAGAAACTTTATACTCACCTGGAAGATCCACTTTATATGCATTGTCATTAATTTTCTCAAGAATTTGGAAAGGTCCATCTCCTCGAGGATGCAACTTAGTCCTTCTATGGGCTGGGAATCTTTCTTTGCGCATGTGAACCCAAACCCAATCTCCTGGTTCAAAGATGACACGCCTTCGTCCTTTATTGGCTTGGGAAGCAACCCTTTCATTCTTTTGGGCAATTTGAAGCCGTACCCTCTCATGAAGTGACTTCACCAACTCCGCCTTCTTTTGTCCATCCAAACTACTCCTGTCATCAACAGGTAAAGACATCAAATCCAAAGGAGTAAGTGGATTAAATCCATAAACAATTTTAAAATGAGAGTATGAAGTAGTAGTATGCATCGTCCTATTATATGCAAACTCTATAAATGGCAAACAATCCTCCCAAGTTTTTAAATTCTTATGAACAACAGTGCGTAAAAGCTGAGTTAAAGTCTTATTAACTACTTCAGTCTGACCATCAGTCTGTGGATGACAAGTAGTGGAAAATAAGAGCTTAGTACCCAATTTCCCCCACAACACCTTTCAAAAGTAGCTAAGGAATTTAACATCCCTATCAGAAACAATACTCCTAGGTACACTATGGAGTCGCACTATCTCCCGGAAAAACAAGTCAGCTATGTTTGTTGCATCATATGTTTTATGGCATGGAATGAAATGTGCCATCTTACTGAATCTATCCACAACAACAAAAGTAGAATCTCTACCCCTTTTGGTCCTAGGCAGCCCCAAAACAAAGTCCATAGATATGTCTACCCATGGCTCACTAGGAACGGGTAAGGGTGTATACAACCCATGTGGCAAAACCTTAGATTTGGCATTTCTACATGTAATGCACCTTCCACAAATACGGTTAACATCTCTCTTCATCTTAGGCCAAAAGAAATGTTCATGCAAAATGTCTAAAGTTTTCTTGACACCAAAGTGTCTCATTAATCCCCCACCATGTGCCTCATGCACCAATAACTCACGCATAGAACAATTTGGCAGACAAAGTTTACTTTCTTTAAACAAATAACCATCATACTTGTAAAACTTACCAAATGCCGCCTTATCACATGCCACATACACATTTGAAAAATCAGCATCAACGGCATACATGTCTTTCACGTATTCAAACCCAAGCATTTTGACACTCATAGAATTAAGAAGTACATACCTCTGGGATAGAGCATCAGCAACAATGTTCTCTTTACCTTGCTTGTAACGGATGACATAGGGAAATGTCTCAATGTATTCCATCCATCTAGCATGCCTTTTATTCAACTTACCTTGACCATTGAGATGCTTCAATGATTCATGATTGGTATGGATCACAAATTCCCTTGGCCATAGGTAGTGCTGCCAAGTCTCTAATGCACGAACAAGAGCATAAAGCTCTTTGTCATAAGTAGGGTACTTCAGGGATGCCCCACTTAACTTTTCACTGAAGAAGGCTATGGGCCACCTATCCTGCATCAAAACGGCTCCAATCCCTATTCCTGAGGCATCACATTCAATCTCAAAAGTTTTGTTAAAATCAGGTAATGCTAACACAGGTGTAGAGCACAACCTTTCTTTAATAGTGGCAAAAGCATTCTCTTGATTAACCCCCTAATGAAACCCAACATTCTTTTTAATTACCTCAGTGAGTGGTGCAGCAATGGTGTTGAAGTCTTTAACAAAACGCCGATAAAAGCTAGCTAACCCATGAAAGCTTCTTACCTCAGTGATGCTTTTTGGCGTTGGCCACTCCTTGATGGCCTTGACTTTCTCTTCATCCACCTCAATACCCTTTGTACTAACAACATAACCAAGAAAAACAACTTTTTCCATGCAAAAGACACATTTCTTGAAATTAGCATACAACTTTTCACATCTCAACACATCAAACACATATCTCAAATGCTCAATATGTTCATTTAAGTTCTTGTTGTACACTAAGATATCATCAAAGTACACAACCACAAACTTGCCTATGAATGCACGTAGGACATGGTTCATTAATCTCATGAAAGTACTGGGCGCATTTGTAAGTCCAAATGGCATAACCAACCATTCATAAAGCCCATACTTAGTCTTAAAAGCAGTTTTCCATTCATCACCATCTTTCATTCTAATTTGATGGTACCCACTTTTAAGATCAATTTTACTGAAAATACATGAGCTATGCAATTCATCAAGCATATCATCCAATCTAGGAATGGGATGGCGATACTTTACCGTGATATTGTTGACCGCCCTGCAATCAATGCACGTCCTCCACGTCCCATACTTCTTTGGCACTAGTAGCACTGGTACTGCACAAGGGCTCATGCTATCCCTCACGTACCCCTTGCTCATAAAATCCTCAACTTGCCTCTGAAGCTCCTTTGTCTCCTCTGGATTACTCCTATAGGCTGGTCGGTTTGGAATAACAGCCCCAGGCACAAAATCAATCTGGTGCTCGATGCCTTTAATGGGTGGCAACTCATTTGGCATCTCCTCCGGGAATACATCCTCAAACTCCTGCAACAAAGAAACAGCCAAACTAGGAAGAGACTGATTAGTTTCATCAAGAGTAAGATAAGACTCTTTATAGACAAGAAAAATCATAGGGCGATCTACGAAGAAAGCCCTCTTAACCTCACTCTCTCTTGCATAGAAACTCACTTTTGCCTTTCCTTTTCTCTCAGAAGACTCTCTTTCTTAACCTCACTTTTCTCTCACGAGAGGTTGTATCGAGGTTGAAATGGAATTTTGAACCTTAGAATGATGTGAAAAAGTATGGACTAAAGCTTGAGGTGAAACATCATCTATGTGTAAATGATAGAGACCATGTAGCAGGCTATCCTTCCCAATCGTTGTCCAATGAGAAAGGCCCTGTATAAAGCAAACATTAGAGAAAAACATGAGACAACAATTCAATTGTTTGGCAAGTTTAGCTACAGATAACAAATTAAAATGAAAATTGGGAACACATAAAACATCATGGAGGAGAAGAGTTGTTGTCACTTGCACGGTACCAATGTGTGTGACAGTAGCTACTTCACCATTTGGGAGTCTAACAAAATTGGAAGTGGTGGATGTTATTTTGGTGAAGAAGGAGGGGCTGCAGATCATATGATCTGTAGCCCTCGTGTCAATGATCCAAGGTTGAGAAGTAGAAAAAAAAAGAAGACAAACACAAAGAGATACCAACAGCAGATGAAATATGGGGTTGAGTTGGAGGAACTTATTGGAGTTGGTTTGCAGATGAAGAAGCAGTTGGGTTCTTATTGTGCAGCAAGGCTATAAGCTCTTGATATTGCTCTTTAGTCAACACCAGGTTTGGGTCATTGTTGGTTGCCGAAGAAGTGGCTTCCATGGAGACAACATTGAGGCGTGGCTTGTGATACTTGTGTCTAGGGGGATAGCCGTGAATCTTGTAGCAACGTTCGACTGAGTGTCCAGTCATCTCACAATGAGTACAGATAGGAGTTGTAGCATTTCCAGATTTGAAGCATTGGGCCAAAGTATGCCTTGTGATTTTACAATGAGTGCAGTAAGGCTTGTCTCGCTTGGGAGAAAATTGAGATGGTCGACGAGCAGCCAGCGCAATAGTATCAATTGTAGGAGTAGCGGAAGTGATGTGATGATGACGCTCTTGTTGTTAAATATAGGAAAATACCTTGTTGACAGGTGGTAGAAGGTCAATTAACATAATTTGGTCATGAACATTTGTAAACGAGTCATAGAGACCCATCAGAAATTGGATCACACAGTCTTGTTGGTATCGGTCTGAAATAAATTTCGTTGAGGCACAAGAGCAAACAGATAGGGGGTCATAGATAGAGAGTTCATCTCAGATGGATTTAAGTTTCCCATAGTAGATGCTTATCGTATCTGCTTCTTGCGACAAATTGGCAAGTGTTTTCTTCAATTCATATATACGAAGACCATTTTGAGGGGAGAAACGGTCCTGCAATTCAAGCCTCAACTTACGAGTATTATCAACAAATGCAATCGATGGACGAAGTGGTAGACTAATAGCATTTTGAAGCCAGGACACAAGCATATAGTTGCATCGTTCCCACAATGAGAGAAGGAGTGCGGAGGTAGAGGCAAGTTTGTCAATGGTTCCATCAAGAAATCCGAGTTTATTCTTTACCCGAAGTGCTCGTTGAATGGATTTGGACCAAGTGGAGTAATTCTCGGTTGTGAGGTGTTCGGTGATCAGAAGCGTACCAGGATTATCAGAAGTTTCTAGTCGGTATGGGTTGTTTAGATTGCTGAGATCGGTAAGGTTGAGAGTAGAAGAATTCATAACTGGGGTTTCTGATGCAGTGATAGAGTCAGAGGTATAGTTTACTGGAAGAAAAAGGAAGCAGAGCAATACCAGTGAAGAATAAATACTCTATAATCTTCTTCCTAAAAAGCTTACCAACGTAATCTGTACAATCGTGTCTTTATACAAGAGAAATAAAATAATCTATACGGGAAATACAAAAGAAATGAATGTACAATATTGCCCTCACGCAGTTATACATCCCAAGATATCACAATCAATTCTGCTGAGAATTTGTTGGGCATGTAGTTGTGTTGCTCTCTCGGTTTTGCTCTCTTTGTGTGACAGCTGACTCATCATTCGTTAATAACATGCCTTTGGCAAATCTATTATCATTTTAATTCAAAAATAACACATAAATTGTTAATTAATTTTCAAGTCAAATTTAGACAGAACTGAAGAATTTGGTGGGTGAAAGCAGGAAAGGTATGAATTTGTTGTTGTTTTGGTAAAAAGGGGTCATAAGTTCGGTTGCCAGAGTATTCTGAAACTGAAGCATCTCATTTTGTGAGCATCTATCTGTTCAAGCACTTGCAGAAGTTGGTGCTACAGCCACAGCTACTACTAGTAGTAGTAGCAGTTTCTAACGACATTTTTCACCTCATACAACAACAGAAGAAGGAAAAGACCAAAAATTCAATTAATATTTCTTTTCTGTGTGGATGTATACATTAGGTATCATTCATCCCAAAAATAAGTTGTCGAAAGAAAATGAAAAATTGCATGGCCTTAGCTTCTTCGCCAAACTATCCGAGCTAGTTGACATGAACAGAAGTGAAATTCTGAACTTATCAATCGTGTCAAAAGATTTTGTCATTCGGGAAGGGAAATTTAGGCTAGATATCAACAGCTCGAACTTGTCAATGGCCTTTGATCCAAATGATTCGCACGTCCGGTGTCTCAAGGGAGAGATCCAGGCTTTGAATCCATCCTCCTTTCCCGTGGTCTAAGAAGAAGAAAAAACTTGAATTTCGGCACACGCTGACTGACATACATGTACATAATGATATACATCGCCTTGAGAAGCTTCATTGTTTCTACTGCTAGAGCCTAGAACCTGATGGGCAATCCATAGTTGTGGAATGTTTTGATTGTTCCATCGCATCCAGCCGTCACAATCACGACTCCCCACGTGTCTGATATAGTCCTGTGTTTGTGGGCATTACTGTAGTGCTGATCATGAGATTCATCTTCTGAAACTGGTACATCGCACAGGGGAAGTTTCTCTTCCGGCCAAGTTGCAGAACCCCAGCACGAGCCATCCATGGAGAACCAATTACCAAGGGAAGAACGTTCGGAATCAAGGTCCAGTGTTTGTGAGCTTTCAGTAGCACCACTCCCAGAGCCTCTCCATCCTGCTCTGCTCCTTGACCAAGGCATTGCAACGGTCACACCTTCGGAGAAGAAATGCTCACAGGATCGCACAGGTTTTGTTTGTTTTGACGCAGGGATGCACGCCCCGTTATAGTTCCAGAGATAAACACGAGAGTCCCCTCCAATCGAGACTATATGTTTCCCACTTGAAGTAAATGAAGCTGACATCTGACTTCCTGACTTTGGAAGACCTGCTCAAATCAGTAGTAACTATTTTAAGACGAGTCCACAGCAACCAAATAAAACAGGTTTAGACATACTCCAAGGGTGAAATGCACAAAAGCAATTTATTTAATGCAAAAATAGCAAATCGTGCACCGAGGCATATATGATTGTGGATGGTTTATCTTATTACTTAAACCGTGCAGCTGTAAGATGAATATTACAGAATAGTGTTCAATACTTTCATCTCTAGTTCATTAAAGTGAATATGCATGAGCTTTTGTGCAGACAAAAGATCACATGGAAACTATCTCCATACAGCATGCATCAAAGTGATCACAAATGACATCAGACACCTAACTATAGACATGCTTCTGAAACTCCTAGATTCAGTAGTGCAAATAAAATTCGAGCTCTTTACAATTAATATCTCGAAATAAAGATCAACCAATCCACTCTAACATGGATTGTCAAACTTTTTTTTATCGGTAGCATGGATCTCTAACCTCACCGATACAGCTTTCAGAACTCAGATAAAGAATCAAATGTCAAGCATCACAAACATTCTAAACGGGCAGGTGTCAAACATAACAACAGAACGGGCAATTAAATCACATCTGCATTAACACTTCATAATCATCTGATTAACAAGACCCCTTGACCTAGTACCAACCACAACCTACTAGAAGCCTGATATCCATCCGGTACAATGGAAATTCATTACCTTTTTTTTTTATAAGTGCAATGGAAATTCATTACCATAACTATATCTTTAGGAGAGAAGAAAAGTGACCAATAAGTAGTACCAGATCCTCATAGGGTGTCCATATAGTGGAAGAGTTCCAACTTGTAAAGCATCTAAACCCAACTAATCTATTCTATGCTGCAACAACAGACTCTCCAATCACAACAGCACTTGGAACAGACTACTTAGCATTACTTATAACACTATCAATATGAGAAAAATAATTATAGGAGTGAACAGTGAAATACTATTTAAAAATATCATGTGTTGAATAGAAAAGAATATATTACAGCTGATAAAAACAGACAGGGGAGTGTAAAATACACGATCAAAGGACTGTGGCCTAAATTGGCCTATTCTTCTTAATATAATCTTTTGCTTATAAAAAAAAGGACCATGGGTTAAATTGAAGCATTTTCACTCCAAGAGTGGCAGATTTGACCATTGGATGATTACAAAACATATGATTAGTCTGCCAATCCAGGTTTGACACTATATTAAAGTACATATAACTTGTTAAAAACACATTTTTACACATCAGTCTCAACTCAATGATTTTCACAACTCTATCTCAGTACTGTTCTCTTAGAATGTTATCGCTGCAAGTACATCAAGACTCAAATGGAATGTTGAATGGTGAAAAACTGATTTTCACACCAACAGTCTCAATTTAATGATGTAAATTCTCCACCTCCGTATTGGTGGACATATCAACGGAGAATAAAATGGAAAGATGAACAGTTAGAAAAGATTTTCACACCAACGGTCTAAGAAAAAACTATCTACCTCTATATTTGCGGATGATATCAATGCCATCAAATATATGAAGTTTCGAGTCTTCTGATGATATCATAACTCTTTGAGATATTTCCTGGGAGAACTGCAAGGAGGAAATATACACATGGTAAACAAAATATGTCATAGGGAGTCTATTTAGTATTTTCTATGAGAGCAAGAGTGCAGCATACCTGAATGCCAGTGATCTTATTAGCAGACGTTTTCTTTTTGCGTTGAACACATATCTGTGCATCGAGTTTTAGATGTTTGCCTATACCATATTAAGACCAATTTAGGCACTCCAAGGGGAGGGTAAAAAGGATTCAAAATAAACTAATGCCACTACTCAGCATAAAGATGTACCTGATGCATCATAGAAACGACAAGTGCCTGTAATAGAACCAACTATGAAGCCCTGATTGCATAGAAATATAAAATATGATTATTGTCATGAGCTTCAAAAAGCATAATCTTAGGAGAAAATTATATAAATTAAAATCAAGATATTCAGATCATACATTCCCATCTGGCTTGTAGCATATAGCAGTTATTACATCTCGCACATCAGCCCAATCAACAACTCGCTTCTCAGACACTCCCCAAATTCGAACTTTTCCATCTACGGAGCCACTGATAAAGTAATTGTCATCAACAGGATTGAACTGCACGCATGTCACTGGTTACAATGAGGAGAGAGAGAACTATGTTAATACTTCTGGAAGCAATAAAGCAAAGAAAACAACGAAGTAAGAAATACATGATTGTATTCTACATCATGGCGAGATATGCGTTTGATCTTATCATTATATCTACTTGCAAATATGCATGGTGCATCTGAATAGCTAAATTTATTAAATGAAAATTACAAAATGTAATTACATTAGCATACATTGAGCCAATATATGATGAATAAAACCTTTAAAAAAGTGTCAATGTTGGTACTTGATTTTCAAATATGGTTAAGCACTTTAATCTTTTCTCTCCTCACTCTTATAGTTTTTCTAGTACATGAATTTTGGTTTTATTCAGGTCTCGTTTTTTCAGTTTTGAAATGGTTATTCAATTTTACATGAGGTTAAAGAGCCTATAATTTATTACTCTTGATGGTCAGGGTCACTTTGACATACAATATAAAATATTTTTGGTTCCTCTATCCACTCAAGTAAAGTTTGTGAGATTCCTCATCACTAAATATTTAATTAAATGTATTATTAAGTTTTAATTTAATGACATATATAATGGGGGTGTTACATGGCTAAATAGAAGTAAAGCTCTCCACTTCGAAAATTATAGATTATATAGATGATATTATTAAAGAGACAAAAATTTCAATCGTCTCATATGTACCGTAATCATTGTGACGGAAAACATTATAACATTGTGTGCAACCCAATTTCCACAGACGAACGGTTTTATCCTTGGATGATGAAAGCAGAAACTGTAACAAAACATTTAGATTAGCTACAAAAGTGTTACAGGCTTATATGCAAAGATAATCACGCAAAGCAAGGGTCAAGAGACTCACATTTGAATGGGACCAAGACAGGTCCAAGACACCACTAGAATGGCCATGAAATTCATGCACTGGCGACTCTTCAATGTGAAAAACCTTATCAGGAATAACAATGGAGGCATGGTTCATACTTTTTTCCCCAAGAGTGGACTTGCCTCCTTTCATTTTTATGCCGAAACTGCCTCTAACCATTAAATAATTATCCAAGGCATCTACTGATGTAACACGCCAAATACGTGCAACCCCATCTTCGCCACCACTTGCTAGATATTGGCCATCTGGACTAAACTTCATTGTCCAAATTAAGCCATTGTGTGCACGAATCTCTTGCCCATTGAATAGAGCCGTAAATTCCATGTACCTCTTGTTATTCTGCCATACCTTCATTCTGTTTATCTTAGGCGTTCTAGAATTTGGTTTTGATACTTCTGTGACAAATGTATCTCTACTTCCCTTCCTCTTGTTGATAAAGTAATTTAACCAATTTTTCAATCTCCTTTTACCCAAATCCAAGTTTTTATATTCTTTTAAGTGGGCATGCACATTACTGCCCACATATTCTTGAGCAGCAGTTGAATGCTCAGTAGCCTTCCCATCGAGAACTACTTTCTGTTTCTGTCGGTCTTCTTGTTTTCCTTCCAATTCATCAAACAGGGCTTTTGCTTGCGTGCCCCTCTCTCTTTTACAGCAAACCATATTTCCCTCTGCTAAATCAGTAGATGAAATGCAAGAGCTTGAGACAGCTCCACTGCATTGCTTGAGCCTCTGCAATCCCATCACCTCTGACAAGCCAGAAACTTTCATTCCAATCTCCGCACAAATCCCAGGAGAAGAAAATTCAGCTAAACCAATTCCACGTAAGAAATTCTCCCGCCTTTCCTTAATGCTTCGTGGTTCATTCATCCAAATACCATATTCTAAATGTATAGAACCTATCTCTTCATCTACAGATGACTCTTCAGACGATAAATAATCCGCGGAGTCAAAGAAAACATCAATTTCTCCCTCATCAGAGCTCAGCATGTCTTGTTCTTGAGGCCAATAATCCACATCAAAAACACAGTTCTCGCACTCCCTATAGGCAACCAAGCAGTACTTAGAACCCTTCAATATCAAAGAATGATCGAATTCATGGACCCATTTTTACTCGCAAACTATGCGAGAAAAGGCGGCCACAGTCTGCAATTCAACCATATATCTGTAATTTTCAAGCATGGGCAAGTACGAAGAAACAACTACCAAACCCAAGAGACCACCAACGAGAACTGTTTTCACATGTTCTAATGCTCAAATATATGGATACGAGTACTGAGATACTCATAGAAAACAATATCAATATCCGAAAACGCGGAAATGCTAGAATAATCAAATTCTGGGAACAAAGTTTAAAGCTTCAAGGTAGAAGACTGTACCTCTGCTTCAATACAAAGCAACAGTGAAATTCAACACCATGACCGACACCCCCTAGAATTGCGGCCAATGCAATACCTCGAGGTTAATTCCACACCTTTGAGCACATACAAAACAAACCCAAAACTCATCAAGTGCTCTGTACTCGGAGGTCGGCATAGAGGTACATGAGAGAGATTGGTGGAGGAAATAAAAGTTTGAACAGAGAAGGGTATCCAATAGATTAAAGCAAAGTCTATGACAAGTGTCAATTAGAGGCCGAATAAATGGCCTCGAGATATGGGGTGTGGGGGTGAGACTGAAAGGCACCACGAGCGACAAACACGAGCGGCGCTGCTTCTGCAATTACCCTACTGCTGTCAATAGGTTCCAAGCGCACCAATCTATGTAACATAAAGAAAACTCATTAATGTCAGATGCCCTCCCCGTTGAAGAGGTTAAATACTAACTTAAATTTCATAAGCCCATAGCAAAAAAGTTCATAAAAATCCAAAAGAACTGTGAATCAGAAATTACAGTCCATAGAAAACCAGAAGAAACTACTTCGTTAATCAAGATACAATTATGAATCTTAGAGACATTTTGAATACATGCCTAAAGCTAAAAAGACCCAGATAAGGAATTGTAATAGATAAAAGTTTTTAAGGCCCACTAAAGGTAAGTTTCCAGAAATTCAAAATTCACTAACCAAATTAAAAAGAAGATTTTTTTTACTTTGTTTTATTGCTCATGCTGTAAATTACTAAATTTGTGTCTAAAAAGGAAAAGTGGGAATTGAAGAAATGTTATAGTAATGATGATGTAAAAGGGTCCAGTAGGCTCTGCTGAGATTTTATGAAGCCTTTAGACAATTTCTAAAAGACATTAATGGCAATCGAATCGTAGCAACGACAGAAAACGAACCAGACAGACTATGAGCAAACCAAGCCCTTTGATACCACTACCATACAAATAGACTAGCAGCAGCCAGAACTGCAGCTATACCACCGTTGTAAAACGAAGTAAGTCAGACAGACAGAGAGCTCATGCTGAATAAAGTGGTAGGGCAAACACCTGTGGGCTATATAGGTAATTGCGCGACCAATCGTTTCGGTAGGTGAACATATTAGCTCTCTGCTCCGGTCTCTCTCTCTCTCTTCCTCTCTCGGGGCAGGTAGCCGGGTTTCGGTTCCAATATCAATATTTCTTGGGTTTTGTGTTGAAGGTATGTTTTGTGGCGTTAAATTAGAAGAGACACTGCGATAGAGCTATAGGACTGCTAAGCTTATCGATCTCTGGTTCTGGCTTTCTGGCTTATGGGCTTATTTTTGTTTTGCCTTTAGTGATTCTAGAGAACAGTTTTCCGGGTTTCCGGGACTTTTGTTGGCAATGATCCAAAAACATCAATGAGAAATTTTCGTTCAAAGACTTTGAATTTTTGGATGTGGACTCTCACCCAGAGAGATCGAGAGGCATGAATTAGAGACTGTGGCACCTTTCCAGAGCTTTCTTTTCCTCTCAGATTCTCTCGAATCCAATCCCCGTTTTAGCTGTTTTCATGAGTGAAGCATTTGACTGGAGAAGCAAAAAAGAGAGAGATGGTTGGTATTTACAAAACGAAAAGCATTTTGAAAACCAGTTTGTTCTTTTTTGGGAAGTACTTAAAAACAGAAATATCTATCTACCATATTTAGGATAATAGGACTATATACGATTTCAAGACCCAAGAGAAAGAAGCAATCACGTGACCCAAATCATTCAAAGAGAAGAAAGAGAAACCTCTGGCAAAGGGAGTAGTCAGTGGTATCTTTACCATTGGCATTGACGTGAAATAAGAGCTCAGTACGCACGACGAAGTCTCTGATCTCGATCGTACTCAAAATTACAGAGAGAGTCTGAGCGAGCTAGCTGCACGATCTCGCAGATCTCCTTTCGGATGGGCCCTTTACTGTTATGGTTTTCATGGAACCACTTAAGTCCCGAGAGAAAAGTAAAATGTACGTACGGACAGTTCAATGTTAACGTGTATGGTTGAAGAGTGTTGCAGGAAACGAGGGTGTTTACACGTACTTACGTACGTAGGGAGTGACTCTGTTTTCTTTACGTATACATGCAATAAGGGAGACCTAGGAGAGGGAAAGAGAGAGAGAGAGATGATAAGATGGATCGAAGTCTACCGTATCATTATCAATGATCAGTGGGCATATAAATTTTTCTTGGCATCTTTCGAAGCTTCCAAAAATCCTGGTGTCACACCCTACGATCATGGGTTGTGACTTCCGAATCCAAATCGTCAACCGTTGATTTCATATCATTTTGGTCGGGCACCATATAAAGCATGCTAATTAACAATGATCTTGTGTGGAAAGAAAAAGATATATAGAAATAAAGAAGATCAGGGAGAGAGGTATGCATGATCAGATATAATGAATGCATGTTTATCGATCAATTTCAGCCCTCGAATTATAGTACTTTGAACCAAAGAGAAAAAATCCTTGACTTTTGATATCAATGCTAGAATTTCCTTTAATTAATGTTATGTGTTTGGACTCGAATCCAGTGGCCCCTCCTCGTATCCATCATGTGCATGCATGTTCATGAGAAAATTATAGCTAGCGTGAATAGTACCGATCATCACAGTAAACTTCTCTTTCACTAGCTAGTAGTCATGGGATCTATGCTTATTACTATCATGTTTGTGCTGTTGGCAACATATTATAATGAAATGAAAATGGCAGTATATATGGGAAGAATTACAGACTTATGCAAAAGTTCAGTGCTTCTCACCTGACAAAATAAGTTTAGAAAATGAAGGATGCGTTACTAACCATTAAGATTGTTGAATATTAGCAGTTTTGGTGTGTGTGTATATATGAAAAATTCTATACACTATACTACTATCCTACTTTCATCTTATTAAGTATGATGTGACATATTTCTCACTATTAAATGATCATTTATTGCATACTTATTTATATGATAAATGTGCCACATACCACTTAATATGATCAAAATAAAATAAAAATGTGATGTGTATATAGCATTATTCATATATATATATATATACGAGTTATGTTATATACCACACTCGTATATTATTTTGATTATATTAAATTATATGTGACACATTTATCACAATTAGATAATAAATATATATATAATATTCGGAAGGTTATCCAACTCCAAAGATGATGGACTGTCGAGTACCGAAGTCTGATCTATCTGGCAAAGCCATTTGTTTTCACTTCCCAAGAGATATATACAGATCATGCATGCACCGCACGAGCACTGTCGAGGCGTGTGAGATCTAACATTAATTGTGTAATATTTTGTGACATTAATTAATACATTGGGCTTGTAAATATATATATATATAATACTATATGTATATATTCTGTGTGATCAGTATGCATGGTACGTACAGGTCATTTATAGAATCACAGATTTATACATCGCGAAGAACAATAATTAAATAGGTCCAGATCAAGAAACTGCAGGCCGAAAGTTGAATAACGGAGAAAGAACAATTAATTAATTACATGCTTAAAATTGTCTCTCACGAATTAAAGCCGCCAATGATTAAATGGTTATGAAAAATTCTATACACCACATTACCATCTTTTAATTATAAATTATAACTATAGGGGCTGGCCGGAAAAAAGAATCAATAAACAAAAATGTTTACCGCTACTAACATATTTATATATATCATATCTAGTAATTAAGTAAATTGATTTTGAAGTAAAAAATAATTAGTACTTCAAAATTATTTGATGTCTCATATATGCAACATATATATCATCTCAAAGCTTGTTAATTGCCAGGAAACTTGAGGAGATATTCACGATGATGATGAGAATCTCCATGCATGCATATATACTAGTCTTGTAGGGCAGCATGATCAAGATCGATGATGATGATGAAGATAATGGTAATATCAACGTACGTAATTAACAGAAGTACTTTATGATCTCATGCAACTTATAAAAATTAAGAACAATCATTGAGCTCACAGCTTTCATGAATTATCTAGCTAGGCATCAAATCGATCTCAATTATTGGTGTTTTGGCATTACAATTTAGAAATAGTCCGTACGTGTTTGTGGTTTTCCTTGTTTCCAGCGTCAAATTATACTTTTACTATCTTTTCAAAATGATCAATATTAATATTATTTGCTTTTTTGAGTGACAGGCCAGTCTCTGATTTGGATCATTCAATAAAATATCTGCTTATTTTCATCTTACATGCATATATATAAATTGCAATTTTAAACCAACAATTATATATACTACAGACGAGGATCAGTGGTAGTAGTGTTGATATATATATATATATATATATATATATAATTACTCACACACAAAACAAGGAAAAGAAAAACCAAAATGTACCCAAAATTTTCATCCAGAAATCAAGATTTCTCGTGTGAAATCTTGTATATGCGCGAACAAACAAACATAGAGGCCCACGCGAGGGAGACGGCCGATCGAATCAGACAGACTCGGATTTGTAATCCCATTAATACTTATGTAATACTACGCCAAAACATAATTATATTTATATACATGACATCAAAACGAATATGGAAAACATATATAAAGTAGGCGTACGTACGTATATGAATCAGAGATTCATCCAAGAATATTATTATCAGATTCAGAAAACTGCTAGGATATCATGGAGACTAACCTCAGACGACATGCAGTAGCTTCTTCGTTGGCAAACAATAATAGATAGCTAAACCTTGCAATTAGCTAGTAGAGCAAACATCGATCTACAGTACTAGAGCGAATCCCCACCATGACTGTGCTTGATATATATATAAATATGAGAGAGAGAGAGAGATATGAATTACAATCATGAAGTGATCAACTTATTATATATATATATATATTGTTAATAATTTTTGTAGATATGGAGCTTTTTGAGCCACCTAAGCACTACAGGTTTTAAAACCATAAAATAATGCAAGCGGCCAGCAAATCTGGGGTCAATCTTCCCTCGATTTCCTCTCATTAAAAGCCAAAAGGTGCACGCTATAGTACCAATATTTGTTTAGCCTGATCTCTTATATTGTTCAAACTTCAATGGAGCACTGCCCTTAAACCCTTCTGTATTACATTTTTTTATTCAATTAAACGAAAAAAGTAAGCATGCATGCATTACATTGATTATGGACTTAATTTATGGTCTCTCGTTGCCACATTTCTTCCATATTCACCCTTCAATATCCTATCCCGGCCCGATCACAACTTCTAAATCATATATGCATGACATTAATTGCTAAAGGTACTATGATTTATTAAAGATATAATTGATTGGCCATTGATCATCATGATCTTGATTGCACGCTTCATTCGTTTCTTGAAGTTCAATTGAACAAAAGCCGAATGCATTCATGCTCAGTTAACTTGTACATATTGTTTTTCCTGATCTTAAGGGGAAATCAAAACTTAACTTGTATGTAATATTCTAGCTAGGCAGTAGGGGTGGCCGGGAGGATATCCGGTTTTGTGATGGAGAAGGCTAGGATTAATGGCATTAATTTCTTGCTTTCCATTCAGATATATAAAGCAGGCCTGACGCGCATCCAGAGGGAAGCTTTAGAAATGAGAAAATTTTGGCCTGGATATGAGTATCAAGCTCTTAAAAAGATTGTTTGTTGGAGCATATCTCCATAAAATCTGCCATCATTTCCTTTCTTTCAAAAGAGAAAGGGTGCAATTTAGTAACTTTTCTGTTTAGGATATACAGAAGTAGTAGTACTGATTTAAACTCGGACCCTATTTTGGAAAACATGGCGATTCTAGTAAACGACTTCATGAAAGAAAAACAATGAGCATTTCCTAGAATTATGGCGGTCATACATGTAATTGTCATTTTCTCTCTATGAAATCATCGGTAGTTTCTTCCTTTTTTGCGCCTGGAAGTGGTATATAGATTCACGTTTAGAACCGTGGAAGAAATTATGGCTTTAACATCATTTACATGAAAAGAGAATTGAGAAATTTTAGCAACCATCCAGCTGCAGTCAGTACGATATATAACTGGTAAAGTCTATTTGATTGTAATGTTTATCAAACATGCAAGTCTGTGAACAATGCATTCATGGTGAAGATCGAAGATATAAATTATACATACATATACATACATTCATACATATATATTGGAGATACATATATATATAATGTGTGTGTGGGTGTGTGCACGTACGCGCGCTTGTGCTATTTTTCTAAACATGAAACATCCATGCATGTCTGTCTTTCAGACCAAATATAGGGCCTCCATGGCGCACATATATTGCTTCTATTTGATTAAAAATGGAAGACCCCACTCACATGCATGCATACCCTTTGTTTGTTTAGTATCATTGGAGACTCATACAGGCCATATGACTTAATTGCATGGAATTTGACTTGCAAGCACATTGTCCCATGTCCCACCCCCCCATTAACTACTGCTTATATATATATATATATATATAAAAATATATATATATATCATCTTCCTAAAGTTTAAAGTGCGTGGCCAATTCACAACCTTTTGAAAATTTCTGTTCGTTCGATTTCATTTTTTTTCATTATTCTTTGTACGTATTGCTCTACTGGCATTTATAATTTAATTAGTCTCTTGGTGGAGATCTTAGTGGTCCATTTTATGAGATTAACTCCTAATTAATTCATGATCATTGGAGACTTATAAATATATATATCCTCGAGATACGATGATTCATGTCCATTAGGTTAATTATTACATACCGTTAGAACAGGATCAAAGAAAGCATGTGATTGTAATATCTTCCTCACCCACTCAATATCTTTTTAGAATCTCTTGTCAATATATGATTCCACAATCCTTGTAAATATTGTTAATGGTGATCATGAAAAGACAAATGACACAGGCCGCAACGATTTATTAGAACATGATCATGATATATGTATATATATGATCGATCGTATCACCAAAACAAGATAACATTGTATCAATTATATATATGTTCACGTTCAAGTACCAGAAAATATTAACCATCGATCATCTCTACTTGGGATGATGATGACGATGACGATGACGATCTATTTCACATGCTATATATCTTTTAGAGATGATCAAGAAGCTAGAAGATATATTAAATTCCTATCCCCAAGAATATTGGCTGCCTGTAGTGTTTTTGTTTACTCAAAAAAGAAAATCATCTCTCATGTACATGAATCAGTAAAGGCAGTCTCGGCTTTTGGAGATTAAGACATTACATGAAAAAAAGTCTGTAGCTTTACAGTAGTAGGACCGTTTCTGATCTTTTTCTTGCACTCTAATAATTAGTCCACCCTATTGCCATTTCTTAATAAAGTAGTCACACTAGTACCTACGTACCCAAATTAATTCTTTTTTTGGTTGATTATTGCCTACTGCATGCATGAATTGATCTCTTAACACACCATGGTTTTGTATATATAGTTTCTGATCTACGGCCATGCATATATATATATATATATAGAAATAATAAAATATAAAGGCATAAGAACTAGCTCAAAACATTGCAAAACGTATAAATTAATTAAGGAGATCGAGTACTCACTATGTTTTCCTAGCCATGTAACGTCGGTTAATTCGTAATCTATATATATTTATATAAAGTATAGAATGTCGACTGTGGAGGTCTTTGAATTTGAGCCACATACACATGCTGGATCGGGAATGAATTCTTAAATGGAGTTAGCTTTCAGACGTGGGCCGGGAGATATAGACACGACGTCGAGAAGGTACAGTTGTACCCTAAACGTATTGCGACAATGGGGACGTGTCGTGCCGCAAATGGCTGGAATTGTGACGACCCTGGCCTACTGAAAGATACATGCTATCTTCAAAATATTTTGTGCTCTTGCATTACATGATCCATTATTAATTAATTGACCTGAAGTCGCATAAAATTTCATGCAGTCGGCGTGGCACGCGCGTTGGTTCAATTAGTTCTATCGATCTCAAGCTAGCTAGCTAGCGTTAATTATCTATATATATATATAATATATAATATGATGATTGGTTCATAATTCTTGTACATACGTAGGGGACATGAATTGCCACAAGAATTAATTCTAATTTGGAATTAAAGACGTTGGTTTCAGACATGAGATAAGGTAGCTACCAAGGCATGACTTTGATTTGTATAATAAACTAAAGACACTGACATGATTTAATGTAATATATCAGATCTACTTTATAATAAAAAATCAACCTTACAATTTAATGTAGAGACGAATGAAACAAAAAAAGTTAGCATAATATTTTTCTAGAGCCTTGGGGGCCATGGCCCCGCTCACCCTTCCTTGGCCTCATCAGTAATCTGATAGATCATATTAAACTACATAAGTATATAAATTTTATTATGTAAGATTTATGTGTAGATAATATTTCTCTTAATTATACTAATTAATTAAAAGAGACATAATCTTTGCTTGCTGTTTAGTTAGGCATGAATTGGGGTACGTAGTTGATTCACCATTTTTCTTGGAAACCCTAGTTACTACCACATGCGTGCAAGATTCGATTCTCCCTCTCCGAACACAGATTTATGGAACACTACTGTCAGTTGCCTCAAGCTATAAACGCAGGCCGGTTTGACATTATTCTCTACTATTTCACATTGTTCACAACCCACTCAAACCCTATCTGAACTTACAAAGCCCCTTTTTTTTTAGCCCACTCACTTTCTTTTCTTGTTTTAGCCCATAATCTCAGCTCCTTTTGTTTTTGGGCTTGTTAGGAAAGTTAGACCAGATAAGAAAATCTCAAAAATTTTATTTATTTTTTAAATATTACTTAAATACAAAATATTTTTTAATTTTGAATTTACAACTTTTTCATTTTTAGTCATTACAACTTTTCTAAACTTTCAAATAAAATATAAAAAAACAATACAACTTTTTCAAATTTCAAAATAAAAATCATATTAAATTATATTCAAACAATTTTTTAACTTTATAATATTTTTATTCAACTTTTTCTCTCTCATTTTTTAAAATATAATAAAAAATTTTAACTCAATTCTTTTTCATTACTATTCACAAGCCATTTCTTTATTATTCACTGAATTCTCATATCATTTTATTACCCAAATATGCTCTTAAGGGGAGTGCTATTCCCACCAACATTCGGTGAATAATATCACACTCATGGTTCATTTTCTTCTATATTTGGTTTTTTTTTTTTACAAAAAAGGGAAAGATTGGAACTAAATTGAAAAATTAAAAATTATACCACACCAAGCAATCTATCTTGAATCGACCTTCAAATTACTGTCAATGTTCTTCAACATATATATTGGGATTGATCAACTCTCCTGTGGGCAGATCCAAGTCCAACACTAGTGACACTGATACCTACAACAAGCCAAGCCACCTTGTACGAGCTAGAAGTACTCCAAGTCCACCCAAAAACTCAATCCAATATTCTCTTATTTATTATTTTATTATTATCCGCCTGGTTATTTCTTCAATCTAGTCTGGATTAAAACGATTTTTGGACAGAATTTACTTTATTTTCTGGTATTTGCGATCATTTGGAAAACTTGGTCATGAATTGAAAACCTATAGATAGCTTCCTCTATTATATATTCCAAAAAAAAAAAAAAAAATTTAAACACGTCATATGATTTTATTTTCGATGGATGAGAATTATTCTATTCTCAAATCGGTATGTAGAGCACATTATCCACATCATTTAAATTATAAGATTTGATTTGTAATGTTCAAATCAAGTTATGTCACGTAAGCAGTGTGTGTGCTATAAAGACCTTAGAATAACCGTACTCATTCATTAATTCGCTCCCAACATTCTCCAAAAATCAAAACTCAAGTCCAGAAAAAGAAAATTGACTATACCTAGGG